>NW_016804595.1:2053722-2093374 GCF_001698545.2 Rhinopithecus bieti | reverse complement strand
TTTTTTTTTTTTTTTTTTTTTTTTTTTTGAGACGGAGTCTTGCTCTGTCGCCTACGCTAGAGTGCAATGGCATGATCTCAGCTTGCTGCAGCCTCCGCTGCCCAGGTTCAAGCAATTCTCCTGCCTCAGCCTCCTGAGTAGCTGGGATTACAGGCACACACCACCATGCCCGGCTAATTTTTGTATTTTTAGTAGAGACGGGGTTTCGCCATGTTGGCCAAGCTCCTCTCGAACTCCTGACCTCAGGTGATCCACCCGCCTCAGCCTCCCAAAGTGCTGGGATTACAGGTGTGAACCACAGCACCCAGCCGGAACTTACTTTTTATATCAATCAGCCTATGGTAAAATTGGTTTCACTTAAAGTCGCAGTTTCCAAGAACATATGAACAAAGTGAGGATTTACTCTACAGTAAAAAATATCATACAGAGTTAAAAAGTAACCTAAGATAATCTACTACAAAATTCAGAAAAGACTGTAATTTCTTGCTGAGGATGAGAGAGGCCAGGAAAGTTTTTAATAGAAGTGCCATTGGAGTTAGACCTTAAAGCATACAGTAATTTCACTTGCGGAGTTGAGGGGAAGTCCTCTTCAGAGAAAGGGAACAAAGACAGAGGTGGGAAAATCTGGGGAGCAGTAAAAGAATAGTCAGGGATTTCCATTTTGATTGGCTTATCAGGTACACAAATAGAAATCATGGAAATTAAAACTGAAAATGTAGTGCAGGGCCAGGTCTTAATGGATCCCAAATGCCACAATAAGCCATCAGAACTTCAGGAACCCACAGAGGCAGAGTGAACAAAAAAGTGCCACACTCAGTGCCGGCTGCAGGAACAGCAACCTGGCAGGAAAGGGACAGGGGAATGAATGGATGGGGACAAGGTAAACAGTTGTTGGCTGCAAGTAAGGGTAGGGGCAATAGAAACAGATATTGAAGACACCTTTGAAAGAAAAAAAGAAACAGGTAGGTGGGGCTTGATAAGATTGGAATTGGAAAAAGCTCAGAATAGTTCCAGTGAGAAACACAATTAGGAGCTAATTTGTAATGAGACTGCAATGAAGCCAGAAGAGGTTCTAATTGTGGGTTGATATTTGTGGTAAAACCAATCAAACCAATTTTTCTGCTGAGTCTGGTCTCTGCATGGCCCCTGGAAATGAAGCAGCTGGTGGCTAGCTAGAGACTGAAGCTGTCCTAATAGGACAACAGGGGGTTAGGTGGGGGGTGGGGGGGAAATAGGAAGATCCAAGGTCTTTGGTGATATTATCGGATCACTAAATTAACCAATCATGGGACTGTGGGTTACATGCTAAAACGTTATAGTAAAATTTCCTTATTGTTAATAAAAATCGGGATTCATGTCCTTTCTTTGTACTCAGTAACACAAGAAGAGGAGGAGAGAGATCAGATGGTGATCCCTAGAATCAGAGATTTGCAGAGCAAGTAAAATAGGACCACAGCCTGAAGTCCATGGAGCTATCAAAAACTGAGCTCAAATGGCAGACCAAACGGTCCACATGAGTAGAGAGGCAGGTGAGGCCAGTGTGGCATGTTAAGGCAATGTATGAGGCAAGAAGCTGTTACAGTGAGAATAAAGCCAAGATTCAGCAGGAGAGAAGATTGCAAAGAGGCAGAACTATAACTGGATATCATCCAAGAAGATCGTTTCAGATAAGGGGCAGTTTCAAATGTTGAGCAGGTCTGAAGTGTGGCTGTGCCTATAAGGAGCAAGAGTGACTTAGAAATAAAGTTCCTTGGCTGGCCGCAGTGGCTCACGCCTGTAATCCCAGCACTTTGAGAGGCCGAGGTGGGTGGATCACAAGATCAGGAGTTCGAGACCAGCCTGGCCAACATGGTGGAACCCCATCTCTAATAAAAAGACAAAAATTAGCCAGGCATGTTGGCACACACCTGTAATCCCAGCTACTCGGGAGGCTGAGGCAGGAGAATCACTGGAATCTGGGAGGCGGAGGTTGCAGTGAGCCGAGGTCATGCCCCTGCACTCCAGCCTGGGTGACAGAGCAAGACTCTGTGAAAGAAAAGAAAAAAAAGAAAAGTTCCTTAAGGTCCACAGGTCAAAGATCTCTGAGGCCAGGGATTGGAACACCAGGTAAAGTGTTTAGCAGGTTCCAGGATATGATAGAAGAAAGAGAGAGTCAGCAAAATTGGACTCTTCTAGGGTGAGAAGTGAGCAGAAGGTGTGAGTTGAATGTAAGATGGAAGAAGTGTGGTACACAGGATAGAGTGGAGTTCACAACACAAGTTCTTGAGAGACAATGAACATGCAATAGTCTGGATGTGCTGGTGGGAAGCAGGAAATTCTCTGGCTCCTGCTCCTCACTCTGAGAGCCAGAAAAAGTGAAAGGAGTGACCACAAGTGATGAATTTGGCTCAGGAACTTGTAAGTTAGAATAAGGCCAAGAGTGAGTTTTGGCAAGAGTGTAGGGAAATGTTAAGGGAAAAGCTAAAGAATGAGAGGTCTGTGTAAGTAATAGAATCCTAGAGTATAGTAGGAAGGTATGGCTGGGGAGAAGAAAGGTATGAAGTTGAGGATGGGGCTGAAATATTTAGACAGAAAGCAGAAGCATAAGAGAGTAGGGGTGTGTATACTTCAGGGGACTTTTTTCTGTTTTATTCTGTTGTTGTTGTTGTTGTTGTTGTTGTTAGGTGAAAAGGGCTTCGCTCTATTACCCAGGCTGCTAGGCTGGAGTTCAGTGGCACAAATATAGCTCACTGCAGCCTTGACCACCTGGGCTCAAGCAATGCTCCTCCCTCAGCCTCCTGAGTAGCTGCAACTATAGGCACATGCCACCACACCCAGCTAATTTTTAAGTATTTTTAGAGATGGGGGGTCTCACACTCTTGCACAGACTGGTCTCGAACTCCTGGCCTCAAGCAATCCTCCCACCGAGGCCTCTCAAAGTACTGGGATTACAGGGGTGTCTGGCCCTTATGGGATGATTTTTAAAGACAGAAATGTAGATGATAGCCAATTGGGTTTTTGGCTGGAAAGACATAAGAGTTGATAGGAGAAAGCAGGACTGGAAGAATACACTAAGGCAAATTTTGGCAGTTTAACAGCCTGGCAGAACAAAAATTGTATATGCTTTCAGAAGCAGGCAGACCCTAGGTCTGATTCTGTAATTTACTAGCCATGTGACCTTAAGCTTCTGTTTCCTCATCATTAAAATGGAAATAAAAATACCTACCTTGCAGGGGTTTTAATATAATTTAGAGATAATCTATGCAAAATAACTGGCATTGTCATACGCATTTCGTGGACACTCAGTAATGTGAAGCATCACTCTCTTACTATAGCTAGCTTCGAAGCTCCCAGGCCTGTCAGAGCAAACAACTTCTGACAGCGCAGCTGAGATTGGGAGAAGAAGGGGTCAGAATTTCCCCCAACGGCATTCTTCCCAAAGTACACAATACCACTACAGAATAAAGCCATGAGCTTAGCAATGAACAAGAGTGAAAATTCTGAATTAAACTCTGCATTAATTCAGCAGCCCTGTGCTGCAAAGGACCTGAAGAGCAACTTCACATATATGGCTGTAGAAACAAACTTTGTGCTCTGCATTTTGTTTATTCAGTGAATGAGCCTATCATCAGTACTCGCAAATTAGCTCTAATTATCAGATAAAAGTGATGTGGTTATTCTAATTGCCTGAAAATCAACTGCTACAAAGAGTCTAAGTAGTAAGCAATAATTACCATATCATTTCATAAAGGAGGGTTTCTTTTTTTTCCTGACTGAAAGTAGCACATGCTCAAGATGAATTAAAGGACTGGTTTCAACTTTTACTTATCTTTTCACAATTCACATCAGATCCATGCCAATGGTTCCCAAATTGAAATCTCCAGCCCAAGACTTTCCACACCAATTCAAGCTGCCTGTCTGATATCTTTCCTTCTGTATCTATTAGGCCACCCAAACTTAACATGGCAAAATCAGAACTCTTGGTAAGCCTCCAAACCAGTTCCTCCCCAGGTCTCTCCCTCCTCATAAATAGCCCTACTATACACCCAGTTTTTCCAAGTCCAACACATAGGAATCCTCCTTGATTTAAGCTTTTTCTTATTCTCTTATAGGCAGCCATCAGCAAGTCCTGTGGGCTCTACTCTGAAATATGTCCCAAAGCCATGACACTTCTCTCCTTCTCCACTGCCACTAACCTTGTTTGAGTCACCATCACATCTCAGCTGGATGACTAGATAACTAATTCCCTATTCTCTCTACTCCTCCACTATCCATTCTTCACCTAGAAGCTAAAGGAACCAAGAAAAGTACAAATCAGGTCCTATCATTCTCTTGCTTAAGCCCTCTAATGGTTAACTGCTCTTATAACAAAATCCAAATTTTTCCCCATGGCCTGCAAGGCCCACTTGACCTCACACCTGCCCACCTCCCTGACCTCAACTCCTGCCATGCTCCCCTTTGCTTATGTACTCTGGCCACACTGGACTCCTTCTTTTTCCCTGAACATGTGAAGCTCCTCCCCACCATTCCCTTGCCAGTCCCTCTCCCAGAATATCCTGACATCAAACCTTTTCATGGTTTGCTCTTCTTTTCACTGAAAGTGAAATGTTACCTCTCCTATGAGTCTCAATTTTAATTGGCACCTAGTCATTCTCTACTGCATTATACTTTTTATTATTTGTATACTTCTCCCCACCAAAATGGCATATGGCAGGCACTCAAAAAATGTAGAATTCATGAATAAACTATACATAAATTTTCTTCAATTGAATTATGGTAAACACATCAGAAAGGCTTAAAGTATCATCCTACTTGGGACAGTCAGGTCTCCTAGAATTCACCTTCAATTCAAAAGTCACTCAAAAATCTGCTGAATTGGTTTCCACCAGCTCCCAAGCCCATAAGGAAAGATGGTGGTAAGCAGTCCCCAAGCAAAGTGCACTTGTATCCTTCTACAGCTTCTTAGTTCATACCTCCATGCACTACTGTGGCTGAGAGCCTCTCAGAACAGTAGGGACTCGCCTCATGAAGACCCAGATTGTGTTTCTTAAACAACCTGAGCAGATCTCCCACCTCCTTAGGCAGAGTCACCAGCAGCAGGGCAGCTCCAAGAAGACGTGAAGACAAGGTTAATTCATCCTTTCCAGGGGGAGAATATTGCTGAGTCTCCTGCTCTGCACAGCCATCTCGTTGATACAGAACCTGTGTCAGTAGATTCTTCCTGTTTGTGAATCACTACAACCCTTCTGACAACCATGCAAAGGCTTCAAAGTGTATGGAGAACTGGAAGGGACGATGGGGAAGGTCCTAGTTTTCGATCATGTCTATGAAGTAACCACAGTGCTTTTTATACCATATAAGAATTAGACCTTGATAAGGAAAACGTTTTGCCGATATATATCAAAGATTATGTGAATATATCAAATATAATAATTTGTTTTACTTAAAAAAATTAAACCTAGGAGAGACCATAGCACTTTTTACATCTAAACTCTCCAGATTAGACAAAGGAGAGAAATGGACCCAGAAAATGTAAATGACTTGCTCAAGATCTCCAGCAATTGAGAATAGTTTTGGATATATGACACCTTATATTTTGTACATTTTTAAAGATGGATAAAAGTGAACTGATGATGAAGGATAATTTCTTTACTTTACCCACACTCAGGAGTTTGAGTACAATTAACATTACGAGGAAGTTTTCTCTGATGCTGTCAGACATGTAATTGAACTCAACAAGGTCACATCTCTTGGGGGAAAAAAATCTCCTTTTCTCATCTCACATCTTGTTACACTTTGTTTTTCCTTTCCTCTTGCTACATGTAATTTTTTGAGGTAGAATGCCTTCATACTGAATTTATCTTGGAAAGATTTTCCAAGAAATTAGAGTTCCAAGTTTTCCAGACATTGCAAAACAAACCCTGTACTTGCTTTTCTTTGACAAAACTTGGCAGCCTGCCTCAAAAACATATTACTCAGCATGTGCCCTCATGGCATAATTCCCAAATCTTCTATAATCTTACAAAAGCATTTTTCCTTTCTGAAGAAATGTTCACTTTCAGATAAGATGCCTCCATGACCTGAACCAACTACTTTCCTGTGTCATTTAGAAAATCAATTGGAGCCTAACTCAGGGAGGAGGATACTAGGCCTATAAATATGTACATTTAAAATATTATCTGATAACCAAAATGCATGTAGTAGCAGTATATTTCTGATTACTTTTATATTTCTAATAATATGATAGTTTTATTTTAAAAATTAGCATTCAACAGAAATGCAAATAATATAGACAATTTTTGTTTGGATTCTTAATCTTTGTCCTGATGTTACCCATAAATGCAAAAATGTTAGATCAGATTATTTGCTGAGTATACAGGTGATACATGCTCATTTGGAGAAAAAATCAAAATGTGTAACAAAGAAAGTAAAAGTCACCTGAGATTCAGTCACCATCCAGAGAATCATTACAGTTTGGTAACCACTGTTGTAATATCTTTCTATGCACATACACATAATATGTGATTTTACACACATGGAATAGTATATAAGTTGATTTGTGGCCAAATTCTTGCTAATTCTATGGTCTTTTGATGAGAGTATCTATCTTCCCCTTCCCCTGTGTCACCTCCCCTGCCACTCCTTAGCCAATGGAAAAGCCTAGTATGCATCCTTCCATAACTCCTTCCAGGTTCATACACTGTCATGGCAATAGCTATAATTTATTAAGTGCTTAACATGTTTTCCAGCCTATTTGGTACTTTGTGTTTCCCCCACCCTTTATTTTTTAAAGTATGTTGTTCCTTTCAGTGATTCCTTTTACCACCTATTTTACTTTCTGTCTCACTCATCTAAAAATCCAAAGCGCTGCTTCCTCACATGTGGAGTCCCCACAGCTGATGCTGCAGAAGGACTTCATGGCAGCTCCATTTCTCTTTTTCTGTTTCCTTTTGGTTTGTAGCACAAGGCCCCATGCAAAGGGGCCTAATTTAGTAAATATCCTAAGTGGTAGATATTGGAAAAGAAATAAAGGTCACAACTATGACTGAACAAACAGGGGATTCTTTGTTATTTTTACAAAGATAAGAAGATGTAAGCCATCAGGAGTGACCTTGCTAAAAAATTTCATCAGAAGAAGTATTTAATGGGCATAACCCCACCCTTTTTATTATAGCATAAACATAACATCAAAATATAATATTCAATTATCTGATGGTGGAAAAAGATTTCAGTTATTCTTTAGTGAAAGGAATTAAAAGAAGGAATTATTAAACACAAAAATACAAACAAACTTCATGTTGAGAACTGCATTATTTGTTAAATGTTAAGCTACATATAAATGGAGACACAGTTTGCTCACTAAACCTACATTAATGTTGCATATCTCATATCCCAGACACTGCTGGATGTTGTGGGGGGGAAAAGGTAAAACGGATACAACTCCTGTCTTCAATAAGCTTGTAGTTCAATGCGGCACTATCTAACAGAAGGATAATGTAAACCGTGTATAACTTTTTAAAAGTAAAAATTATCAGGTAAAATTAATTGTAATACTATATTTTATTTAACCTAACATATCCAACATATTATTTCAACACGTAACTAATATTCAAAAATTATTGAGATAGTTCACATACTTTTTGTCATACTAAGTCTTCAAAATCCAGCATGGGTTTTACACTTATGGTATATCTCCATTTGGACTAGCCACATGCTATGGTTTGAATGTTCACTCCAAAACTCTCATTGAGACTTAATTGCTATTGTGACAGTATTAAGAGGTGATCAGGTCATGGGGGCTGCACGCTCATGAATGGATTAAGGCTATGGTCATGGGAGTGGGTTTGTTATTGCAAGTCCAGGTTTTTATTAAGTGAGCCTGGCTCCCATGCTCTCTCGTTTTGCACACACTCACTTGCCCTCTTATCTCCCACCATAGGATAACATAGCAAGAAGGCCCTTATCAGATGGTGGTACCATGTTTTTGGACTTTCCAGCCTCCAGAAATGTGAGAAATAAATTTCTTTTCTCTATAAATTACTCAGTCTTGAGTATTCCGTTATAGCAACAGAAAATGAAATAAGATTCCATACTTCAGGTGCTCAGTAGCCACATGTAGCTGGTGGCTATCATATTGGAAAGTACATGTCCAGTGCATTTGTCAGAATAAGTCAGGTTATGCTGTATACAAACAACCCCAAAATCTCAATGGCTTCAAGCATCAAAAGTATATTTCTAGTTTAAGCCACATGCACTTTGCAGATCAGCAGGAGACTCTGGACATTGCAGTCATTCAGGGACTCTGACTTCATCTCTATATACCATCACAGTGAATAGGAAGGAAAGGTAGGAGTTGAGCAGTGGCTATTAAATGATTTCACCTGAAAATAATTTGCATCACTTCTGATCACATTTCATTGGTCAAAGAGAATCATTTAGCCAAAGATGGTGGAAAGTGCAATCTTATCACCTGTTCAGAAGACTGAGAGCTGGAAATATTTGCTGTACGATATCAATGATTACCATATGTATTAAGCAAACATGAATCAAGCAATGTGAAAAGCAAGAAGGGAGAAAAAGAGTAGATAGCTAGATCTACAACACAGGATGGAGGTGATGAAAGCTCTCAGTAAGAGAAAGATAAAAGGCTTAGGGAGTTGAGGGAAGAGTCAAGATACTGCTGGCACCAATGGAGAAGCATCCATAAATAGCACTTGCCTGGAACTCTCTTACACATATGGAGGATCACTCCACCTAATTAACTCAGAGTCTAGCCTTGAGAAAGCAGATATCTCAACTCTATTATAGAGAACACATTGCCACTACACACACCCTATTAAAAATGTACAGTACAACATATGCTAGACTCACACATGCACTTTGAGGGTGATTTTGTGTAAATTGTCCTTTTAAATCAGTGGTCGCCAAACTTTTCGGTACCAGGGACCAGTTTCATGGAAGATAATTTTTCCATGGACCAGAGTGGGAGGTGGTTTCAGGAAGAAACTCTTCCACTTCAGATCATTAGGCATTAGATTCTCATAAGGCACACACAACCTAGATTCCTTGCATGTGCAGTTCACAAAAGAGTTACCGCTCCTATGAAAATCTAATGTTGCCACTGATCTGATAGGAGGTGGATCGCTCAGGCGATAGTGCTCACTCACCTGTAACTCAACTCCTGCCGTGTGGCCCGGTTCCTAACCAGACCATGGCCCGGAGGTTGGGGACCCTGTTTTAAATGACTCACTCTGAACTTATAAAACAGCCATCTCTGAACCAGCCATCAGATCATCCAGAACATTCTAAGATCTCAGAAGAGGGGTAAGGGGAGTAATCTGCAGTGACTGATACCTGCACTATGTTCTGAAAACCTCCAGTAGAATAAGAAACTCAGTGAAAAACCAAAGATAGTCTCCAGAAGAACAATTTTAATTTCCTAATCAGCATCCTATGCTGGTATTGAGAGACTGCTTTGTTGAGAAACAGACCATTCTGATTAGATAAAATAATTTTTTATAGAGGAATTGAAACTAAAACTGGAAAATTAAGTTAGCACCATGGTATACTGGAAGTCCTTCAATGCAAAGAAAATGATTTTTAACTATTTCTATCTTCCCAGTTGATTGCCTTAGAATAATATCTCTAAAGAGTTGGAAACCTAGAAAGTACCCCCAAAATGATGAATACTTTTGTTATTACCATTTTATAAGGAAACCTAGAAAGTACCCCAAAAATGACAAATATTTTTGTTATTACTATTTCGTAAGCGGGTGGGGTGGGGGGTTCTCTGATAATTCTGTGTGGTACATTCACGTTGCTAGGAATGATGGATTGGTCTTTTAAGGCTGCCATAGTTCCTGGGTTTTACGTGACCACTTGGGCTTAGTTCTCCCAAGGCCAGACTTCCATCCATGTTAATCTCATTTACTAGTGAAGATTAAAGAAAATAAGAGAAAACAGCTTAATTTTTGGAGTCCTAAAAAGCATAAAGTAATTTCAGAACCTTGAAATTCTAAAGCATAATCTAACACACAAAAGCAATATCCACTTAGGTAAATTAGACTTGTATGTTATCTTGAGGTAATAGAATGTCACTAGAATAATAAGTGAAAGACAATTAAGCTCAATAATGGCTATGTTCTCAAGAAGCTACTCAGCCAGCCACACATCACCGGGGGAAGCTACTAGAAGATATTGGTGAGTGGAAAAGAGTAGGCCTTACAAGAACAAGGGAGAAACCAAAAGTCACCCAAGATGACAATAACTTTTTGAGCTTTGATGGATCAGGCTTTTGAGTTATATGAGGGAGTATATAATTTCTGTCCACGTTTCTGTCTTCTGAACAAAAATAATTCAAAGTACATATGCATTATAAAGTTCAGCATTTAAAGGCACTGACATTTTATTGATATTAAAAATAAACCAAGAGAGAAGATGTAATTTTTTCCTCTGGATTTCTTACCTTTTCATTTATGAGCAGGAGGCAGACATAACTTTTCTGACCAACTTTTTAACTGTCAAGTAAATAATGAACCCACATACAAGTCCCGGGAGAGTCACTAAAGAAACCCCCAAAGTAAATAAAGAAATATAAAATGGGGAAAGCAGTGTTCCTACTTTTGAACAGATTAATTATTTCAATTCTAATTACTCAGTTTAGAATGCATTCCAGTTGCCCATACGGATCTAGTGATACTCAAGTTACTTCTAAATTTAGGTCAAGGTTATCAATAAGTGAGCAGAAAGAGAGCAGCCTGGCCAGCATGGTGAAACCCCATCTCTACTAAACATACAAAAATTAGCTGGGCGTGGTGGCACGTGCCTGTAATCCCAGCTACCCTGGAGGCTGAGGCAGGAGAATTGCTTGAATTTGGGAGCCGGAGGTTGCAGTGAGCTGAGATTATACCACTGCACTTCAGCCTGGAAGACAGAGCAAGACTCCATCTCAAAAAAAAAAGAAAAGAAAAGAAAAAAAAGCCTGCTAATGTAACGTGGTGATTCTCCTGTAGAAAAGCAGTTTTTCTTGTAAGGCTGCAGGGGCAAGTTCTCACTGGGGATCCACAGTGTCAGCACCCATTCAACTCTCTGACCCTCTAGTCTCTGAGCTAGAGCAGCAGCCTCTGCTTCTATGTTTGGTTCTGCCCCAGACTCTGACCTTATTCTAGCTACAGGGCCTAGGCAGATATAAAAAAATTAGTATGGATAGAGACAGAGCAAGACGGCCAAATAGTAGCCTCCATCAGTCATCCTCCCTGAAGGAACACCAAATTGAACAACTATTCATAGAAAGAAAAGCACCATCATAAGAACCAAAAATCAGGTAAGTGACCACAGTACCTGGTTTTAACTTTATATTGGTGAAAGACGCACTGAAGAAGTAGGAAAGGCAGTACTGAATTGCCAGTGCCATCTCTTCCCCATCCCCTGCAGTAGCTGCATTGTTCAAAGAGAGAATCTATGTGCTTGGGGAAGGGAGAGCACAGTGATCGTTAGACTTTACACTGAAACTCAGTCTTACCCTGTCACAGCAGAAAGCAATACAGGCAAAACTCAATGGAGGGAGAATTCAGGCCAGCCCTAGACAAAATGGAATCACCCATCCCAGAAGTCAGGACCTGAATTCTGGCAAGGCTTATCACCCTGGCTAAAGTATTCTGAGGTCCTAAACAAACCTGAAAGGCAGTCTAGGCCACAAGGACTGCAATTCTTGGGAAAGTCCTAGTGCTGTGCTGGGCTCAGAGCCAGTGAACTTGGGGGCATGTGACCTAGTGAGACCAGCTCATGTGCATCATCTCTTCCACAACCACAGGCAACACAGCTCACAGCTCCAAAAGACTCCTTCCTTCTGCTTGAGGAGAGGAGAGGGAAGAGTAAAGAAGACTTTGTCTTGCAAGTTGGATACCAGCTCAGTCATAGTAGGACAGGGCACCAGGCAGAGTCCTGAGGCCATTATTCAAGGCCCGACCTCCCAGATGCCCAGATAACATTTCTCGACACACCCTGAGCCAGAAGAAAACCCACTTCCTTGAAGGGAAGAACCCAGTCCTGGCAGGATTCATCACCTGCTGACTAAAGAGCCCTGGGGTCCTGAATAGTCAAGAGTGGTAGCCAGGTAGTACATGCTACGGGCCTTGGGTGAGACTCTAACCACAGTGTAATAAAACTAGAAATCATTAACAAGAGAAACTTTGGAAACTATACAAACACATGGAAATTAAACATGATCCTGCTCTGAATGACCAATAGGTCAATAAAGAAATTAAAAAGGAAACTGAAAATTTTTTTGAAACAAATGATATTGGAAACACAACATACTAAAACCTATGGGATACAGCAAAAACAGTACTAAAAGGGAAGTATATAGCTATAAGTGCCTACATCAAAAAAGAAGAAAAAATTCAAATGAACAACCTAACAATTCATCTTAAAGAATTAGAAAAGCAAGAGCGACCCAAACACAAAATTAGCAGGAAAAAAATAGTGGAGATGAAAGCAGAAATAAATGAAGAAAACAATACAAAAGATCAATGAAACTAAAAGCTGATATTTTGAAAAGATTAAAAACAATCAAAAAACCTTTAACCAGGTTAAGAAAAAAGGACAGAAGACCTACATAAATAAAATCAGAGATGTGAAAGGAGACATGACAACCAATATCACAGAAATTCAAAAGACCATGAGAGGCTGCTATGAACAACTATATGCCAATAAATTGAAAAACCTAGAAGAGATTAATAAATTCCTAGACAAATACAACCTACCAAGATTGAATCATGAAGAAATCCAAACCCTGAAGAGATTAGTAACAAGTAAAAAGATCAAAGCTGTAGTAAAAAGTCTCCCAGCAAATAAAAGCCCAAGACCTGATGCCATCACTGCTGAATTTTACCAAATATTTAAAGAAAAACTAATACTACTCCTACTCAAGCTATGCCAAAAAATGGAGGATGAGGGAATACTTCCAAGTTCATTCCACAAGTCCAGTATTACCCTGATGCAAAAATCAGACAAAGATACACCAATAAAAGAAAACTACAGGCCAATATCCCTGATGAATGCTGATGCAAAACCATCAACAAAATGCTATCAAACCAGATTCAACAACATATTAAAAGATCATTCATCATGACCAAGTAGGATGTATCTCAGGAATGCAAGATGGTTCAACACACACAAATTAATCAATGTGATATATCATATCAACAGAATAAAAGACAAAAAAATGATTATTTCAATTGATGCTGAAAAAGCATTTGATAAAATCCAATATCCCTTCATGATAAAAACTCTCAAAAAACTCGATATAAAAAGAACATACCTCAACATAAAAAAGCAATATAAGAAAGACCCACAGCTAGTATCATATTGAATAGCAAAAAAACTGAAAGCTTTTCCTCTAAGATCTGGAACATGACAAGGATGCCCATTTTACCACCATTAATTGGAACTCCTAGCTAGAGCAATCAGACAAGAGAGAAATAAAGGGCATTGAAATTGGAAAGGAAGAAGTCAAATTTCCTTGTTTGCAGATGGCATGATCTTATATTTAGAAAAACCTGAAGACTCCATCAAAAAACTATTAGAACTGATAAATTTAGTAAAGTTACAGGATACAAAATCAACATACAATGATCAGTAGCATGTCTATATGCCAACAATGAACAATATGAAAAATAAATCAATGAAGCAATCCCATTTATATTAGCTACAAATAAAATAAAATACCTAGGAATTAACCAAAACACTGAAAGATCTCTACAATGAAAACTATACAACATTTATGAAAGATAAGGAAGAGGACACAAAGAACTGAAAGATTCTTCCATGTCCATGGATTGGAAGAATTAATACTGTTAGAACGTTCATACTACTGAAAGAAATCTAAGATTCAATGCCATCCCTATCAAAACACCAATGATATTCTTCACAGAAAGAGAGAAAACAATCCTAAAACTTATATAAAACCACAAAAGACACACCATAGCCAAAGCCAACCTAAGCAAAAAGAAGAAAACTAGAGGAATCACATTATTTGACTTCAAGTTATACTACAAAGCTACAGTAACCAAAACAGCATGGTACTGGTTTTAAAAACAGATACATAGACTAATGGAACAGAATAGAGAACTCAGAAACAAATCCATACCTCTAGAGTGAACTCATTTTTGACAAAGGTGCCAAAAACATACATTGGGGAAAAGATCTCCTCTTCAATAAAAGATGCTGGGAAAACTGGATAGCCATCTACATGCAGAAGAATGAAACTAGATCCCTATCTCTCACAATATACAAAAATCAAATCAAAATAAATTAAAGACTTAAATCTAAGACCTCAAACTGTGAAACTACTACAAGAAAACATTGGAAAAACTCTCTAGGACATTGGACTGGGCAAAGATTTCTTGAGTAATACCCCACAAGCAAAGGCAACCAAAGCGAAAATGGGCAGATGGGATCACATCAAGTTAAAAAGCTTCTGCACAGCAAAGGAAACAACCTACAAAGTGAAGAGACATCACACAGAATGGGGAGAAAATATTCACAAACTATTCATCTAACAAGGGATTAATAACTAGAACATGTAAGAGCTCAAACAACTCTATAGGAAAAAATCTAACAATCTGACTTTTAAATGGGCAAAAGATCTGAATAGACATTTCTCAAAAGAATACATGCAAAAGGCAAACAGGCATATAAAAAGATGCTCAATATCACTGATCATCAAAGAAATGAAAATCAAAACTACAATGAGATATCATCTCACCCCAGCTAAAATGGCTTTTAACCAAATTCAGTCAATAACAAATGCTGGCAGGGATGTGAAGAAAAGGGAACCTTCATACATACGGGGTGGGAATGTAAATTAGTACAAACACTATGAAGAACAATTTGGAGGTTCCTCAAAAAACTAAAAATAGAGCTAACATATGACCCAGCAATCCTACTGCTAGGTGTATACTCAGAAGAAAGGAAATCAGTATATCAAAGAGACATCTGTACTCCCATGTTTATTGCAACACTGTTCAGAATAGCCTACATTTGGAAACAACGTAAGTGTCCATCAAGAAATAAATAGATAAAGACAATGTGGTGCATTACACAATCAAGTACTGTTCAGTCATAGAAAATAATGATATCCTTCCACTTGCAACAACATAGGCAGAACTTGAGGACATTATGTTAAGACAGGCACAGAATGACAAATTTTGCATGTTCTCACTTATTTGTGGGAGCTAAATATAAAAACAAACTCATGGAGATGGTAGACAGATAATTACTAGAGGCTGTGAAAGGTAGTTGGGGGAGTGGGGAGTGTGGATGATTAATGGGTACAAAATTATACTTAGAATGAATAAGGCTTAGTATTTGATGGCACGAAAGAGTGACTACAGTGAACAATAATGTATTATACATTTTATAATAACTAAAAGTATAATCAGACCATTGTAACACAAAGAAAGGACAAATAATTGAGGAGATGGATGTTCCACTTACTCTGATGTGATTATTAGGCATTGTGTGCCTGTATCAAAACATCTCAAGTACCCCATAAATATATATACCTACTGTATACCCACAAAAATTAAAAATTAAATTAGTGTACGTTAGTTATCACACAGTGATGGATGGTCCAGAAGAACTCTGACTTGAAGAGAAAAACTAATGATAAATTAACCTGTGGTTAATCAAGTGGTCACACAGATAAGCCGTTTATATTTTACTCCACTTTAAATGTTCCAAACTGCAAGCGGTGACTCTGACCATCAGCAGTCTGCTCATAGCTATGCTGGGTGATCTCTACATTGACATTCTAAATGACTTATTAATATATGTACCATCATTCCTTTTGTGTTTATAGCTGTTTAAAGGGAGAAGGAGGGTAAGAATTAAGATAAAGGAGTTAAGAACAAACTCTGCAAGCTATTCTGAGGGCATAGAGTCTTTCACAATATATTTTCTCTCATTAAAACAACTTTACTGTATACTATGACATATAAATTTCAAGGATAGTTTGATCACTTATATTACTCAAATACAAATTATTTTTGTTACTAATTATAATAGAATAACTACTTCAAACAGATACAGCCTTCCTCCCAGTCCATTTATTTATGTTCTAAAACACAATATATTTCTTGTTACTTTCCGTTCTTTACCTCAGTTGAAGAGGCAGGAAATATCTCATCCTTTGTTCCAAGAGAAAGCCCCATTATCACCTATCCTGTAAATCAAAACAACCCCTAAGGTCTAAAGTTTCATTTCCAAAACCACCTCTCACATAGAGTCTATTATTTGGTTGGAGAAAAAAGACGTTAACTGCCATGGCCCTAGGACCTAAGCTTATTTTGTCTGAGCCAAATATCAATATTATAAGACTACGGTTCCTAGCAGAAAAGCATAATAAGCAATCCTCCAACAACTATAGTCAGTCCTTTACTAAGTTTACTCCAAAAGATACCATAGGAAGCACAAAACTAGTATTAAGTTTAATAGTTCTCTTTCTATGATTTCAAGGAAAAGGGATATATAAATAAACTGTTAAGTAGATTTAAAATAAAAAAGCTATAAATCTATTCAAAATTTAAATAAGCAACTGGCTAGAGTTAATAATGACCCTATTATCTTCAAAATTAATAGAAAGAAAAAGTAATAGGAAATGTTCTAAGAATGAAAAATCTAGAGGCAAGCATACGCCTCCCAAGCAAAAAATCTAATGTTAGACATTAAAACGTATGCACACTGTCTCTCTCTCTCTCTCTCTCTCTCTCTCTCTCTCTCTCTCTCTCTCTCTGTCTCCTCCCACCAAATGATCTTCATATATTTATCCACAGGAATCCAAGTATCAAGGAAAAAAATCTTGCACACAAAAATCAATATTCAAATATACACTATGGGAAAGGGAAAAGCATTTTTACTGAAATGGAATATGGCAGCTATTTAAAGCTAACACATTTATGACTAGTATAAACCATTATTGATTAAGATTATTAAAGAGAAACCAAATGCCAAGTTCCAAAATAAAATCTGGAAACATTCCAGAACATTTCTAAAACTCTGTGTCCCGTAGAGTATAATTTATAATCGAATACTATTTGCCAAGAAACTGACAGAGATTCTAACATTCTCGAATTACTTTTATGAAAGATGACTTCTAGAGAAACCATAATAATGCTATACATCTTAAATACAATTTTTAAACACAGAAAAGTAAAGCTTGTTTGCAAACCACATGGCTGATTGAATTAATTCTCAATTCCCTATGACAATTTATATCTATTTTGTCCCCCCAAAAATGGCCATAGACATGTTAACATGAAAAGAAAAGATGTGGCTGTGCCGGTCATACTGCACAGATGGTAAAGCAAATCTTGGTCCTCTAAGCATCTCCATTATTGTACACTTTTCCCTTCTACAGTTTTCATACTATACAGTGTTCCTTGGTTTCATCTTTTCCCTAGTCCCCCCTGCAAAATGTATTTGCAGTATGGCTCTAATATCACCACTTTGTTCCTTTGTCAATCTAAGTCATGTGTTGCTACTCTCAATCTCTGCTATATGAACTGCTATTTGTCCGGGTTGAAGTAATTTGAGCATTCAGGAACAAGTGGGGAAGTAATAAGACTATGTAAAATGAAATCTTACTATTAGACTGATCACTCTATTTTCCTATAAAGCGAGCCTTGCTAAAGGGAAAGTAATTCTTACATTGAAATTGCTTCATGAACTAACTCAACTCCATGTAAAATTAGCAGCTTCTATTCTTACATCAATGTTCCTCCATCTTTTTATCTAGTGACCCCACTCGGTGACTCTGAAGAAGGCAGCTCACAATTTCTATCACCTCCTATGAAAAAGAAGTATGCAGGAATATAAAAGCATGTTTTTTATTAATTTAAAAGAAGGCAGTGATCTGAGGAACCCAGAGAAGGGAACTCTGGGAAAGGTGATAAACCACACACACTCACAATGAAGAGATAGCTCTGTTTTCCAGCCCAAGCTCAGGCATTCATTGTGTTACAGAAATCCTAGTTCTCCCTTTGTCATTTATAATTGAGTGGTGGAGCTGCCACAGATGTTTAGTAGCTATGGAGAAAGGGATCAAAGACTTAAACGCCTACAAGAGCTCTGAAGCGCACAGAATTAAGTGCAATGAACCAGGTGAATGAGACAGGAGGAGTGGTAGGCATTCAGGAGGTTGTAAGCCACTCCTACAGGTGGCATCTGTGGCTCAGCTGCACTGTTGCCATGCAGTGTTGCCAGATCATCAGTTGTTTGTGTTGGTTTTTTTCCCCAAGACACTAGAAATACAGATTTTTATGTAGAACTTGTTAGCAACTTCTGGTAATTCAAACAATTTTTTTAAACACTGGTTGCTTTAAAAAAACAACTCTAGATGAGCCAAACTAAAGTCATCACTTTTCAGGGTGTGTTCCATTGGTCACCACTTTGGTGCATCTATTATGTAGTTATGACCATCTGGCCCAATCCCTGGTGATCTTCCCAATGAGATTTGATCCATGGAACTCAGAGGGGTTGAGTGATATGATGAATAATTGTATGTGTCAACTTGGTGAATATTTTTTGGATGGGATTAACATTTAAATCTGTCAATTTGTGATAAAGCAGATCACCCTCCACAATGTGGGTAGGTCTTATCCAATCAGTAGAAGACCTGAATAGAACAAAAGACCAGCATCCCCAAGCAAGAGGGAATTCTGGAGAAGACTGATTTCAGACATCATCTGCACCATCAGCTCTCCTGGGTCTCTGCCTGCCAGTCAACACTGCAGATTTTAAACTCACCAACATCCATAATCATGAACCAATTCTTTATAATAAATATCTTTCTCTCTATATCTATATATACACATATTCTATTAGTTCTGTTTCTCTGGAGAACTCTGACAAATATAAGTGATTTGGCCAAAGTCACATGGCTAGTTTGCGGCATACACAAAAGAATTTTCTAATTCCCTGTCTAGAGTATATTTCAGTATACTGTACTGGAACAGTAATCCTGGTAGAGTGAATAATGATATATCTTGGCAGCTCCCCAAGATGATCCTTATGCATGCCAAAGTTTGAGAACCCTGTAGTAATTAAGAGGCAATACAGATTAGCGCTTAAGAGCACAGATTCCGAAACCAAAATGCCTAAATTTAAAGCTCAACTCTACCACTTACTAGCTATGTGAGTGGCCTTGGACAAGTTACATAGCTCCTGTGCTTGAAAGTAGAGTACACTTCACAGCTCACATTATCTCTGTGGTGTGAGGATTGAATGAGGTAAGGGTGTAAATATTCATACATAGTTGGCATGTAATAAATAGTAGCTATTATTACTGAACTCTCCAGCCATGGGTGTTCTGGCATATTCACTATCATGCTAACTTGACATTTATAGTGACCATCACAGTGGAATATCTTGAAATGTGCCACTTGAAAGATCTTGAAATACTTTCTAAAGCAAAGACCAATGTGGTTACATGCCATGTGTTTCATTTAATGCAATTTTAGAATAAGGTGTGTAGTTTAGTTTGGAGCAAACTTGTCCAACCTGTGGCCCATGGGCTACATGTGGCCCAGGACAACTTTGAACGTGGCCCAACACAAATTCGTAAACTTTCTTAAAATATGATGAGGTTTTCTTTGCGATTCTTTTTTGTAGCTCATAAGCTATGGTTAATATTAGTGTATTTTATGTGTAGCCCAAGACAATTCTTCTAATGTGGACCAGGGAAGTCAAAAGATTAGACACCCCTGCTTTATAACTTGGTAACTTGGTACAAAAGGAAACTAGAAATAATATGGATTCATAGAATACTTAAGTTTTCTTCCTCACCAAAAAAAGGCTAATTAACTCATATGTAAACTTTTTATCCCACCACACCCTTAATCAAAGAGTTGTTATCAGCTAATAAACTGAAACTATACAAATATAGAAGCTACTAGACAAGGGAAGTCACATGAGAGAAAATTGAGAGAAGCCAGAAATATGATGGTCTTTTTGATCATTTAGAACCAGAAATAAACTTGGGATCACTTTGCATTTGATTTTGTAAAGATTAAAATTAGTCTATTAATACAGTGGATCTGCTTCATGACAACTTAAAACGTGGAAAATATTTTGT
The DNA here is from genome assembly GCF_001698545.2 of Rhinopithecus bieti. NCBI lineage: Eukaryota > Metazoa > Chordata > Mammalia > Primates > Cercopithecidae > Rhinopithecus > Rhinopithecus bieti. The sequence continues at coordinate 2,073,261 of NW_016804595.1, read as the reverse complement.
AGATCTTGTATGATAAAATTAAATCACTGAGGGTAAAAAATTAAAAAAATGGAAACTAACAACTATCACAGAATTTAACTTGGGATAGAAAGAATATTCTCAAGAAAATAAGGACATGGGCAAAATAAGGCATTTGGCATAAAAAGTAACATTCCTCCATTTAGAGCTTGAAGCAGGATGAAGGGCTTTCTGGGAGGGATTATCCTGATTGAGCAGAGGCCAATAGGCTACAAGTGGGGATGCTGTTCCCTGTAGATGAGATGGTCTGAGAATACGTGAGGGAATCAGCAACCTGGGGACTATATTCAAGACTAGAATGCCAGTGGGCACCACTTAACAGCCTAACGGCAGACTAACACATCTACATGTATCCAATATCATGCAAAACCCACCAACTTTATACTAGTGAGAGGCTTCTAAACCAAAGAAAGAAGCAGGAATGAAGAAGCTACAAGAAAAGAGGTTTCACCAGAACTAAAACCCTTCATCCACTGGCCCATTCAATTAGCAATTATAAAGGTCAACCCTGTGCAAGGTACTATCCAAAGGAAAACAAAACAAAAGACATGGCCCCTGCCTCAAAAAGTCATAATTTAGTAGAAGGATACAACATAAAGAACTTATACACAAGAAATAATTATAACACAAGGGAACAATCACAATGCTTTAAGTGAGTTTCAGTACTCTAGCAGAGTTAAAGGAAGAAAAGATAATTCCTAGTGGAAGTGAGTTGTAAAAAACGGATGGAGTTAAAAGCTTTTAAAAAGGCCTGAATAGTTGGGCTTGACTTGATTATAAGATAGAAGGAGAACAATATCAAAAGAGGTGGCACAAGCAAATGCCTATGAAGAGAAAAACAGAGAACAACCAAGTAAAGAAGGTAGTTGACATGGGTAAAGACTTCATGACAAAAACACCAAAAGCAAGTGCAACAAAAGCCATAATTGATAAATGGGATCTAGTTGAACTAAAGAGCTTCTGCAGAGCAAAGAAAATTATCATCAGAATGAACAGGCAACCTACAGAATGGGAGAAAATTTTTGCAATCTACCCATCTGACAAAGGTCTAATATCCAGAATTTACAAGGAACTTAAACAAATTTACAAGAAAAAAACAACCCCATCAAAAAGTGGTCAAAGGATATGAACAGACACTTCTCTGTAAGTGTAAAAGTGTAAAAGAAGACATTTACATGGCCAAAAAAGATATGAAAAAAAGTTCGACATCACTGATCATCAGAGAAATGCAAATCAAAACCACAGTGATATACCACCTCATGCCAGTCAGAATGCCGATTATTAAAAGTCAGGAAACAACAGGTGCTGGCAAGGCTGTGGAGAAATAGAAATGCTTTTACACTGTTGGTGAGAATGTAAATTAGTTCAACCATTGTGGAAGACAATGTGGTGATTCCTCAAGGATCTAGAACCAGAAATACCATTTGACCCAGCAATCCCATTACTGGGTATATACCTAAAGGATTATAAATCCACATGTACATGTATGTTCATTGCAGCACTATTTACAATAGCAAAGACATAGAACCAACCCAAATGTCCATCAATGACCAACTGGATAAAGAAAATGTGGTACATATGTTTACTGAAGCACTATTTACAAAGCAAAGACTTATAACCAACCCAAACGTCCATCAATGATAAACTGGATAAAGACAATGTGNAAGTGTAAAAGTGTAAAAGAAGACATTTACATGGCCAAAAAAGATATGAAAAAAAGTTCGACATCACTGATCATCAGAGAAATGCAAATCAAAACCACAGTGATATACCACCTCATGCCAGTCAGAATGCCGATTATTAAAAAGTCAGGAAACAACAGGTGCTGGCAAGGCTGTGGAGAAATAGAAATGCTTTTACACTGTTGGTGAGAATGTAAATTAGTTCAACCATTGTGGAAGACAATGTGGTGATTCCTCAAGGATCTAGAACCAGAAATACCATTTGACCCAGCAATCCCATTACTGGGTATATACCTAAAGGATTATAAATCCACATGTACATGTATGTTCATTGCAGCACTATTTACAATAGCAAAGACATAGAACCAACCCAAATGTCCATCAATGACCAACTGGATAAAGAAAATGTGGTACATATGTTTACTGAAGCACTATTTACAAAGCAAAGACTTATAACCAACCCAAACGTCCATCAATGATAAACTGGATAAAGACAATGTGGCACACATACAGCATGGAATACTATGCAGCCATAAAAAAGAATGAGTTCATGTCCTTTGCAGGGACATGGATGAAGCTGGAAGTCATCTTTCTCAGCAAACTAACACAGGAACAGAACACCAAACACCACATATTCTCACTCGTAAGTGGGAGTTGACAGTGAGAACAAATGGACACAGGGAAGGGAACATTACACACCGGGGCCTGTCAGAGGATGGGGCCAAGGGGAGGGAGAGCATTATGACAAATACCTAATGCAAGTGTGGCTTAAAACCTACATGACGGGTTGATAGGTGCAGCAAGCCACCATGGCACATGTATACCCATATAAAAAATCTGCATATTCTGCACATGTATCCCAGAACTTAGGGTAAAATTTAAAAAAAAAATTAATAAAAAGTGAAAAAAAGGAAAGGAAAATAAAGAAAATGTGGTACATAAATGCCATGGAATACTATGCAGCCATAAAAAGGCATGGGATCATATCCTTTGCATGGATGAAGCTGCAAGTCATCATCCTCAGCAAATGAACACAGGAACAGAAAACCAAACACTGCATGCTCTCACTAATAAGTGGGAGTTAAATAATGAGAACACTTGGACACAGAGAGGGGAACAACACACCAAGACCTGATGGGGGGTGGGGGAGTAAGCAGAGGACAGATCAATAGGTGCAGCAAACCACCACAGCTCACATATACTAACAAACCTGCATGTTCTGCACATGTATCCCGTTTTTTTGTTTTTTTTTTTAGAAAAAATAAAGAAAAAAAAATAAAATAAAATAAAGTAGTTGAATCAACCAGGACATAGAGTTCTGGCTAGAGTTATAGGAACAAGGCTGGACTCACACCAGACTGTCAAGGACCTTCACTGCAAAGCTGCAGTGTTTGGGTTTTATTTGGTACACACTAGAAAGCCATCAAAGGCTTTTACCTGATCCAAACCATCTGGGTTTGATCTATCTGATGAGTGTCTGCAAAGCTGTACTAAGAAAAGACTGACAGCCAGGAGAAAAGCTAGGAGACTCCTACAACTACCTAAAAGTGTGGTGGTAATAAATGCCTAAACTAAGATAATGGGTACAGGAATGGGAAGGAAAAGATTAATGGAAATGATACCTGTTCCTAAAATGTAGCATATTCTAATAGTAACTGGTATATACACTGCCTAGAAAATGAATACATATCATGGCCTCCAGAATTAGAAATTGTTTCTAATTCCAGGATGATAATTCTCCACATAGCATCCTCAAATTCTTAAAATACTTTTTAAATGTTTCCTCTCAAAGAAACAATTTCCTGTAATACACTTTAGCCTCAAATTAAAATAAATCAAAATTATCACTGATCGTTAGTTCCTAGATTCTTTCAGAGGTTCTTTCCTAACTGCCATGTAGAGAAAGAGCAAAGATGGTTAGAAATAGAGCACATCCCAGAATACCAAAAACAGTCCCTGCCATTCATGAACTTAAGTGTGAAATTCATAGAAGTCAGTAGCTACTATCACTTACAAAGCTAGTCATTTCTGAATATAATCATACTTCAGCAAAGACGCACCTCTGAAACTATTATTCTCAAGTGCACACGCATTACATGATGCCATCATATTATACTAAATTACCATATAATTCTTGACACTCACTATGATGCTTGCTCATGAAAGAAACCACAGATGCTGAAAAACAATAGAGATTAAAATCTCTCCTGATCATTCTGAAGGAAACAGGAGCCAAGACATCTGAGAAACTAAGCTGAGGCTCTCTGCAGGCCTTCCTGTCTTTAAATTCTATCCCAACACAGTGAACAACATAAAGTGTGGTCAGTTTTCTGCTATTTACAAAATGTTTTGTAATCAAACCTCGGAAAGCAAATCTCCAAATATTTGGTATTGGAGAATTCTGGCTTTTAAGTTGAAATGAAACTTGCATTTCATTTCACTTCACTCAGTCACCTCATTCTAAGGTCAAAAGAAAAAGAGGATCAAGGTCCTTTAGCTGGTATGGAAAAACGTAAGGCTTTTCATGCCAGTTCATTGCCCTCCATATTGTCTCTCATGAGCTTTCAGTTCTAAATATCCATGTATCCAAATGATAGGATGTCGGTCTCAGTATTATGTACTCAGTCACAGTTGGGTCAGAAAAATTTTTAAAAACAAACAGCCGTGTACACACAGGGCAAAATTATTTCAGTTCTGTCCCATCATGGAGATGTGCATTGTTGCCATGTTGTAGACCAGTAAAAATACATGCAGATTTATTCTACTGTGGCACTGGTGTCTACTCAGGAAGCTAGCAAAAAGAGAGCAATATTTTAGAAAAAAAAAACTTAGAAAAGATAACAAGAACACATAGAAAAGATGTTGATCCTTAGATGTCTGAGATATAATTCAGTTTGGTAGGAGAATATTAATACATTTTTCAATCCAGATGCTTCTAAAATTGATTAAGGATGAGATGTTCATAATTGATAAGTTAATATATAAGTAAGAGCATGACTGTGGTCCATTTAGAACCTTCAGATCTGAACTCTAATATGCCTCTAGGAATCAGAATCACAGGTTCTCAATCAATAACTCAACCAACCCTAAGGTAACATGCAATAATTCCCAATTACCCTGAGGAATTAACCTCTGAGCAAAAGGGCAGACAAGCAACTTGTACTCAGCCTGTGTATCATCATTTAGTGATTCTTGGTTGATATTAAGACTCTTCCACAGCTAGGTTAAGTCATGATCCACAGTGGGCTTCCAGAGGTTTTCTGTTCCCTTGGGATTAACACAGCACCCACTGCCCACACTACAACTAAAGGCAGGTAAGAAGGTAACTCATACAGGCAAGGAGTCCAGTTTGAAGGAAGCAGCACTGGTAAGTGTCTTCTGGGTTTATTTGAATGGTATGGAAAACCAAACTTTGGAAATTATATAGACAAAAGAAGCTTCAGAGTCAGCAAATCCAAGTTACATCTCCCCATTAGTCATATGACCTCGGCCAACCTGCTTAATTTCTCTGTATGTTATCTCTGAGGATAACAATTCCTACTTCATAACATTGTCCTCAACACTAAATTCAAAGAGATACAGAGTGGAGGCACCAGCTACATCTGGCACAGAGCAGCTCTCTACAAATGGTGCCTATTCTTACACTACATGAAGGCATGGTATTAGTCCATTTTCATGCTGCTGATAAAGACATACCCAAGACTGGGTAACTTATAAAGGAAAAGAGGTTTAATGACCTCACAGTTCCACGTGGCTGGGGAGGCCTCACAATCACGGCGGAAGGTGAAACGCATACCTTACATGGCGGCAGGCAAGAAAGAATGAGAGTCAAGTGACAGGGGAAACCCCTTACAAAACCATCAGATCTTGTGAGACTTATTCACTACCACGAGAACAGTATGGTAGAAACTGCCTGCATAATTCGATTATCTCTCACTGGGTCCCTCCCACAATATGTGAGAATTTTGGGAGCTACGACTCAAGAAGAGATGTGCCACCCATATTAGGCATGATTCATCCACACAAGAGCAATGATGTAGGATCCCCACCAGAATATAGACATGAAATAAAATATTACTTACCAAGAATGGTTATGGAGAAGCTCTCCAATGAGAGAAGAATTTCAGCATCAATAAATTTAATGATGTCTACTGCTGGTACTTGGGTGCTGCTTCCACAAAAAAATTTTCCTTCTTGCTATGTGCCTTCAATCCACAACTAACTCATCTGGTGAATTGAAAGCCAAGTGCTAACTGAAAAGACCAACAAAATAGGCCATTATCAATGAATTTCACTTCAGCACAGAGCAGGTTATCACACTCTTGAACTAATCACCAGCAGGGTACTAACTTAGAGCTGGGAAGGTTTAAGATAGGACATAAATAAAGTAAAAAGTCTAGAGAATGTCCTTTGACTTCCTGAAAGGGCACCTTCTTGAACACCAGGGAATCCCACAGAGAAGAAAAGAGGCTATCACGGGATAGAAGGATTGTAAAGAAAACTTTCACTGCTAAATTATGTTGCCAATAAACAGTCTTGAGTGTAAACACCCAAGCTGTTCTCACTCAGGTTTGACAAAGGACTTGTTTGCTCAGTTAGGGGTCACAGTGACAGGATCCTATCGGTCCTGGTAAATTAATCACGAATGCTTATTACAAAGATAGAACGAGTTTGGACAACTGTCCTGCTAATAAAAAGAGATAGATTAGTCTTCAGGTTTCTAAACTGGCCTTGTGAATGATTAAATATTTATCAGAAGACAATAAATCACTCAATCAATCAATGGGATTTCTACCAACACAAGTTCATGTTCCTCAGTCACGTCCCACAAGCAACAAGTTCAAAGTGTTTTAAACCTCAGAATTATTTTGATGCCAACAGTCTTCTAGTCTTTAATAAAACATCCTTTCCATGGACAGTGCCTATGTGTTCACTGGGATTTTTGCTGTTGTTAAGTGACAGAAACCCAGATTAGATTACATTAAAGCAAAATTAAAACATATTAGAAGAATGCTAAAATAGCCTGTGTTATTAAGGGATTGAACACTCAAACTACAGGAAGTATGCTTCTCTCCACAGTCTGACCTTCTCACTGCAGACTGGCTTCCTCCTCTGGCAGCAAACCTGGCTGTCAGAAGCTCCTGGGTTTCACCTCTTATAAATTCCACAACCAAAGGAACTGACTCTTTTCCAATATGCTCAAAAATTTCAGGGGAAGAGCCAGCTTAATTCAGGTACCCAACCTGGCCAGTCCACTGTGGCCCTGGTAAGAGAGCAAATGGGAGCAGGGTCATGTGAAGCACAAGGCAGTATTCACTGGATGCTCGAGTCATTCCCAAAGGGAAGAGAGTGCTGTTGCCAGAAGAAAGGCTGGGGAAGGGCTGCCTAGACAATAGCAGACCTTTACAGGTATTTACATGCAGTTTTATTTCAGAGACAAGTATGGCATGAAAACATATGTTTGCTCACTTGTAATTATACTTTCCCCAAACTTAATCATGGACCATAAGTTTTGTAGCCATTCTAGTCATGTAACCTATTGTATCCCTGACCTTCTTAGCCCACTAGTTCCACCATTCCCACCTTCAGACTCTTACTAGAACACAAAGAGCCTCCTAAGTAGCAATTTCTACAGAAGGAAACACAATACAATGTTTCACAACCATGCTTCTCCTGTCTAAAGCAGCCCTCGGGCAAGAATTATTTTCTTGCTATTCTAGGTGTCTAATTTTGGCCTCAGATAACCTAAGCAGCTTTTGCAATGCAATTTTATTACTGGAAACAACTTCATTATAGAAGAATATTAGGCAACTGTTCTACTGAAGTCAAAAGGTTAATATCCACATATAAACCACATTCCTGTCTTACAATTCTGCCTACTTATATTTAGTAAAATCTGAAGTAGCAAAATAGACTCAGTAAAAATATTAAAATATAATTTTTAATTCTATTATATTAGTATTTGTAAACATTTCCTCCAAAAACATGTGTGCTGACTGTGATGTTTTCATTATGAGGAGTACTTTCAAGACACTGGTTTTAGGAGTTACAATACGGCTACTAGTGAATCTTCTATCTTGCTTCTTCCTCTCTTCAGTGACCTTTTAAAGTTACCTGATATACCATATTCTTTTCTGGTTTAAATCTATCTGATCATGCAACATATGGTCTTTGAAAAACAAATGCCCCACCCATGCTTATGCTCAGGAAAACAATTTCCCAGAATATTAGTCATGTCTGACCTCCCTTCCCTGGTTATTAGAGGTCTGGCTGGATTCAGGTGCTGGACAGGGTACAACAGACCCCCAGCTGTGGAACTGAAGAACTGGTCTCCCACAAAGCTGAGGGGGCAAGAGAAGGAGAACAAGATCCAAAACAGAGAAAAGTCAAACAAAGGACACTCTACTAGTTGGAAGCAGCTAGTGGAGAGGCCCCTGAGTCAGAAGCACGGGTTGAATGAAACATCCAGCAAAAGTGAAGATGAGCCAAATCACTTTAACAGAGAGAGAATCCTAAATTTTGTCAAGAGAAATTGTCTCTGCTATCCAAAATGTTACAACGCAAATGTCACCTGGATTTGGAGTCTCCTGCCAAGCTCTACCCCAAATTTCTGAGGATTCGCTAGGCACGTGGTGGAGGTGGGGGCAGAACTTGCATTCTCAAAGTCATCTCAACTCCCACTTCCATAGCCCTCTCTATTCTCTACCATTACACTGGATATGAAGCTCAGACTTTCTTGAGTTCCCCACACATAAATCCCACTCACACAATGCATCCATTAATATAAAAGACTTTATCAATTATTTAAAGGGAAGCATAAGGGAGTTTACATGTAAGCAAAGTAAATAATTTCCAACTGAACATTGAACATCTCCCTTCTTAAATTAAATTTCAGCCATCCTACCACTACGTTATTTCCTCAGGTCCCTTCACCCTGAAGTTTCTCTCTCCTCCCTCTTCCCTCTCTTTACCTCCTTAGAAAGAGAACAACAAATTCTCCTTGTTATGTAAGGGTATCAACCTAGCCATTCTCCTCTGCTACCTTCAGTCTAGTTTCTGATTTGTTCTCTGGTTTCCTTTTGTACCCCTAAGTGAATTATCAAAGTATTTTCACAAATAGGTTTTTTTTCCCCCTTGAGAAGAACTTGAGTGACAGCTGTTAAGATCGTGAGTTTAACTTTTTACCCCATTACACAAGATTGAAGTGGAATCACTGGTCCCTGAATGGGGTTGAGAAGGAGAAACGAGTGCAGCTGTCTCCCTATTTCATAATCTTCAGATATAGCATCCTGGACTAGGGAGAGATCCCACCTGCTCATTCACAAATCTGGGCATCTGAATACAGTCTGGGAACAGTTCTCAGCAGCCTCGCTGATCTCTCTAGTTGTAGAACTGATTCTCCTTACTAAAAACAAATTCTGACTTTTGGTTTATCAGAAAAGGCACTCACAGACAGATGTTGAACATTTGTGAAATCTCAGAAAATCAGCTATGATCCCAACTAGATTATCATATACAGCACTACGCTGGCTTATGGGAGTTCTTGCCTCTGATCTCTGAACATTCCCCTGGCAGGCTGTGGCATGCAGAGAAGCAGGAGGACTTTCTGTGAAGGCAGATCTCAAACTTGGGCTGATTTTGCTGAAATCACACAGATTACACTGGCTCATTACAAAGGGCAAACAGAAGATCAGAGACCTGGGACTAGAAACCCACAGGGGTCTTAGATCCTATTTACTGCCCTTTACCAAGGATAACCCAAGGAACACAACACTGTTTATACCAAAACCCTTTGCCCCTTTGGATTCAGTGAATTCATTTGACAGTTACTTTATGGTAATAATTGAGACATAATCTTTAACTACTGGATATTTGATGTTCCATATACAGTATGATCTGAATCCACATCTTTCATCAAAATGATAAAAGGGATTGATATGTAAAAGTGAGTTCATGCATTCATTCATTCAACAACTATACACTGAGTGCCTACCATGTTTCACCAGCCTACGCTCACAGGCTTAAGCCTCTGGAAAGTTCCTATGCTGATTCTATTTACCCCTTTAAAAAGCCAAATATTTGCCATGGATGGTAGTGGGTGAAAAAAAAAATTAAGCCACACATTACAGAAAAGTTTACATGTTTCAAAATGCATATAAAGTTCATATAAAAAATAACCCTATCCCAGCTAGCAAAGGAGTTATCACAGCCTGTCAAAGGAGTAAGGCATCTGTCTACCCTCAGTCCCACTCCCTTTCTCTAAAAACAACCTGGTTCTTAATTGTTCCAAAAAGGCATCTTGGAGTTAATAAATCCAAAACAAAATTTTGTCATTTCTCCATAAAGCTGTTTCTACTCCAGCATTCTCAGTTAATGGTGTCACCCTTCACCTAGTTAAAAGGTTACCTTGGAGCCATTTTTGAATTCACTCACTTCCTCACTGCTCATATCCTCCGATCCATCAGCAAATCCTTTCCACTCTACCCCCAAAATCCCATCTACCATCCTGTGTCTCATTTCTCATCATTCCCACCACTACTACATAAAATAAGCCAACATCACTTTTAATCTGGAGCATTATGATATTTTCTGACTGGTCTCCTCACTCATTCTTAACCCCTCACAAAATCCATTCTACAACCAGCAGCTAGAAACTACCCCCTAATTATGTCCTCTGCCGCTTAAAACTCTCCAACGGTTTTCATGACACTTGGAATAAAATCTTAAATTCCCATGGCTGCAAAGGACCCCTATCCATCATTCTCAGCTTTTGCTGCTTAGTAGAATCATCTAAGGAGTTTTGAAAAATACTTAAGTGCCACCCAGATTAATGAAATCTGAGTCTCTCTCTTGGGGTGGGCTCCGGTATCATTGGAGGTTTTTGTTAAGTGTGCACTCGGAGCAGAGGATCATCATTCTGCATGGCCTATCTTCAGACTATCTTCCTCTCTGCTTTTATCTGCTGCCAATGTCTCCATTCATTACATTGCAGCCTTAGAGCCTTTTTGCTTTCTTCAAACCATAAACAGCTTCTCTACTTTGCACATTCCCAGCCTACATTCCCCACCACTGATCATCTTCACATCAATGGTTGCTTCTCGTCATTCAGGTCTCTAACCAAGTATCACCTCTTTGCAGAGGCTTTCCAGGATCACCCTCTGCCCAGCTCCAGTGGTTCTCAAAGTGTCTCCAGAGCAACAGCAGCAGCAGCACCTGAAAATTGTTTCCCAGGCCCCACTCCAGGCCCCTACTGAATTAGAAACTCTGGGGACAGGGCCAAGCAATCTGTGTTTTAATAATTCCTCCTAGTAACTCTGATGTACACTAAAGTTTGAGAAGCACTATTCTGTTCATATATAATGTTTATATATGTGTATATTTATCTAAGCACCTCTACCCTTTGCTCTTTATTACCTGATTTCATCTTTTTCATAACAGTCATCTGAAATTTTTATTTAATTTTTTAAATTATCTATCCCCACTCCCCTAAAAGTTAAGCTCCATGAAAACTGATGTTCACCCCTATATGCCCAATGATGAGAATACTATCTGACACACAGTAAGCACTCAATAAATATTTACTGAGTCAATGGACCCTTAAACAAACCCATCTTGTCCCTTCTCCTCCAGAAGCCCTAAGGATTTGCTTTATTTTGTTCTCTTCTAGAGTGGGGGCCCCTGAGGAAGAGGTGCACAGGGATCTGCAGTAGAAGGTCTCAGAAAGCAATCTCAAAACCCAACCAAATAGCCACACACCAGCCAATTCAGGCTCTTTCAGAAGGGAGGTTTTTTTAAAATGTTGAACATGCTTGGCTCATATGAATATGAAGTAATTGCTAGCTGTGACTAATGCACAGCTGGAAAACCTCATTAAATCACAGGTAAACTGCCAAGGCATTTTTCCAAGGAAAGGAGCCTGCAGGAGCATTCTACTCAACAGAGTATCTTGAAAGCAGAGAGGAGGCCAGGTACTCAGGGCAAAGGTCAAGACAGTCCTGCCCCCAGAAGATATTCTCCCTTGATTGCAGAACTCTGGAAATGGTAGTTATCTGTTCATGTATCTTTCTAACTTCCACTAGCACTCTCATTTCCAATAAATTAAAAAAAAAATTGTTTTAAATTTCTTCAAAATACAGTGAGGACTTTTGCTTATCTTTGCTTGCCATTTTTCACTTCTTTTTCTGTAAATGGTCTGTTCTTGTAGTTTTCTTTTAGACCGTTGGCCATTTTCCAACTGATTGGTAATTAAATTTACTCTTGTCTATCGTATGTACTGTCATTATTTTTCCCAGTTTGTATTCCCCTCTTGACTTTGTTTTAGAGACTCCCCTCGGGCAAAAGTTAAAATTTTATTTCATCAAATATGTCAATCTTCTACTTTGGGCTTTCTGATTTTTCATATAAATAAATAGAAAAGTCTCTTCTACTTCAAATATATAAAAACATTCAACCATATAGCCCACCAATACTTCTATGGCTCTCTTTTTTTTTGTTAAAGGTTTAAATCTTATCTATCTGGAGTTCCTTTTAGTGTTAAGGTTGAGGAAATGTTCTAGTTTCATTTTTTTCCAAGTAAAAAGTCCACTTGGAAAACTCTGTAACCTCAGCATTTAGCATAGTAAAATTGTACATGGGTGACACTAAATTTATATTTGTTAAATTACGAGAGGAGTGACAAAGGTACCAAATAGCTATGAATCACACTCAACAACATATTCTAATAAAAATGTGTGTACATATACATATATTACTTTGATGTAATATTAAAGTATATTAATATAAATTTTAATAAGTAAAGTGGACAGGTGTTAACTAATGCCAATTTGGTCATCACTTGTCCTTTAACAACAGAAGCAATAATAATAACTACTGTTTAGCACTTATTATGCTTCACAAAGTATAAGAGCTTTAAACATATTAACTCATTTAATCCTCAAAACAAACTGATGAGGAGTTTCTATTTCTATCTTAATTTTAAAGATGAGACTACTGAGGCACCACAAGTTGAAGAAACTTGCTCAAGTTCCCACAATCAGCAATTGGCAGAGCAGCACTCTGGAACCAAAGCACCCCACGCCTTCACCACTATGCTATCCTGTCTTGAAGAACACTGTTGACCGTGAAATAGAAACAGCAATTGGTTGTCTGTGCTATTAACATCTAAGGGGTGTATACATTTTACTGGGACATTCTGCATTTCTAATTCTGTTTCTAATCAGAAAACTGAATAAACATGCCCTCATCCCCACCCTCACCTACCTCTCCTAAAAAGCATACCTATCTTAGAGCTCAAAGCATTTGGCTAGAATATCTAATAAAGAACCTATGAGGGTCCAATACAGGTAACTCAAAAACTGATATCTCTCTAGACCAACCCACATTCTCCCCACATCTTTTCAGTTCAAAATCTCACCATAAACTGCTGTAATTCCCAAGCATCCTCTGATCTGAAATGTGTATGTTACAAAGGTGCCATGACTAATTTGGTCTATATAGCAAGGTCAAAAAGTACTTCCCAGGATCTTATGCTATAAATTAGATTTTAAACATGTGTTAGACAAGATATTTAAAATACTGTGAACAATAAGGAATGTCATTGTACAACTCTATAGTTTTATTTAGAAAATGAGTAAAACTTTCAGTTTCATAATGGCAAAAGAAAGATACTTTTGCTCTTGTTACTTCTTTCAAAATTCCATAACCACAAAGATGATAGGAAAAAAAAACACAAACTCCAGTTTCAATGAAGTAAAAAAGTGACTGCAATCTAACATTTGAAGATGAAAGCAGTTGGAGGAAACAGCAAAGAGAAGAAAAGTCCAGCCATTGACTACAAGCAGCAAGCTGATTTATCCCTGGAAATGTTTAAGAAATTGAGATAGTGGATACTTTAGAAGCTAAAGGTAAGGGAAGTTGCTAAAATGAATGGGTATTTAGACTCTCCATCATTGGTGAGCTGCAGCTGGCTTATACTTGCAAGAGTTATTGTTAACATCTCTTTCCAACTTTGCAGTGACCTCACATTCTTAGCTTGAAATCAATGCTAGTGAAAGTATTTACACAACACAAACTGCACATGCTACAAATCAGAGTCTTGCTTTGTTTTGTTTCAGAGAGCTAGTTGTTAAAACATTTACCAGCACACCACCGTTCCCAAGTTGTAACCTCCACCACCCACTAGAAATCTGAGGTTTATTCTCCAGCGAATGTGAGCCATAGGACCTTGAGTCTCAGGCACAGCAGTCACAAAGGAGGGCAAGCAAAAGATCCATTGCTGAAAATAGAGATATTGTGTGAAAATCTGTATACTGATCACTAAGTTCCTTCAACCCCAGAATCAGCATTCAGGTTGCATTCCCCTCATAGGAAACTGAGAATTCTTCTCTGAAGAGACAAAACTGTCCAAGAAAAAAGATTTATGCAGAATGATATGTTGAGAGGGCCTCAGTGAAAAATCCAGCTAACTTGTTTGACGAACCTACACTGAATGAATCTATGCGAGCTATCTACGCAGATACACAAACTCTAAAGAATTCATTTTCCAAGTAACCTTTCTCAAGAAGTCACTAAAGGATATACCCCACCAAAACAAAGGAATAAACCAAGAAGAGAACGTGGATTTAGGAAACAGAGAAGAGAGGCAACGGACATTCCCAGAGTGACAGTGGTGCCTTATGCCCAGAGAGCACAGTGCATGCTGGGGCAGGAAGCAAAGGGCTCCAAGTAGGAGGAATGAAAAAGGAACTGGTAAATTATCTGACTGCTTGACCACATAGAACACTGTAATGAGAGATATTTTACAGAACTGTTTGGGGATATTAGAAGACTTAGACATTCAAAGAAAATTAAAAGAAAAAATGAGGCAATTACTAATTCTAGGTAAAAATGACAACAAAAATAAATACAAAAGGCAGTCACACACTCCAGTGCAGATCACTCAACACTGGAAAGCACTTATGTAGTCACAACAAAGTAAAAAAAAAAAAAAAGAAAAGATGTAACCAAAATTTAGACATAATCAATTATATATGGAAGAAGTGAGGAAAAGTATATGAAATATAAGGTATAAATGAGTAAAAATCCTAACATACCCTATAGAAAGTAAACTGATTTAACAAGAGGAATATTATTTTCACATGAGGAGGTAAATACCAGAACAAACAGTTAAATGATTCTTCTAGCAAAATTGGCACAATCAATTGAAAATGGCGGTACAATTCAGATGTGAGAAGAGGTGCAAGAATTGTATACCTTATATATCTATATAGAAGTATTTAACAATTATTTTCATGTAACACTTTCACCATTAATTTTTTAAATTTAAATAATCAAGAAATAATGAAAATAAAATAGTTTATAAATTATGGGCAACTATAGAGAATGTGGGAATTATTCTGATTTTTTGGTTTTTTTTTTTTTTTTTGAGATAGGGTCTCACTCTGTCACTCAGACTAGAGTGCAGTGGCACAATCTGGCTCACTGCAACCTCCACCTCTTGGGCCCCAGTGATTCCAGGCTCCCCCACCCCCAACCATCCCGCATGCCACTGCACTTGGCTAATTTTTTAAGGTTTGTTTTTTTGTAGAGACAAGGTCTCACTACATTGCCCAGACGGGTCTTAAACCCCCAGGCTTAAGCAATCTTTCCAGCTGGGCCTCCCAAAGTAATGGGATTACAGGTGTTAGCTACTACACCTGGCTTGATATTCTATTATAAGGGAATTCTTGCATTGTAATAACAGGAAAAAATTTCCAAATCAGGAGAGGTCTGGTGAAAACAGCTTGCAATAAACTATTTGATTATTCATCATTAGATACCATAATCAAAGTCTCACTTAGTTCTACGGGCCATTAGAGAAGAGAACCTGTGATGAACACATCAAGGATAAATCAGGACAGTACTTCTGACCTTACCCTTTGCAGGAAGCCAGAATCTTTACTGGGGCACCCACACTTACTCATCAAATGTTCATGAAAGATAAAATTCATGTGTCCCTTCAAATTTCATGTGTATTTCAAATTTCATTTCTAAAAAAGATCAATAAAACCTTTTCCTTTCATAGTTCTCTTCATACTTTTATTTCCTGCTTTGAAACACCAATATAACTGCTAGAGGGAGAAACTGATTTCATAATTACAGGGGAAATTAGCAAGGTGGGCAGGTTTAGAGTGGTAAAAATAAGAATCACAAATTTTAGTGGAATGGAAGAAATAAATCATTCTTTCTGGAAGTTTGGTGGGGAAAGAATGAGAAATTCAATGGTAGTGGCAATACAGAGGAATGAATTTTCTAGATGGGGAGATCTATGTTTGTTCAAAGGCAAAGTGGCAAGATGCAATTTTTTTAAAAAGTTAAATGGTGGTGAAAAGGGAAACTAAAGATGGAAATGGATTGATTGAAAAGCAAAAGTGGAGGGGTTTGCTTTGTGAGCAGGGAGCCCTTTCCTGTGAAATTCAAAGAAAGACAATGACTATCTAGAGACATGTTTCTAATATAACAAAAGGAAATATTCTTCACATGAGGAGGTAAATACCAGAAAAGACAGTTAAAAACAAAGTGATTCTTCTAGCAAATGGCAAAAATCAATGAAATGGGGCATATCAATGAGAGAAAAGAGTGAAGGAAGGCTGACTGCACCAAGAATCACCAACTCAAACAGACAGACTCCCCAGTTCCATCCCCAGAAACTCTGATTCAGTAGGTCCGGGACGAACCTGGGAGGTCATTTCTAACAGGTTCTCCCAGGGGATCTCTGTGGGTAGCTAAGCTTAGATGCCACTATATAGGGATCCCCAAGATATGAATAAAATAATTCCAAACAGTATTAAAGGCACCAGTGGGGCTAACATGTTAATGTTTGTAATAAGCCTGTTATATTTTCTTATCTTTTCCAACATTGGGGGAGAGAGAGAGAGAGAGAAAGTAGAATGGTGAGGGCTAACCCACACAATTAGTGGGAATTACAGCAGCTTTGAGTTGCTGGCCAAATCTCACTTTCTTGTTCCAAAGTGAAAATGATTAAAACTAAAACACAAAACCTCATTTCTCATTCTTTTTTATTTAATCAATTTTCAACCAAAAGTAGCTCCCAGCCAGGTGTAGTGGCCCACACCTATAATCTAACACTTTGGGAGGCCAAGATAGGAGGATTGCTTGAGCCCAGAGCTCGAGACCAGCCTGAGCAACATAGTAAGACCCTATCTCTATAAAAAAATGAAAAATTATCTGGGCATGATATCACACATCTGCAGCCCCAGCTACTTCGGAGGCTAAGGTGGGAAAATTGCTCGAGCCTGGGAGGTCAAAGCTGCAGAGAGCTGTGATTGCACCACTGCACTCCAGTCTAGGCAACACAGCGAGACCCTGTCTCAAAAAAAAAAAAAAAAAAAGGTTTCCCCTGTCGTTGATAAAATCATTACCTCAGTCCATGGGAGCACTTGCTTCCCAGGTCACTTAGTTCAACAAAAGGAAAACACATAATTTGGTTCCTCTCTTTCGGTACTTTGCTAGTGGACTTCTAGGGCTACACTTGTTTTTACACAAGGTATCTAAACTTATTGGTATAGTTAAGTCTAGTTTAATCTCAGTGCTTGGAATTCTTGTAGAACTTTCAGCAAGATATGGGCACCCTGCAACTTCAGAAAATAATTACTTATTAGTTGTTTTTTTTTTTAATTTAAAAAAGCATATCAGCAAATCTCTGCATCAGATAGTAACACACAGAAAGGGCAAATAAAAATCAACTACTTTCCTAAGACTGTATACTTTCATCGTTTAAATAATGCTTTTCTGATCTTAAATACTGCTTCTTTAATTATTTGATTAAAGCTACAAAATTCAGCCAAAATAGAAATCATAGTATTTAAAATAACTTTCCAAAAGATTGAAACTAAAATACTATTAGAGCACCATGGGAAAGGCCGTGTGTCTATGTGTAATATGGTATAATAGACATGGTCTTTTGTCATTGAAATAATAATACTGTTTCCTCACCCAAATGCAGGCTTCTTTTAAGTCCAGAGAGTGAAGAAATGTACACATAATCAATTTAAGCAAATTACAAAGGCAGCTGATCCATGACTTTATAACATAATCTCCGTCACAGCACTGCATTCTGGGAAGCAGCCAGCTGTTGTCAAGCCTTAATGAAAAATGCCAGATAAGTGGCTTTACTTCCAAACACAGAAATTGGCCTGATTAAATCAAGGAATTTTTATCAGATTTTGATATCATCTGGAAAGGAAAGTCTAGTCTCCTGAAAGCTGAAAAAATCATTTCTTTAATCAAGAAATTACCTCACTAAAAGCTATGACAGTTTAGTCAACTTAATCATTAAAGTGTCAGTTTCTTCACTTCATTTGCTTTCTGAGTGATATGCTCAAGTTCTTTTGATTTATTTTCATTAAGCAAAAAAGGACTATCAGTCACAAAGAAAATTATAGCACAAAACCCACATTTGATTTGAAACGTAACACCTTAAAAGTATTTTGTTCATTTTTTAGACCTGAATACTACATCATTAAATATATCTTTCATTAAAATAACTTGTATTTATTAAGAATTTTCGAAAAGAACAATTTGGAGAAAGGTAAGAAACATGCTTCCATTTAGACAGTTAAGAAACACATATTAGTGCAGTGATATTCGAAGCTGATTACACATTAAAATCACCTGGGAGACTTTGTAAACTAACAACATCCCACCCCACACTGATCAAATCACATCTCTGAGGGTGATGCCTAAGTATTGGTGTGTGTTGTTTTTTGGGTTAAGTTACCTAGGTGATTCTAATGCAGCCAGGTTTGAGAATCCCACCTAGGGCATTGACTCTCAAATTTAGTTGCATATTAGAATCACCTGGGGGAAGACAGCGGCAGGTTAAAACACTAATGCTTTGATCCTGTTATAGGTTGAATTGCGTGTCCCCTCCTCTGCCAAAAAAAAAAAGTCCCAATCCTGAGTACCTCAGCATGCGACTGTATTTGGAGATGGGTTATGTAAAAAGGTAAAAAGAGGTCATTAGGGTGGCCCTACTCTAATAAGACTATTGTTCTTGTAAAGGAAGGAGAACAGGATATGGATGCGTACAGAGGGAAGACCACATGAAGAAACCAGGAGGAGAAGACAGCAGAGAAGAGAAGCCTCAGAAGAAGCCAAACCTGCCAACACCTCAATCCTGGACTTCTACCCTCCAAAACTGTGTAAAAATATCAACTTCTGCCATTTAAGTCACCCAGACTATGGTACTTTGTTATGGCAGCCATGGAAAACGAATACAAGGTCCCATTCCCAGAATTCTGATTTTGTAATTGCAGAGGCAACCCTGGATCTGGGCTTTTTAAATGCTCCCAGGTCATTCTAATGTGCATCCAGGGTTAAGAGACACTGCTGTAGGTATCCTAAAACTGATTTCACCTGTCTTCTACTCGATATTAATTTTAAAAAGCAGCAGTTACTTATACTTAGCAACATCTCTCTACTAAAACTATTAAATGGATGTAATCAAGAAGCTAAATAGTCATCTCCAAGGGGCGGAGCAAGATGGCCGAATAGGAACAGCTCCAGTCTCCAACTCCCAGCGCGAGCGACACAGAAGACCGGTGATTTCTGCATTTTCAACTGAGGTACTGGGGTCATCTCACTAGGGAGTGCCGGACAATCGGTGCTGGTCAGCTGCTGCAGCCTGACCAGCGAGAGCTGAAGCAGGGCGAGGCATCGCCTCACCTGGAAGCGCAAGGGGGAAGGGGATCCGTTTTCCTAGCCAGGGGAACTGAGACACACAACACCTGGAAAATCGGGTAACTCCCACCCCAATACTGCGCTGTAAGCATACAGGCAC
>NW_016804595.1:2044909-2052160 GCF_001698545.2 Rhinopithecus bieti | reverse complement strand
AAAAAAAAAAAAAAAAAAAAAAAAGAAGCTAAATAGAAAATTAAGTATTTTATTGAGAACATTGCTTCATCCCAGTTAAGAACTCCCACTGGAGATAGTGCCATTGATCCTCCTTCTCACCTCTGTTCCCACCCCCATTAATGGAAGGTATGTTCTTATGAAATATTTAATATCTGTTCCCTATAATTCACAATTTACAAACAGGATCGTTCCAACCATTTGTGTTCACGAACTCAAATGTTCTTATTTCTATTTATTTTTTCACTCTTAATATTGCCATTTTCTTGTCTCTACTTGGGATTAACGAAACTTTGCACAATATTTCAAAATATGGATTTTAATAGCTTCAGTGTCAACTTGGAATGCAACAGCCATGCATTATGTTTCTTTCCCCATAAAAGCGGTCTAGTGACTTCTGAATCACACAAACCTCAGATCCAATCAGCACTGCCACTAAACAGCTGTGCGACCTTCAGGATGCTATATAAACTCTCCAAGTTTCTAAGTATTCCCCTCGAAAGGACTAGGTATGTGTTCCCCTGGCTATTTCCCCACTAACTGCTGGTAGGAAATGGTAACAAGTGGAGATTTGTGCCCAAGACAAAAACCGTGTTTTGAGGATGGTAGGACAACCCAAACAGCTAAAGACTCCTTGTCTAGCTTAGATATTACTTGAGAGATAATTAAATGTCTATCTTGTCTGAAACACTCTATTTAGAGAATACTACATCACAGCAACAAAGCTGGTACTGTATTCTACATATTCTCTTCTGTGGAGACAAGTTCGAGGAAACTCTTCTGGAAGTTTGGAAGAAACTCTTATGCAAGATACAAGAGCAATTAGGAGGTTACTATAGAAATTCAAATGCAAGAGTCAGTGGCTTGTAATAATACAGTGTGGCAATGGAGGTGGACATGGAAGTTGGTAAATATACACTTTGGAAGTACAATTAACATAAACTGATGATGCACTGAATGTAAAGGAACATGTCAAAGATGGCTTCCCAAGGTCCTAAGAAGATAGAGGCATTATTGACTCAAGAAGATTGGAAAAGAACTATAATTCCAGGGGAAGATTAAGAAATTTAAACATGTAAAACGTAAGATATCTGTGAGACATAGATGTGATCAAGTCAGAGTTGAAGGTCTGTGCCAGTGACTTGGGAGTAATTTCTCTATTCATCTCCAGCCTTGGGATTGTTGCCCAACAGGTCCCAAGTACAATGCACAAAGTGAACACAGCCACACAAATACCACCTTAAATATTTAGGAAACATTATGAGACCCCAAGTCATTCATTCCTCTACACGGAAAAAAAATCATAATTCTTTTGATCTTTCTCTTGGTTTTATTTTATAGCCTTCTCTTTGGCACTAATTGACCATAAGTTCTTTTAATCCTTTTGTAAAGCACCTGATTGATTTCTATTTAATCTTTCATTGTAGCTGTGTATAGTTTATGTTTGTTTTCAAAATTCTATGTCTAAGGTTTATTTTTAAAATGTCTTTGTCCAAAAAATCTCTGCAACATTTCAAGGATGATATGGCAGAAAACATTATAGTGTGCTTGGTGACCTAAATCAACAGAAGTAGCTGGTGAGGGAGATGAGACAAAGAGGCTTTACAAAATTTATCCAGCCCATTTACAATAACTTCAAAGAAACAAAATACTTGGGAATAAATTTACCCAAGGAGGTGAAAGATCTGTACAATGCAAACTACAAAAGATTGATGAGAGAAATTAAAGAAGACATAAATAAATGGAAAGATTATCCATGTTCATAGATTGGAAAAAATAATATTGTTAAAATGTGATTCCTATCCAAATGGTGTACAGATTCAATGCAATCCCCACCAAAATTTCAATGACATTTTTCACAGACACAGTAAAAGCAATTCTAAAATTCATAAAGGATCTTACAGGACCCCAAATAGCCAAAACAATCTTGAAAAAGAACAAAGCTGGAAGCTCACCTCTTGATTTCAAAACATCCTAAAGGCGACAGTAGTTGAGACAGTGTGGTACTGGCATAAAGTAGCATATATAAAGCAACAGAACAGAATAGACATCCCAGAAATAAATTTATGCATTTATGGTAAATTGATCTTTGGCAAGTGTGCTAAGAACACACAATGAGGAAAGGACAGTCTCTTCAATAAATCGTTTTGGGAAAACTGGATATCCATACGCGAAGAATGTTAAGTGGACCTTATCTCACACCAAATTCAACAAGCAACTCAAAGCAGATTGAAGACTTAAATATAGGACCTGAGACTATAAATAACTACCAGCAGAAAACACAGGGGGGAAAGCTATGTGACATTGGTCTAGACAATGATTTTTTTGTGTATATGACCTTAAAAGCATAAGTAAAAAACCTTAAGCACCTTAAAAGCACAAGCAACACAAGCAAAAATAGACAAATGGAATTACATAAAACTAAAAAGTTCCAGCACAGCAAACGAAAAACAATCAACAGAGTGAAGAGATAACCCAGAGAATGGTAGAAAATATCTGCAGACTGTACATCTGATAAGAAGTTAATATTCAAAATATATAAAAAACTTAGGCAACTCAATAACAAGAAAACAAATAACTCGATTTTAAAATGGGGAAAAGACCTGAACAGACATTTCTCAAAAAATATACAAATGGCCAACGGGTATATGAAAACATGTTCAAAATCACTAATCATCAAGAAAATGCAAATTAAACCATAATAAGATATTACCTCATGCCCATTAGAATGGTTATTGTCGACAGACAAGTGTTGGAAAGATATGCAGAGAAAAGGGAAGGCTTGTACATTGTTGGTGGGAATATAAATTAATATAGCCACTATGGAAAACAATGGAGGTTTATCAGAAAATTAAAAATAGAATTATCATATGATCCAGCAACACCACTTGTTGGTGTACATCTAAAGGAAATGAAATCAATATGCCGAAGAGATATCTGCACTTCATGCACTGCAGCATTATTCATGATAGCTAAGATGCGGTATCAACCTAAGTGTCCATCAATGTACAAAAGGATAAAGAAAATGAGGTGTATGTATGTTTAATATATGTATACATACACACAATGGAATACTACTCAACTGGAAAAAAAAGGGGATCCTGTCATTTGTGACAACATGCATGAACCCGGAGGAATTACGCTAAGTGAAATAAGCTAGGAACAGAAGAACAAATACTGCATGATCTCACTTATATGTGGAATCTAAAAAAGCTGAACTTTAGAAGTAGATCATAGAATGACAGCTGCCAGGGACTGGGAATTGGTGTAGGTGGGAGATGTTGGTCAAAGGGTGCAAAGTGTCAGAATAAATAAGTTTGGGAGATCTATTGTATAGCATGGTGACTATAGAGCATATGGTATACCTGAAATTCACTAAGAGAGATTCTTTTTTAACTTATAGGTTCAAAGAGTACACATGCAGGTTTGTTGTGTAGGTAAATTGCGTGTCACAGCGGTTGGGTGTACAGATTATTTTGTCAACCAGGTAATAAGCATAGTACCTGATAGGTAGTTTTTCAGTCCTCTCCCTCCTCCTACCCTCTACCTTCAAATAGGTTCCCGTGTCTGTTGTTCCCCTTTGTATCCATGTGTTCTCAACGTTTAGTTCCCACTTATAAGTGAGAATATGCGGTATTTGGTTTTCTGTTCCTGCATTAGTTCGCTTAGGATTATGGCCTCTGGCTCCATCTATGTTTCTGCAAAGAACATGCATGATCTTGTTCTTTTTTATGGTTACATATTAATAGCATTCTATGGTGTCTATGTACCACATTTTCTTTATCCAGTCTACCATTGATGGGTATTTAGGTTGATTCCATGTCTTTGCTATTGTGAATACTGCTGTCATGAGCATACATATGCATGAGTCTTTAGGGTAGAATTAATTATATTCCTTTGGGTGTATACAGAATGGTAATTCTGTTTTAAGTTCTTTGAGAAATTGACACACTGCTTTTCACAGTAGCTGAACTAATTTACATTCCCACCCCAGCAGTGTATAAGTGTTCTCTTTTCTCTGAAAACTCACCAGGACCTGTTATTTCCTTACTTTTTCATAACAGCTATTCTGTCTTATGTGAGATGGTATCTCATCGTGGTTTTGATTTGCATTTCACAAATGACTAGTGATGTTGAGCATTTTTTCACATGCTAGTTGGCCGAGTGTATGTCGTCTTTTGAAAAGTGTCTGTTCATGTCCTTTGCCCACTTTCTAATGGAGTTGTTTGTTTCTTGCTTGTTAATTTGTTTAAGTTCATTCAGATTCTGAATATTAGACCCTTGTCAGATGCAGAATTTGAAGATATTTTCTCCTGTTCTATAGGTTGTCTGTTTACTGTGTTGACA
Source organism: Rhinopithecus bieti (assembly GCF_001698545.2). Lineage (NCBI taxonomy): Eukaryota > Metazoa > Chordata > Mammalia > Primates > Cercopithecidae > Rhinopithecus > Rhinopithecus bieti. The sequence goes on along the minus strand of NW_016804595.1, from coordinate 2,047,795 downwards.
GTTTCTTTTGCTGTACAGAAGTAAAAGAGATATTAAATGTTCTCACAACAAAGAATGATACGTATGTGAGGTGACTGATATGTTAATTTGCTTGATTTAATCATTTTACAACACATATATATATATATGAAAATATCACTTGGTATACCATAAATATATACAATCTTTGTCAACTATAAAATATTTTCTTTGTCAACTACAAAATATTTTCTTTCCTAACAAAGAAAAAAAAACTTATCCAGAGGTCAGAATTTAAGTTTATGCCTCTCTTATCTGCAAATACCTCATTCAAATAAAATCAATCATCTTAATAGTGCTTTTGAATATGAGAGAGAAAAAAAGAAACCTTCTGTCTTGGTTGCTATGGTTACAAGAAAGGCGTTGTGGATGTGAATATGCCGACTTCACAAAGTCAAAAGCATGAACAGTAATCTTCTCAGCACTAATAAACACTCTGCTACTACAGCTGCACATTTACAAACTTCCATGAACTCAATGAAAGTAGATTCAGGGATCCATTAGGCATTTTATCATATTATATATCATCCCCAGCTCACACTACTTCTAAAAGAGCTGAAGAAAGAAATCTCTTGAAAGACAGCTTCCTGTCCATTTACAACTTAGAAGGTATCTAACAAAAAAAAAAAAAAAAAAACTTGCTGGCAAACCAAACTGTTTTTACTGAGATAAGAAAGGAACCATAAACACATTCATTTTAAAACTCTCATATTTTAACTATAGCTGCTAATATTGAATGACAGTTGCCATAAACTCTAATTGGATGAGATGCATTAGAGTTAAATGTGTTGAGCCAAAATGCTCTTACATTTGCCTTACAGATTTCCGGGAGCATTTCACAGTATGTATTTCTGCAGCTATAACCATTTTTAACCCAGATTACTCTTCCAGGAAGTTTATTTTGAGCTCAGAAATTTAAATACTGTACCCAAAAAATACATAGAAAGGAAGAAAGTAAGACTACAAAATTATTATATAATAGAGGCCATAGCTCACGACAATTATCCAGTCTACCATTATGGGCATTTAATATAGAATAAGAAAGAGCTCTGTACTGTATCACATCAAGAACCTTCTTCCCACCCTTAAGAAACATCCTGATCTTAAATCACCCTGCAGGCCCAGTTCCAGTGACTTCCATTAGCTCTCAATTATCCACAATGATAATGAACCAGAACAAATAGTCAATTCAGCAATTACCCTCATTTTGCCCAAATATCACAGCCTTTTCCTTAACTAATACTTCTAAAGATTTGCAATTAGTCTATTAATCTTGTTCTTTTCCTTTCTACCAGCTCTGAGGCAATTAGTATATGGAAACAACACAAAGATCAGATGAGAGGCAGAAAGAAAGGAAAGAGAAAAAGAGAACAACTTAGATAATTCTCCAACTTCATATTTAGCTCCTGAATAATTAAGAATTAGCTAGGATATAGTGCCCACCACACTCACTGAAATTTTTTAAAATTCTCTTTTCATACCTTCAAGTCAAGGGCAAGCATTTTAAAAAGCAGACAGCCAATAACTGCTCCTCTCACACATACTTTGTTTCTAGGAGTAGATACTTTAAACTATTTCCTTTATGAAATTCTAACTTATTTTATTAAGTTTTTGTTGATTGGTCCTAAACCTAACCAAAACAAAACCAGCAGACCTAAGCAAATCGGGATGCCTCCCAATTTCAGGTGATCTCTTTTTCCTTTTAACACTCACAGTGAAGTACCTAACATGCTCTACTATTTCTTCACCGTTCTGAATGCCATCTCCCAACCCTGCTTTAATATCAATTTACTGTCACAGCTCATGTCTCACTTACCTTTGAACTCCTGCAATACCTGGAATAGTGTCTTGTGCATAGTAGGTGACTAAGAAATTGATCTTGAGTTGAAGTAAGTTAAAAACACCTTTCTATACACATGCAAAATAGTGAGTTAGCAGAAACAGAAAACCAAACTGCGCATGTTCTCATTTATAAGTGGGAGCTGAACAATGAGAACACACGGACACAGGGAGGGGAACAACACATACTGGGGCCTGTTGGGGTCAGGGGGCAGGGGCAGGGAGAGCATCAGGATAAATAGCCAATGCATGCAGGACTTAAAACCTAGGTGGTGGGTTGACAGGTACAGCATACCACCATGGCACATGTTTACCTATGTAACAAACCTCCATGTCCTGCACATGTGTCCCAGAACTTAAATTAAAATTAAATTAAATTTTTAAAAAATGTTTGTCAAAAAAGCATAAGTACCTCAAAATGGGAAATAACTGTGTTCAGTGCAGTGTAAAAAGAGGTCCTAGACAGCAATTCCTAAACCATCACAAGCTGAAGAAAATACCCAAGTTCCCTGCATCATCTCATTCCACAGAATCAGAGCACTGAAACTAGCCACATCTCATCAGATGGCAACTGTGGAATGAGTGAGTATCAGAGAACCGTGCAATCAATATGAGTAGCAATGAGCCAACAGAGAAAGTATGGGGAGGATCACAGAAGCCTAAAACTGAGAAGTTGGCAGTTTTTCAGGTCCTTTAGTCACACCGTGTCTTGCTCATTACCCATTCAAAAGAATTTCCTTTAAAATAGTCCAGTTCTGCTCTATGCAGGATATTTTACAATTTAGACTTAAACAAAATTGAGTATACACATGTAAATTGTGTAAAATACCACAGCCCTCCAATTTTGACAATTTAAACCTCTCCACTTCCCCTTTCATGTTCAACTGAACTGTGTAGTAATAAAACATTCAAGAAATAATTTTATCATAGTCCTTTATGTTTCCCACTGAATTTAAAACTGGGAATAAAGGCCTCTGTCTTATGGTGAAAAGGTCAGGTTATTGGTTGGCTAGGTGATTGGATGGTTGG
>NW_016804595.1:2035890-2040581 GCF_001698545.2 Rhinopithecus bieti | reverse complement strand
GTGGGTGGGTGGGTGGTTGGCTGGTTGGTTGGTTGGATGGTTGTAGGTTGGCATGAGGAAGGCAAGAGGTCTGTTTGTTTCTTGAATCACACTCAATGAGGCCACCTCTAAACAGGAAGACAGAAACCCCACCAAGACCATTTGTATAAAGGTACTGGTAGCTGCTGCCATAAAAAGGAAAAGAATGGGTGGAATTTGCATGCACAAATGAATAATTTAATTGAAGATCAGCCAGTGTAGACTGCCTTATAAGTTGTTACCACCTACAGCAACAGCTGAGCCTCGTTGTAATTATAGTTCAATCAATGACTTTATCCTTTAAAGAAAAAAACAAAACCCTGAAATATCCTCAGAGCACTAAAAATGATAGCAACTATTTCAGAATGCTGCTCTGAGGTGGGTGGGGAAAGTTTAAGTCTGACTTTCACCGACCAGATCTAAACACTTTTATGGGGGCAAAGAGAGCCCAGGCTTTGTTGCTAGCAATCGATACTGCTTCTTAGGCTCTGCCTTCCCATCTGAGACACCTCCCAATTTCTTTTTCCCATCAAGGTGGCTCTTATTTTTATTCCAGCTGGAATTTACCTACACAAAACTTAAGAGGGTAAGCACATAATGTGACTTAGCCCAAACTCTTCACTTACCTGCCTTGCCATCCTCCAATTGACCCCTCCCTCATGACCTTCTGTCCACAGCCCCTGCTCATTCAGCATTGATGTAGAATAGGGCACATATAAAGAGTAACTCTCTACCACTTTCAGCCACCTATCTTTATAGAAAACAAGATCATAGAAGGCACAATAAACCAAATAAGCCCTTCCCAGATAGAAAAAAAGAACTTTGACAGTGCTGGCCTCCTTATGTGGGAACTTTAGTGAGTTAAAGATGTTATTAATAAAATTGCAAATGTGCCCCTCCATATGTGTCCTGGTAGGAGCAAGATGGCTCCCTGAAAATTACGGAGGCAGATGACCTACTGATTACAATTCTTCCTCAACATCTGCAGTGTGTTGCAGCTCAGAAGGCCTGTCCAATGGTCGCTGTATGGTGCCTAGAGATCTATGAACATGCATTATTTTTCCAAAACATACAAGGAAATGAAAAGCATCAAAGAATAAGGTATAGTAGGAAAATGAGGCCTCTTTACACAATAAACTATTAAGAAGAAAAACAAAAGACCCAGTTATTTCATTTTATTTTAACCCCTTAATTTTCACATATTTAAAGTCATCAAGTATAAAAGAACCCAAAGATCTTTCTCTCAAGACATTTCACCAAATAGCTCAACTGCCAAACATCTGAAGTTGAGTTCAGTCATATCATTTGCATGTACTCTATTTTGTGGAGAACAGATCTGTTGAAGTAGTGTTTCTTATTACCAAAATTGTATGTTTTCCTGAAGCAATGTAGTAATTAAAGATTCTCTTTGACTGATAGTTTCAAAAACGTCTATTTAAAGTGGGAGGTTGGGATATGTGGTAAGTCTTATAAAAGTGTGAAGTAGTTAAAAGATCTAAATGGCACATATTCCATTGCAGATCACTTAAGTTACTTTTAGGTTGTTGATATTTATACAGAGCAGTAGTAATGGATTTTTCTTTACTTCAGAAGTTCTAAGATTAGTAGTCATTTGCACAGATTACTGCACACTCGTCCATGCAGATTCACCCCATGGGAATGACTCTTTCCCCTTCACTATTTGGTACTCAGTGAGACATCTGTGTATCACAGGAGAAAAAAATGTCAACAGAACAACTTTAGGTAATGTTTGATTCAATAAATAAATTGATATCAAGTATGTTATTTTTGTTTTCGTTTTCTTTCTATTATTCTATCACCTCACACTGATAGAGTAGAGAAAGGACGAGGCAATGCAAGTCAACGAATGAGAAACAAAGATGGACAAAGAACTAAAGGAAAGTCTTCTGTGTCACTTACTTTACTAGTTACCTAGCACTACTTTTAACGCTCTCATTGGAATTCATACCTACCCAGAATCCAAATATGAAGCTGTCCAGTACTCTGTTCTAAAGTCAAAACGTATCAAATGCCCAGCTTTCAATTATTCCTATAAAAAATATCTTAATCACTCACATCCCTTCTACCTAACCTTCTGAAGTACCTGAAAACTGTCAAGAGAAAAGGAAGGAATTCTTGATGTGAATCCCATTAAGTCACTGTGAGTCACAGAAATGATCAGGCCACTCCTGCTGATCTGCTAATAACTGAGCTGCAGCCACTTCTAAGTGAGGAGCAGGAGCCTTCCTGCCCACCGAACAAAGAGTGGAAACAGGAAAGAATCTTCATTCACCAGTTAAGGAGCATGGTGCCTCATCTTCTGGAAGATGGAGCTTCCTTCTAGGGTGTTTATAAGACTGCTGATACAAACGTATAAAACCCAAATCAGGAGAAGGCGTTTACAGTCGGCCCTCCACATCCATGGGAGATTGGATCCAGGACCCCAGAAGGATACCAAATTCAAGGATGCTCAAATCCCTTATATAAAATGTTGCAGTACAGTATAATAAATGTCACTATGGCATTAATGAGGCTAGAAAATGACTGGCCTGGAAACTTTGTTTATTCATTAACATAATTTAAAAACTAACAATTCACTGAAGCATATACATTAGCAATCACAGAATCTCATTTAGTTAAGTGACACATATCAATGTTAAAATGTTCTCATTATAGAAAAGTTGAAAAAATTAAAGAAAAGTGGAAAGGAAAAGATTACCAAAGGGGAAACAATATAATCCAAACACAAGGCAATGACTATTGACATGGTGGTATATTTTTCCAGGCATATTTATTTTTGCATTGTTGTGCTGAGATGTATACATAATTGTGAATCCATTCTGTTGTTTCATTTACTATTGTAATATCTAAGTTATTAGAAATTCTTTATAAATACCATGTTTATGACTGAGTTTAATCTTGGAACTAAGCAAAGGTGAAGACAAGGACTCCTCAGTGATTTAACACCTTTTTAAAATCAAAGTTTAAGGATACACTTCCATCATTAACACTTCATCATATTGTTTTCATAAATACTTTCAGAATTGTGGGATCCAGTCCAAGTTAAAAAAGAGAGAGAGAGAGAGAAGTCCCTAATAGTGCTTAACACTTTCAAAATAATAATTCATTTCATAAATCTTCAGAGAAAAACTATACCAGTGGTAATAATGTTAGCACAGATTCCACTCAGAGCATCTTGAATATTTATCTAAGACATATTCCCAGCATTGGCTAGTATCTATACTTCTTTAAACATATAATGGGATCAAGAGAGAATTTTCATGTAAATTAACTTCCTGGAGGCTCCTAACAGCTCTTCATAGTTAGTACTTCTGGAAAATAAGGAACATTTGCTTGCTTAATGCCACTGAGTACAGAGTCAAGGAGATTTAACCATGACAATTAAGTCATGTTGAGTGATTACATAAATTAGAAGAAATTTCTTATCCAAAGTGAAGAGCTAATACATATATCATTCTTGATGCTTACTCATGACTAATCATGTATTAAACAATAAATGCAAAAGGAAAAATTGACACTTGATGAAAGGAAGTTTCTAAAACTGTATACCTTTGGTTGAAATATATGCATATAATGACTAGATGCAGCTATAAAACAATATACCAATCAAAAAAATCATACCATCAAATTTCATTTAAAAATGACCCTTGGTTCTAAATTTAAGCTTGAGAGTTTGTGCATTTTTCACAAAATGGGTCCTTCTTTGTGCTTTTCCTAAAAGAGGGAAAACTACACCATATTTGTTTGTCAATTTTACATAATCTGGCCATAACATCACTGGTGCTAATTATCAGTATCTGTTTGGGTTATACCTGAGAAACCATATAGCCTTAAAATTTTCCATAATAAACATAGATTTTGATATTCAAATTATCTCATCTTAGGAAAAATATTAGTATCTCACCCATGCACACTTGAGTCAAAAGTTTGACCCATGAAAAAAGGTGTCTAGTGATAGAATCCCTCCTCCCAAATAGTCCTTTCAAGTGAGCAAGAGAAGTTTCTAAATCTGGAAACCAGCATAATCATTTCTCTAGAACTTTTGTAAAAATGCCCTGTGAGTTGACTTATGTAACACTTGGCTGTTTGCCTTGAAAACACTAATTTTGTTCATTACAATGCTACATTTGCCTTTCTACCTTTCTTCTTTGTATTTTTAGTATTAGGAAAAGACAGAAGGTAACCCTCAAAATGATATAAGAACATATCAACCAAATTCTTCTTGAAATCCCAAAGGAAAGAGATATGAAGCATCACAGAAGAGGGTGAATACATTGAGGAGGGACTCACTGACATTGATGGTGCCTAGATGAGCTAAAGTAATGAATGGAGACAGAATTAAATAACATTAAATTACATGGTAGAAAGTCATTCCCCTTTCAGTTCCCTTTCAATCCCTCTGACTACATCACAAAGAACACTTAAGTTTGCTATTCTTTAACACCCCTCTGACAATAACTGTGATAGATAAAAGGTGGCCACAAATTCTTCCCTACTATTTTCCTTGAATCTGAACTAGACTTAATCAATAGAAAGTGATTAGGATGTTGTGGGACTGTAATCCCAGCACTTTGGGAGGCCGAGACGGGTGGATCACGAGGTCAGGAGATCGAGACCATCCTGGCTAACACGGTGAAACCCCGTCTCTACCA
>NW_016804595.1:2026486-2035787 GCF_001698545.2 Rhinopithecus bieti | reverse complement strand
AAAAAAAAAAAAAAAAAAAAAAAAAAAAAAAAAAAAAAAAAAGATGTTGTGGGACTTCAGAGCCTAGATCCTAAGAAACCTCAGTGTCCACGGAGACTTCTTTGAGCACTCACTCTTGGGACTTAGCTGCCACATGTGTTGACAAACCATATGAAGAAGCAACGTGTAGGCACTACAGGAAATAGCTTCAGGTGGTCCCAGCTAACAGGTAGCAGCCCTTGCCCAGTCAAATAAGACAGCCACCATGGACATCCAGCCCAAGCCTTCAGATAATCCCTGCCCCAGCTGTCAAATGAAACCTCATGCTAGGCCCCAAGCGAGAACCACAGGATAGCCAAGTCAACCCACAAAAACGTGAGTGACAGTAATAAAATGTTATTTTAAACCACTAAGTTTTGGGTGGCTTGTTTTGCAGCAACTGATAACCAGAAAGCTTCCTGCTCCCCACTTTCAAGAAAGAAAGAATAGGCTACAGGTTCAGTAAATGCACAGGCCAATAGTAGATAAATGATGAAAAGACTACTTTTGATCTTATTTATGTTTGTGGCATGTGATAGTGGGTTTTTATTTATGGTCATGGTTAGAAAGGGAAACATCAAATGAATACAAAGTTGAAGAGACAAATTTTTAAAATATCATGTAAATTATAATTTGAGTTTGAAAGCTCATAACAAAAAATGGGCTGGTGAATGGCCATGAATGGCTAACATATGGGAAACATTGCATAAATATAAAGGATAACATGGAAAGTTTCTAAGGGAATAGACTAGGCTCAGAAAGAGAAAGCTCTTACTTTGCCTAAAGAGGTAAAATGGCAATGCAAAATCCACAAGTAGGTTCAGCCGTTGCTTGTCACATTCTGATGTTTGCTGTCTATGTGTCACTACTTATTCCTGAATCTCTACTACAAAATCTGAGAGTAACTCTGACCTCTCTCACAAGGATAGTTTGGGGCTCTACAGCATGTTATTGAATCTACTCATATACTCTTTGGAGGTAGAAAAAAATCACAGTGAGCCACTGAAGCTTGACAAGTTATTTGCTGACATGCTGTGAACAGGAAATTTACACGTGTTGTAGAGCAGCAAGTAAGGATTCATAAAGATGAGAGGGAAAACAGGGCCCCCTCAAAGATAAACCAAAAGCCATAACTGACAAACACGGTTTGAATAGAAGGAAAGCTGACCTTCAAAACAAGACTGAATTTCATTCAGAATGTATTTAAGATCCAGGAGAAAGGACAGATGTGCTACAAATGGAGTGACAAAATATGATACTTAAGAGCATTTAAAACTGAGTAGAAAAATCAGGCCTTCAGTTAAAAGAGAGATCGAAATGAGAAGGGTTAATGACAAAGGTGTGGGAAGGTTTGGCAGGAGGCTCTGGTGTAGAGGAGGTCTGAGGGAGGGAGGGAGGGAGGGAGTGTTAGTGAGTGCATGGAGAAAAGTTGTAGTTTAAGTACAACTAGTAGACCATTAACATTTGTGATGGATGTCCTCAGGCTTTTGTAAATACCACTACAACATATGATTTCCTCCATAAAATACACACTTGAGAAGATGTGGGTACAGGCTTTCTCCTTGGCTGGGAGTGGCTCCAGCAAATTAGTCTTGCATTCTCACTGTCATATTTATGATTTGACAGAATTACAAATCACCACATTGAAAAGCTTAAAGTTCATTCCCAAATAATAGAAACTGAAAATGTTAAATCTGGGAAAGCCAAGAGTCGACTGTATTCACTTGGGAAGAAATTTCTTCTCAGAACCTAAATGCTGATGACTGATTAAACAATCCACTGGCTAGAACTGAACCACCCCACTCAAAATTCAAGCTAACTGATTTTTTTTAACTAACCAATTTTTAAAATGTCCCCAATATACTTCTATAGCATATAAACAAATCCCTCACAACTCTGAAAATTTTATTTTACATTTTTCACTTTATCACCCATATAAATACAGAATTTTTTCTCAATACTTTTCAGTGTTGGAAACAGCATGTGGTGTTGATAATTTCCTAGCCAGCACATTCATAAATTCAAGATTATTAAGAACTACAACAATGTTCACAAAATAGCCCATCAGGAAAAGTAAAAAAGTGATTCTCAATCTTTTCATTTATAAACTACTTTTCCATCTTAAAACCAAAGCCATAATATTATGCTACATTTCAGAATTGTTTGATTGCCCTAATTTATTCAACAAATGGGTAGGGAATCAGCTAGAAATTTGCATTCCTTTCACTTTATTCTATGATCAGTTCTAGATTATTCCCAAATATTATGGAAACCCTAAATGTAATACTAAATGTAACGTTAAAAATCCTAGATGTAATATCTGAAATGCTCTGGGTTTTCAGTCAACCACTTAAGTCCTCAGAATACAATGAATACTTTCCTATTCATGACCCCCCAGATGAGAAAGATGCTAAATTCAACTGTTGCTCTCCCTGTGCTGACAGACAGGCCTGCACAGTGCTCAACAGTGAGCTGGAGCCAGTCCCAGCCCTGTGAGCGCTTCATTAAATCAGTTTAGCCCTCTGTACTTCAGTTCCCTGGTCTGTAAAGTGCTGCATCAACAATAATATTGCTCCAGGGGTTGTTGTAAAGATTAAATGGAGTGATACACATAAAATACTTAGCCTAATGCATCTACATACATTTTAGTGCTACTGTTGTTGTTGTTACTAAGATTTACCACAACTCAAATTAACTAAATCTAAAGGTGAATTTCTCAGAGCTTCCTCCATTGTCAATATCAGTGGCGGGTTCACCTGAAAAGATGTTTGTGTATTTGTGATATAACTGCTCTCAACTGAGAATTCATCAATCAACCTGCACTTGTCTCTATCTGTACCTGGAATTCTGCTAGATAGGGCACTTTCCTTCACTAACACCTCCCAAATACAAAAGGAGAAAATATAGAAACATGAAATATAAAGATAATAACACAAGTTTGCATGACTGTTATGAGATACCCACTACAAGAGTTGTAAAAATTCTGATGAGAGAAACAGCAGTGTGAACTGGAGAAGTCAGCTAATATTTCAGAAAAGATATGTAATTTCTGTTGTACATTAAACTCAAAGAAGTGTATGTCAGGTCAGAGAGACAGTGTGATCAAAGGTACAGAGGTGGAACAAGAGTGGGGTGTGCATAGAAATTAAGTCATGAAAATAGAGATTTTGGTTGGTAAGTACAGGTATGCTTGTTTCTCCAAGTACAGGGTAAAGAAATGCTTATTTATTTATTTATTTATTTAAATTTGATTTATATTTTTTGAACTTCTATCCATTTATTTAATTCAACTATAAAAGCTTATATCTGCCTGAATTAAGTATGAGGACATTTTTCCACACCAATATTTATAATCAAGGCATACATTCTTACCACAACTAGCAATTTTTCACCCCAAACTTTGAAAAGGATCCCAATTAATTAATAGAGATGCCTCTTGTTTTCCTATTTCATAGATTCCATGCCATTATAAGTAACACTCAGCAACTGATATCATTCAATATAAACCAAATTTTTAGAAGAAATACAGTCATGCACCACATAATGCTTTGTTCAACAACCAACCTCATATATGACAGATTATAATACTGTATTTTTTACTGTCCCTTTTCTATTTTTAAATATGTTTAGATGCACAAATACCATTGTGTTATAACTCCCTACAGTATGTAGTACAGTAACATGCTGCACTCTTTGTAGCCTAGGAGCAACAGGTTTTATCATGTAGCCTAGGTGTGTAGTAGGTTATACCATCTAAGTTTGTCAATATGAATACATCTATGATGTTTGCATGACAACAAAATCGCCTAACAATGCCCTGTCATTAGCGACACATGACTGTACAATCACTAGATACTAAAGGCATAAGTATACATTCAATTTCATCTCCATAGCCTTTCTCATTGAGCTGGGAAATTAAACTGCTCATAAATCAAAATACGAAAGGCTTTCATGGTTTGCAAAGAACGTTACATTGGTTTGCAAATGCTGGATATTTGCCCACTTTTGGAAAACAGCTGCAACAAAGTTATAGAAAATATGCCAACTCATTCCACCCTTAGTTCTATACATATTCTTCAGAGGGCACAAGACCACAGCAGGTGTATCTTTTTACACCAGATATGGTCTGTAAGAACTATAATAATTTGAGCAGCATAAACCTATGCAAGCAACCTTAGGTACTTTTGCATATGTTATTATATACTTACTCTATTTTGCAATCATTTCATTAATTTCAATTGTTTCACTCATCAGAAATGTTATAATAAAATGAAGCAGCCATTTGGTTAATAATTTTTTCAAAATATGAAGTTACAATTTCAAAGTAGCTAGAAGAATAGTAATAATTTCCAATTCCAAGAAAGAAGTTTCAGTCTTCCTCATGCACTCTGTCCTCTGCTTGTCACTGATGTAGCACCCCATGCTACATGGTAGCGTCCAGTTTCTTCATGTTTCACAAACCACTCAACATCAAAAGCACTGGAGAGAAAGATGATACAAGTCTCCCAATGAGTATTCTGAGACAGTCTGTGGAACAGCTGTCCCTTTCACTCTCCCCTATAGAAATAGATGTGCTATTCTGAACAGCATTGTGATTAATGTTTCATATTCAAGTGTTTAATTTGAGGGACCACTGATAAATTTTGAGTTGCAGAGTCGAAAAGACCAATGGATAAACAATAACCCAGTTGTTACTGACTTTGTGCCAGAAGACAATATATATGATCTTATTTCATTTTCATGACGACCCTATGGCTAGGCATTATTATAACCCTCATTTTCCAGATAAGGAAATCAAAGCACGAAGAGGTTAGGGAACTTGCCCAAGATCACACAACTTGTAAATGCTGTGTACCCAGGATTCAAACCCAAGCAATCTAAGAACTTGTCATTTTCTTCCAGAGACTTAACACAATAAGTTTATTTCTCATTCATGCTTCAAGGTCAACACAGGTAATCAGGAGAGTGCTCTGCTCTCCTCAGTCACTCAGAGAATCAGGCATACAGAAGCTCCTTTTGGACACATATTTCCCCATTCGTGCAGGCAGGAAAAAGAAATGTAGCAAACCTTGTACCAGCCCTTAAAATTTCCTCCTGGAAGGAACACAAGTCACTTCTTCTCTTGTATCATTGGTCATTACAAGTCATGTGCCTAACTTCAAAGAGGCTAGGAAATGCATTCCTACTCTATGTCAGGAAGGCAGACAGCCAAAATATTTTGGAACAGAACTAATGACAACTATAAAGGAAGTCAATGAATGGGGGTTTCGAAGACATGGGAACATCATTAGAATTGGCAAGGAGGTGGAGCTTCCAATAACTATCTTGATTCTGATTTTTTTAGTTATGTTAAAACATCATGATAATAAACCACATGTGGGTAAATGCCCAACAAGGAAAACTTTGTGATTCAGTAGAAAACTATACATTGTCTAGAAAACATCCTTCTGGGTATCTGATTCTGATCCTATGGGTGTTGTCTTACAACTCTACAAATTATAGACAACTGATTGCAATACAAAACAATTCTTGCCTATAGACATGAGCATTACGTCCTGTCCAGTGGAGGTTAAACTGACTTTCTTTCCTCACAACAAAAGAAGCTAGTTTCGCCTCCATTTGCATGTTCATTTCAATATTTTTTATCTATAAATATATCTGATCTTTGGATTTATCTTTAAACTAGTTATATCATCTGCCTGGTTCCTTCATCATGAATTAAGTAAAATCTTTAATACTATAATAATTTTTATATCTGTGAGTCATTATTTTACTTTGTGTGTGTGTGTGTGCGTGTGTGTGTGTGTGAGACAGAGAGAGACAGAGAGAGAAAGAGAGAGAGAGTCTCCCTCTGTTGCTTAGTCTGGAGTGCAATGGTGCAATCACAGCTCACTGCAGCCTCAACCTCCTAAGCTCAAGTGAACCTCCCATCTCAGGCTCCCCGACTAGCTGGGACTACAGGTGCACGCCACCTCACCTGGCTAATTTTTTGTTTTTCGGGTTTGTTTGGTTTTTTTTTGGCAGGGATTGAGTTTCACCATGTTGCCCAGGTTGGTCTCAAACTCCTGGACTCAAGCTATCCACCTGCCTCGACCTCCCAAAGTGCTGGGATTACAGGCATGAGCCACTGTGCCCAGCCAACTTTATCCTTGTTAAAAATCTTCTTTTAAATGGACCATTATTTTTTATAGTAAACTTTAATTTTAGAACAGTATCAGACTGTAGAAAATAATGAAGATAGTACAGAGAGCTCCTATATACTCCACACTCCATTTCTCCTATTTATATCTTACATATTATGATACATGTTTTTATAGTTAATGAACTATTACTGATATATTATTATTAACTAAAATCCATATTTTTTTCTTATTTCCTTAGTTTTTGCCTAATACCCTTTCTGTTCTAGCCTCTCATCGAGGAAATCACATTGTAGTTAGTTGACATGTCTCCTCCTTAGGCTCCTCTTGGTTGTGATAGTTTCTCATTCTTTTCTTGTTTTTGATGACCTTATTAGTTTTGAGTACTGGTCAAGTATTATATAACATGTCCCTCAATTGGGATTTATCTGATGTTTTTCTCATGATCAGACTGGGCTTATGGGTTTGGAGGAGGAAGACAACAGAGGTAAGGTGCCATTTTTATCATATCAAGTGATAAATACGTATTTATAGAGAATACACACTATGAAATGATTTCTCACTGCTGAGGTTAACTTCGCTCACCTGGCTAGTTTTTTGTCGGGTTTCTCCACTGTAAAGTTACTTTAACCTACCTTTCCACACTGTACTCTTTATATCAGTATGGACTCAAGGATCTATTTTCTTTGGGGTTGTGAAGCAGGTTCCAGTACTACTCTATGTTGTTGCTCAAACAGTTTCAGTGTTGGCCATTGGAAGCTCTTTCAGTTGGCTCCTAGGTCCCTTTGACATAACCCATTCTTGTGGATTTGTTTGTTGTTGTTATTGTTTTGTTTTAAGCTCTTCCTTACTTCATGGCACTACAAGATACTATAGGCTCATCTTGTATACCTCCTGCCCAGTCCTAGAATCATCCACTTACATAAGGAGACTTGGTTCCTTTTACTTAGTTCCTTTTATGGTCTTGTCACATTCTGCATTCAATCCTAGGATCCCCCAACCCCTTATTTTTTCATTTGCTTATATTAAAGTTCACTCTGTGTACTATAAAGTTCTACAGGTTTTAACAAATACATAGTATCATATATCCATAATTACAATATCATACAAAATAGCATCACCACCCTAAAAAATTCTCTATACTTCACCTACTCAACCTTGCTTCCCTCTGCCAGCAACCACTGATAGTTTTACTATACTATAGTCACTTTTCCAGAATATCGTATAACCAGAATCATAGAGTATGTAGCCTTTCACTTAGCAATATGCATTTAAGATTCATCTATTTCTTTTTGTGACTTGATAGCTATTTCTGCTTATCACTGAATAATATTTTATTTTATGATATACCACAATTTATCTAATCACCTATTAAAGGACATTTTTGTTGATTATAGTTTTCAGAAATTGTTAATAAAGCTGTCAAAACATTCACATATTTGTGTAGACAACTTTTCAAATCCATTTGGTAAATAACTAGGAGTACAATTTCTGGTGTGATAAGACTATATTTAGCTTTGTAGGAAACTGTCAAACTGTCTTTTAAAGTGGCTGTTCCATTTTGTTTTCTCAGAAGCAATGAATGACAGTTCCTTTTGCTCTGCATCCTTGCCAGCAATTGGTATTGTCAGTTTTTTTGGATTTTTGCCATTCTAATAGATGTATAGTGGTACCTTATTGTTGTTCTAATTTGCAATTCCCATCTACAGCCATAGTACCTTGAACGTGCCTAATCTTGTCTAATTCGCAATTCCCTAATGACATCTTTCCATATGCTTATTTGTCATCGTGTATCTTTTTTAGTGAGGTATCTGTTCAGTTCTTTTGCCCATTTTTTAGTTGAACAGGTAATAACTTTTTAGCCTACATCATTTTGCTGGGCACTGGGCATCACAGTCCATCCTTGATTTTCCCTTCACTCTTATTTTTGGGCAGTATCGGGTATGCAATTTGAATTGGCCTTCTCTGAAAGCCTGCTCTCTTAACTATGACTCTGTCCTGTTCTCTAAGCTGCTGCAGCTGCTGGTGATGATGATGATGATGATGATGATGATGATGATGATGATGATATATATTGAGTGCTAACTATGTGCCATTGCATGGATTGCATTGTACATATATAAGTGTACGGCATGGATTATTCCATTTCCTCCTCACAACACTAGATGTAAATACTATCAGTATCTCTGTTTTATAAATGAGAAAACTGAAACCTAGAGAACATTAAGAAACTTGCCAATGTTTACAGCTAGTAAGTAACTGAGCCACTAATGAATCCAGACAGCTTAAGTCCACAGCCTATAATCTTAACCGCTATGGAATATCCATACTGCCTAGAACCTAGAAAGATAAAAAGCTAAAAACAATTTATATTCTTTCCCAGTGCTTAAAATACTTGAAACACTAAATCAGTCATTTTGGGAACTACAAAAAAAATCATTATCTGTGAAAAAGGAATGAAACAAATTACTGATAAGTAGTCAAAATAATGTTATCTGAATGCTGAAAATGTACTCCTACCAAGTAAAACACAGAGAAGAATTAGGCAATCTTTGCCTCAAGAATGTAATGCTTAGGACAAAGGAAGGTTTCAACATCTCCAAGTTGCAGCACTAATATGACCACAAACAACCACAGACGTATGCCTACCAGGCTCTCGGGTAGAGCAACTAAAGCTGGTATATTGTCTGATGCTAACTTAGCCATTTCTCCTATTGTCCTCTGAAAAATATTACGCTAATTCTAGAAACAATAACAACTGAGATACCAAAAGAAGTGTCATTGGTAAAGAAATGACCCTCCATCTCTGTATCTCGTTCAGGCTTCCCATCACCAAGCCCCTCCAGCCACTTGAGTCAGAGTTTCGAGATGAAAGGGAAATCACCAGCTTATCACGCACAAATAGGGTATCAGTGCCTCATGGAAGGGAAGCAGTTGAGCTGGAAATCATCACTAGGTTGTCTGAAATCCTTCCTGAGGATTAACAAGCCGCTTCTGTGAAAGGAGCACATGCTGTGAAGAAGAAAGATCTCCACCTTCTTCTGCTTAACTCCCAGCACCACTGAACTGGGAACTTCATATCCTGCTGTCATCGGACTTAAAAAAAAAAAAAAAAAAAAAAAAAAAAAACCCTTTTTTTTCCC
>NW_016804595.1:2009408-2025242 GCF_001698545.2 Rhinopithecus bieti | reverse complement strand
TTCCTAGCCATGTGGAACTGTAAGTCCAATTAAACCTCTTTTTCTTACCAGTCTCAGGTGTGTCTTTATCAGCAGTGTGAAAATGGACTAACACAAAGCTATTTTATTTATATATATATAAAATATATATTACCAAGACATTCCCTACCCTTTCATGAAAAGGAAACAGAACTTTGCCTCCACCATGGGGTCCAAGGCTGACCCCTAAACTACCATAGTTTATGTCCAGCCATAGGCTTGGAGGATTCTGGTAAAAAGTTAACTGACTTCTTCCCCTAGAGTATTCTTACTGCCTTGAGTAAATCTTTCACGCAATGTGTAGACAAAGCATTTCTTCCTTGATCATTTGAGACTTCCTCAAGTTTATAAAACAAGCTATCTAATAAATGTTTACCTAAAAAATCTAAACATTGTATGTATGATGAAATTTGATCAAGTCTTGCTTTTATTGTAACCTGTTAGGGGAATGTGTAGTGGAATAACTAACCTCTAACTATGGGTAAATGTTACTTATTGAAAGAACCTAATCATTTCTCATGACACATTGGCTTAGGTCAGTTTGCAACACCCCTGTAAACTGGTTGCTTTTTGTCCCTGTTTTTATTTTACTTGCATTTTATGCTAAAAAGGCTTTAGTGATGAAGCAGCCTTTTCCCACAGCTGAATATTGTTGGTGGAGACTAGAATTAGCAACTTCATTAGCATATGGGACTCTAACTTGGCAAACTGGCCCTTGGAGTCCAAATATGTTTAACATATACATGGATATCTTCCAAGTGTTTTCACATTGGCCTTCTTTTTTTCCTAGTAACTAAAAGTGACTTCTGCCTCCAGAGAGAACACCCATGAAGTCGTGTGACAGGGGAAGCTATTCATTTCCTATTCATTAAGCCAAAATGTTCACTTTCAGCTTTGGTCCCATCATTTTATCTCTACATACTTCAGCTTACATTGTTGGAGTCAGAAGACCTTTGCCAAACTAAAATTTGAAGATCCAGTATAAGAGAAAGCTTTTCATTTTTCTTGCCTAGTCAGAAAAACAAGTTGACGGATCCAGACAGCACCTTCTCCCCAACCATCACCTTGTGTGATAGCAAAGGCAGTTAATATAGATTCAATGTTCCCTGTGGAAGTGTCCAAAACTGTGCCTCAAATGTATTTTTAAGGAGGTCTAAAGGGACTGGCATTAGAAAATAACCCTGGAAGCATTAAGATGTATGAAGTGGTAGCAGCTCTCTCCATTTTCTTCAAAAGTATAACTTTCCAGAGACTCCTATGCATGCAAGGAATGCTTTCCAGGGGGCCGGGAATGTTTCCCCCTGTGTTCTGACAGGCAGTCAAGGGCAGCATAGACTGGAACTCAGGACAAAAGGCAGGTCATTAAGCAAATGCCCATTGTTTTACTGAAAACTCTTGATCTATTTTCCTAGTGAATACTATATGCTAAAAGTGTTTAGGTGCCAGACTCAGGATATTAGGTATTCCTCACAAATTGGGCAGGAAGCTAAAGAAACAAGAGAAGGAAAAGAGGGGAATAATTAACAGTATTAGCAACTCCCAAATCCTGGCCTAATTCATACCCTTAATGCCTGGAAGCAATGGGTGATCTTCCAAAGGTAAATAAAGTACAATATTTTATGCAGTTCTGATTAATATTTAAACCATAATTTCTGAAGCAAACCTGATTATTTTTCTATTCTTGGAGAAAACTTGATTTTTGGATATTTCCTCAAGTACTTTTCTTTTCTAAATTGATAAACTTTATTTGTTTACTTATTTACTTATTTATTTATTTATTTTATTTTTTTGAGACAGGGTCACACCCTGTCACCCAGGCTGGAGCTCAGTGGTACTATCACAGTTCACTGCAGCCTCAGCTTACCAGGCTCAGGTGATCCTTCCACCTCAGCCTCCAGAGTAGCTGGGACTAAAGGGGCGAGCAACCACACCCAGCTAATTTTTGTATTTTTGTAGAGATGGGGTTTCCCCATGTTGCCCAGGCTGGTCTCAAATTTGTGAGCTCAAGTGATCTGCCCGCCTCAGCCTCCCAAAACTAAAGTATTATTAAAAGATGACTGAGTCGGTGTGCTTTTGGAATTTTTAAATAATGTGTATTATACCCAAAATATCAACATCCTGGATTGTGATTCATTTCACAATGTGTTCAGGCTTAGTTTACTTTAAATAAACACCCTGTCCATTGATTTTATATCAAAATATAAAGCTTCCACTTCTAGATAATCTTTATTCTAGCTTCCCTCTTAAATTTTGCAGAACAATAATAGAAACACAAAGTTATTTTATTTTGAAGTAAATACTAAACGCAATACGCATTACATGGAACACTAAGCTATTTACTTCTCAAGTCATTTATTGCAGGATATTTGAGTCAGGCAGAAAAGGTTAAGAAATTAACTCTGAATTAACCTGGAATTCAAGTTTAAGGGAATTGAGGGGAAAGGGGATATTTTCGAGTTGCTGGGAATAAAGGAATAGGGCTTGATATCAGAGGCCTATGAGAATGGAGATGAATAGGATGAAGACTCTGCTTCAAAGCAATTGACCATCAAGTAGAGAAGAGACTGTTGTGCAGTAAGAAACAGAGTTTCTCACCCAGATAGTGAGGTGAGGTGATAAACAAAAATAAACAAACAAAAAACCTGAAAGGTCAAGAAAAGGAGCAATCATCTCTGAGGTGGTGGTGGTGGGGTGGAAGGAGGGCTTGGGTAAAGCCCTTGGAGAAGGTGAGCTAATATTTGTTGGGTGTCTACTAATTCCTGCCCAAGTAGGACAAGATGGTCTGCTTAAATCTTAAAACAGTCCTCTGAGAATGGTACAGTTTTACAGAAGATGAAACCAAAGGTTACAGAACAAAATGCTTGGGCATCTTCAGTGATCAATTGTGCAGCTAGGAAAGAAGAGATCCACCAGGGAACCCAAGTGTGAATGGTTTCAAAATCCACCTCCTTTTGACTAAAAACACTTGCTTTCCTGAGAAGATATGCTAACCATCTTGTATACATTAACCCACCTAATCTCATTTAATCCCCACCTAAATCCCCGTGCAACAGGCATTGTTAACCCCAGTTCACAGAGGAAGAAAACAAGTCCAAATAAGCAAGTTAACTTGACCAAAGCACCACACTTTGACCAAAGGCAAAGATTCAAACACAAGTCTGTCTCACTCTCACTTGAAGAGGAGCTTGAAATCTGAGTATAACTGCAATAGGTGGAGACGAAGGAGAGATTCAAAGGAGAGACTCAGAGAGAGCTCACTTCCCATTTCCCTACACTGATGCCTGGAGGTCACAGTACAATTCTGGCAAAGACAGAATCGAGGGTCCACTGGACTTTTTATTTTCCCAAAGAATATTTACTACATCCTATGACCCTTATAAAAGGGCAGACAGCATAAACTTTATAAGCCGACTGCTACCAGCACAACTCTTCCCTAGAGAACTCCACTCTCCAGAATTCCAGGCCACCATCCAACATTCCAAATACCCTCAGAGAGGGAACTCTGAGGTAAACAGATTCCATCTTCAGAGAGTAACCAAGAGGCCTCTGGCCATGACTCAGGAGATTAGCCACTGCCTTGATTCATCTCTGAAAAGTCAGCCTGTGGGGCTTCCCAGAGCCAGGAAGAGGAAGTGGGCCAGGAAGGAATCAATAATTGCCACCCACAGATGTGCCTGTGAGTGCTATAAAGGGAATGACCAAGAACACCTAGGAGAGGTTCTCAGAACGTGCAGCCAGTACTCGTATGGAACAAGTTTTCGTTCTTTCAGGCACGAATTTTTAGTGCCCACTTCTGTTCCTTAGCAAAAAAGAAAAAAAAGCAGGAATGAACTTTTAATAACATTCTTTCAAACCAGAATGGGCAACAAAGGTTTTTCCGGCTATATATGGAAAAATGTCCTGGCTCTGCCAAGTACCTAAAGGAGACTCTCCAATCCTCTGACGTATGAATCATGATCTAAACAACAAATTCCGAGCTCAAAACAGTTTCCAAGGGAAGAAAAGGGAGCTCAGTTATCCAAATGTGTGCATACCTTCTGGACTAGCAGCAGTGGGAAACTGAATGCCACATTTATCCGTGAAGATTAAATCTTCTACAAGAGAAATAGCACGAGTCTTGTGTTTGGTCCTTGAGTGACTCCTCTCTTCTATAACTTTACAGACTTTTAAATAACCATTATCATCAATCTTGAAACAAAAGAATCAAGTACTTGACCACATTGAGCTCATTCTTAAAACAATTATAAGAATATTTTCTTCAACAAAGTATAAAGTATTTTACACACCTTTTCTATTTTAAATGTACTTTTAAAATACATAAAGGAGTATAGAAAAAAAGAAGGGCATTATTTCAGACAACAATATCACCTCTTCTATACTGCAAATATATCAAGAGAGTTTTTTTAAGTTAGGATATTAAATGTCATTAAATAAAGACATGATCAGGAAATGCTTATTCCCTTAATCAGGTCTAAGGTATTTCATTAACATTTATTTTTAGCTGACTTGATAAGAAGATGAGTTAGAAAGTACGGTTATTGCAAACACATTAAATGAGGACCTGGTGGCCTTGGGCCCAAAGAAGAGAACACTTGAGAGTAAATTTCTTTTGAGGCTTGAAGACTATTTCATGGAAGAGAAAGTAGACTTGTTGTGAATAACTCCAAAGACATCAAAAGGATCACTGGACAGAGGTTAGGAGCAAGGTAGATTCGGGGTCAATATAAGGAAAAACCTTCAAACTATGTTAGCTGCCCAAAGATAGAATGAGCAATTCATTCTCTTTTGCTAGAAATATGTAAGCAAAAGTTCAGCACCTGGCAGGGATTCTTTACTATTTTTAGCAATAGAGAATGCATTCCTATTTTATTTCTAGTCAGCGCTAATATTTCCTAACAATTGTTATTTTCAAAGGGATTTCCCCATGGGTTGCTCAAATTCTCTCGTTCAAAACTAAATCATTATTTTTTCTCTTAAGCATCATGTCTATTTTTGCTATCTCAGTAAATGACACCTTCATCCATTCACTGCAAAAGCTCAAAGCCTATGCAACATCTTATACTCATCCTCTTTCTCATGCTAAATATGTGATCACTTCCCAAGTCTTATCTATTCTCCCTCTCAAATATCACTCACGTCAGATGATAGGTTAAAAAAGATGACCCTCTTGTACAAAAGCAGTGGCCTGCAACCTTAGCTGCTCATTAGAATCATCTGGAGAGCACTTAGAATGTAAGATGAGTTTAATATTCTCAAGCTGTGCCCCAGACCAATTAAATACCAATCTCTGTGGGATAGACCAGGCATTAGTATTTTAGTTCTGGTGATTTCAATGTGCAGCCAGAACTGGGAACCATTGAAAAAGAGGCAAGAAGGCCAGATAAGAAGGTACTAATATGAAGTAATCAAAATATGAAATTATGCACTAGGGTAGCTACAATTGGAATTGAAATTTGAAAAATATTTTGAGATAATTGAGAGAGATATTGGAACATAGTGTCAACCTCTCATGGCAGTTCTTTTCATCCCATGCCATGGTCAGAAAAATCCCAGCATCCAGTTACTTCCCAAAGTAACTGAAGGTAAAGGTATCTCAATGAATCAGCTCAAACTTTTCACTATCTCTGAGGAACAACCTACACTGAGTTAGGCAAGTGGATCACTTGAGATTAGGAGTTCAAGACCAGCCTGGCCAACATGTGAAACCCCGTCTCCACTAAAAATACAAAAGTTAGCCGGGCTTGGTATCACAGGCCTGTAGTCTCAGCTACTCAGGAGGCTGAGGCAGGAGAATGGCTTGAATCCAGGAGTCAGAGGTTGCAGTGAGCTGAGATCACACCACTGCACTTCAGCCTGGGTGACAGAGCAAGACTCTGTCAAAAAAAAAAAAAAAAATGACTATTTGAATACCTTTATTTCTTGTCTTGCCTGATTGCCCTGGTCAGCTAAATCTTTCCAACACTATGGTAATAGGTAGTGTGTTGATGAGTAGGTGCATCCTTCTGTGCTGATTTTCAACAAGGGAATGCTCCAGCTTTTGCTCCATCGATATGATATGGTCTGTGGTTTGTCATAAATAGCTCTTATTATTTGAGACATTGTTTCCATGTCTTCTGTCCTGTTTGCAGAAACATGATTGTTATATTTAGAAAACCCCTCATCGTCTCAGTTCCCAAAAATTCCTTCAGCTGATATAGCAACTTTTCAGCAAGTTTCCTCCAGGATTACAAAATCAATGTGCAAAATCACTAAGCACTTTCCTTATATCACCGAATAACAGACAGCAATCATGGATGTGAAAACGTCCCATTCACCAATTGCTACAAAGAGAATAAAATTACCTTAGGAATACAACTTACAAGGATGTGAAAGGACCTCTTCGAAGAGAACTACAAAACAAGGAAATAAGAGAGGACACAAACAAATGGAAAACATTCCCATGCTCATGGATAGGAAGAATCAAGCATCGTGAAGAATTGGCCTTATCTGACCCCAAAGTAATTTATAGATTCAATGCTATTCCCATTAAGCTACCAATTGACTTTCTTCATAGAATTAGAAAAAAACTAGCTTAATTTTCATTATGGAACCAAAAAAAAGAGTCTGTATAGCCAAAGACAATCTGGAGCAAAAGAACAAAGCTGGAGACACTGCACTACCTGCTTCAAAACTATGACTACAAGCTACAGTAGAGAAACAGCATGAGTACCTGGTACCAAACCAGAGGTGTAAACCAATAGAAACAGAACAGAGACCTCAGAAATAACACCACACACCTACAACCATCTGATCTCTTTGACAAACCTGACTAAACAAGCAATGGGAAAGGATTCCCTATTTGATAAATGGCGTGGAAAAGTGGCATCAGAAAACTGAAAACTGGACCCTTCCTTACACCTTACACAAAATATTAACTCAAGATGGATTAAAAACTTAAACGTAAGACCTGAAACCATTAAAAACGCTAGAAGAAAATCTAGGCAATACCATCGGACATAGGCATGGGGAAGGCTTCATAACTAAAACCACCAAACGCAAACTGCAACGAAAGCCAAAATTGACAAATGGGATCTAATTAAACTGAAAGAGCTTCTGCACAGCAAAAGAAAACTATATCAGAGGGACAGGCAACCTACAGATTGGAGAGAAACATTTTGCAATCCTATCCATCTTGACAAGGGCTAATATCCAGAATCTACAAAAGCTTAAACAAATTTACAATGAGAAATAGTAACATAAGGTACTCTCGATCAAGCCTATACAGCGCGCGTGATGCTATGTATTAATATGAACAGACACTATCATCAAAGGCAAGGAAAAGAAGACATTTTATTGATGGCCACACATAAACAATAGAGAAAAAGGCTCAGTCGTTCACTTGGTCATTAGAGAATTGCAAAATCAAAACCAACAATGAGATACCATCTCACGCTCAGTTAGAAATGGTGATCATTAAAAAGCCCAGTAAACAACACATGCTGGCAGAGGATGTTGGGGGAATAGGAACACTGTGTACACTGTGGTGGGTGTGTAAATTAGTTTTCAAGCATTTGTGGAAGGACAGTGTGGCAATTCTCAAGGATCTAGAACCAGAAATACCATTTGACCCAGCAATCCCATTACTGGGTATATACCCAAAGGATTATAAATCATTCTTTTTTACTATAAAGGATACATGCGATCATGTATGTTTACTGCAGCCACTATTTACAATACAAAAGACTTGGAACCAACCAAAATGCCCATCAATGATAGGGAACTAGATAAAGAAAAATGTGGCACATAGACAGCATGGAATACTATGCAGCCATAAAAAAGAATGAGTTCATGTCCTTTGCAGGGACATAGATGAAGCTGGAAACCATTATTTTCAGCAAACTAAAACAGGAATAGAAAACTGAACACTGCATGTTCTCACTCATAAGTGTGAGTTGAACAATGAGAACACATGGACACAGGGAGAGGAACATCACACACTGGGGCCTGTTGGGGGATGGGTGCTAGGGGAGGGATAGCATTAGGAGAAATACCTAATGCATGTGGGGCTTAAAACCTAGATGACAGGTTGATGGGTACAGCAAACCACCATGGCACATGTATACCTAGGTAACAAACCTGCACATTCTGCACATGTATCCCAGAACTTAAAGTATAATAAAAATTTTTAAGTTAAGAAAGGAGAAAAAAATGAAGCACTTGTGCAAGTAGATAACAAAATGATTTGTCAGAGTCACCTATGGCATGCCCTGAAAAATTAGATGCTAAAAAAGTTTTGGGTACCTACAAAGCAAGGAATGTGTCCATCTAAATCACATTCTAAGCTCTAATATTCACATATGTGATATTCATAAATATTAGAGCTAATTATACTTTTGATAATTGACTAAATATTATTCTTAAGATTGACATTTTTATTATATGCAACAAACAAAATTTTCTTTAAAAATTTTTCTAATATAATTCAGAATTATGCACATATTATCATATGCATTTAGTTCAAAGATAAAATCACTGTCAGACCAATATACCTTGCCATTCCTAGACACAGCCCTGATTTACCACAACTATTTCCTCAGGAAGTGGGGAGGGAGTAGAAAGCCACTAAACTCCTACACTTGTCTGTCAGCCCATGACACTCTATGATGGCACAAGAAACCCAAGAATAGACCATGAAATGAATTAAAGTCATATACTGTAGGCACCCTACTCTGACTTCCTGGGCCTGCTCAGTGTATTGCCAAGAAAAAAAACCAATAAAGGAAATCTGCGACTATCCACTAAGCCAAATTTGACTATCTTTTTCTAAACTTTCTAGTACAAGAGAAATGAAATAAAACCATCTAAGAGAACGACTTTTAAACCCTACAAAAAGAATACAAGTACATGAGATGAGACCATGAAGAAAAACAAGGGAATAAAGAACCCAAAATTCAGGTAAGGGAATACTTCAGAGGTGGAGAGAAAGGGAAGGGCCTAGGGAAGAGAACATGAGAACTCCAAAGGAAACAGTAATGCTCTGCTTCCTAAACTGACTGTCTGATGTTCACGCCAGATGTTTGTTTTATTGTTCTTCTTTGCACCTTTCACATATCTAATGAGTATTTATGTAATTAATAACTAAAACAATGTTTAAAGATTATTTTTGGGCCAGGCACGGTGGCTCACGCCTATAATCCCAGCACTTTGGGAGGCCGAGGCAGGCAGATCGCCTGAGGTCAGGAGTTTGAGACCAGCCTGGCCAACATGGTGAAACCCCATCTCTACTAAAAATACAAAAATTAGCTGGGTCTGGTGGCACACGCGTGTAATCCCAGCTACTCGGGAGGCTGAGGCAGGAGAATTGCTTGAACCCGGGAGGCAGAGGTTGCAGTGAGCCAAGATCACACCATTGCACTCCAGCCTGGGCGACAAGAGTGAGACTTCATCTAAAAAAATTTCGAAAAAAAAAATTATTTTAAATGGAGTAAAAAGGAAGATATCTAGATTTTTGTCCCAAGCCTGAAACTGTGTGACCTTTAGCCAGATATTTCTCTGAGATTTAGTAAAATACAGGCATTGAACTAAAGCAGGAGTAGGCAAACTGGGGCTCATCACCTGCTTTTATAAATAAAGCTTTATTGAAACATAAGCAAATCCATGCATTTGCATAGTGTCTCTGGTTGCTTTTACAACAGTAGCTAGTGGTAAGTAGCAGCAATACAGACCATATCTTCTGAAAATCCTAAAATATTTATTATATGATCCTTTAAGAAAAATTCCCAACCTTGGTCTGGGGAATTATTGTGGTTTCTCCTAACTAATAAAGACTAATATTAAGGGACAAATGGTAGTATCAAAACATGCTAACACCTGTTGGCTCACTGATGGACCAAAATTTCTTTTTGGTACTTTTCATAAACGTTTTGTTTAGGTTAAATGTCCCATATTTGTAAAATCTCATGAACTGTATCAACAGATTTTAGACATAGATTTTGTACAGTGTATCAATAGTAACATGAGTGCAGAATCAGCACTCTCCTGAGCCAGATGCTGAGATCTGTCTCCGAAACTAAAGCTTGTAACTGAAAACCTGGCTGGGAAATCTGTGAAGCCCAAGACACTCCACCTCTTGTGAAGACTCTCAGCTCACTTAGAACCAGAGAAATTCATTCCCAGGACTCCCCATATGCTGGCCAAGGGTTGTCTCAAGGAGAGTTTTAGTCTCAGCATACACATGTGTGCACATGGAAAAGCCTGGCATTTGTCATTTTTAAATGCCTAGAGTGGTAAGTTCATCCTGTTCTTCATACCAGTATGTTCACTTTTATATCTGGGCAAACAATCCATTAGCCTACAAAACTGTTGGGGAACTGCCTATTCCAGAGATAAAAAACAGGAAAATATTGTCTCCTCAACCTTTTTCCTGTATAGCCGTAGCTCTTTGTTCTCCTTGATGTCCTCCTGTGACACCAATGATCCAATGTCACATTCACACTTGGGACTGACAGCTGCCAAACCCAAACTTGCCATGCTGCCTAAAGTCCAACAATTACTTGGATGACCAAGTGGAATGAATGACCGGAAACCACTTTGAGTACCTAACTTCTGGTTTTGCAAAACCCATGAAATTAACTAAAACTAAGACATTGGTTGGAACTATATCCATTCCAGGGTCTATAGACTTACAAGAGCAGCACGCCCATAATTTCCTTCCTTGGCTGTCCTAGGATAGCTGGGTATCAGGCCCACAAAAGGGGTGGTAATGCAGAAAATGGGGCTGCTCGGTGCCCCAACAGTCTCTGGAGTCACAGCCAGTATGCCATCCTTGTTTGACACATAATGTTTCTGTTGAAAGCAACAAATCTCCTTTTCCCTCTAAAATGAGATGTTTATGAGGGTTCATATGATTTCTTTTCCAGCCTGTATTTCATGTGCATAGATCAAAGTTACTTGTTTGATAAGACGTGCTTAACCTAGGAAATTATTTTGGTATATAAGTCTTTAGGGAATTTTAACTTTGGATAAGAAAGAACACTTGGAGTCTAAATGAGAGGACCTGGGTTATAGTTTCTTGTATCAAACTGGAAAGACACCTAACCTCTCAGGAAGTATTTTTCTGAAGTAAGCTTCTAGGAATAAGCAGTCCGAAGATAACTCTCATCTGCCTCCTTTCAACCAATAACTTTGCTCCCAAATCTCATGAGCTTGAAGCTTTGAAAGAATCTCCTTGATGTCTTCACTTCAAATTGCTCTGAATCTTTATCCTCTCAGTCTCTGCTTCTCTCTCTCTCTGGGTTGGAAATATCCTTCCTTCTTAAGGTACAGTTTCCACCCTGGTTCTTGACTTCCTCCCCTTTTTTCTCTTCTGGAACATTGCTGTTGCCTGAATGTGACCCATAACATTCTATCTCTATGCCTCTGCTCATGCTATATTGTCATCCTACTCCATCAGAAAATCTCATGCAAAATCCAACAGAAATGCCACTTACTGCCTCTTGCCTTTTCTGAATCTTTATTGGTAGTGATCCCTTTGTCCTGTGCATCTCACCGGCTTTTATTTTATTTATTTATTATAGTACTGACCTGTATCAAAAGATTGTATATTTTGCCTTTTCTGCTAGATTATAAAGTCCTCATTTCTTAGTTAACTTCCTATGCCTTCTAATGTCTTACACAAAATAAGCATTCAACCTGTACTGAGTAATGATGAATAAAGTAGATTGAAAGTCTCCTCATATACTGATTCTGGACTCTCATTCGAAAAATCTTCACTTCTGTTGTCTGTAGCCCTTATCATGAAAGGGGTACACTTTAGAAACACATATCTTTATTATTGAGTAAATTATCAGCTAGTCACAAATTCTATCCCAAAAGACATCACTTCTCAATGTGTATGTACCTAATCCATTTTTCTGTTTCTCTAGTTTAGAGATTTTTTTCAAAATTTCAGAAAGTAAAGTAAGAGAGAGACTGGCAACAAGGGCTTAAACAAAATGTTTACAATATTTGAAGAAAAATCATCGTAGACAGGGAAGCCTTGAGGTAGGGGTGGGACTTCCACTCCAACCAACTTACTCTTGCATCCTCCAAGAAAAACCCTCCAGAAAAGCCCTTAGGTTTTACTGCCTGTCAAAAGTTAGCATTTTTTTCTTGTTTTGAAAAAACATTATTTATGACAACCCTTTCACTTTGTAAACATACAATAAATAATTAGTTGAGTGAAAACAACTTAACAGTAAGAGCACAAAAGACTAAGAGGTAGTAATAAAAACTGAAATGAGAAGTCAATGTTCAATTTATTTTGCCCATATTCTTCAGGGATTTTGTACCAGGGCTAAGTTAGACAATGATCCCAAGGTC
This sequence comes from Rhinopithecus bieti, assembly GCF_001698545.2. Taxonomy (NCBI): domain Eukaryota; kingdom Metazoa; phylum Chordata; class Mammalia; order Primates; family Cercopithecidae; genus Rhinopithecus; species Rhinopithecus bieti. The sequence goes on along the minus strand of NW_016804595.1, from coordinate 2,012,885 downwards.
CAAGGACCATTATTTCACACATTGGTGAGACCCACAACATCTTCTGCACTCAAATGTTTCTGAATATTTATACTCTTGGACAACATATTTAAATGCACAACATTAAATTCCATTTTCTTATTCTTTTCTTAATTTTCTCAAGATTTACTTTATTTCCTCTGAGCCCATTTCATTCCATCTTAATCACTATTTCTTACTCCTCTTATGAAAACAATCATGATCTTTAGCTCAGTTTCACCTAAACTTAGAATTTACTGTCCTACTTAATAGATTCTAAAATATTTCCTCTGTAAAGTTGGTAAGCTCTCTTGCATGAATTTATTCAGTTAGTGAATATTTATTGGCCACTTACTATACGTACTCACTCTTCTAAGTGCTGGAAGTACAGCAGTGATCAAAACACACAAATTCCTGCTCTCAAAGAGCTTACATTTTAGTGGTGGGGACAAACAATAAACACATGTATGTCAGGAGGTGTTAAGTGCCATAAAGAAAAGTGAGGCAGGTATGGGACTAGAAAGTGCTGCGAGGAGAGTGCTAGCTTAGGTAGCATGGTGAAGGGCAGAGTGGGGTAGCAAACCTTACAAAAGTCTACAAGAAGAATATTCCTAGTAGAAAGAACTCATGTGCCAAGGCCCTGAGGCAGAATCCTTCTTAGTCTGGTTAAGGAATAGCAATGGATAGTTAGAAAACTCTACAGCCCATCAGATCATACTAGCTGAAGACTTCATTTAATTAAGGTTCATACACATTCTACTATTTTTTAAAATACTTTCCAAATAGAAATTGTCATAGGAAACACAAAATAATCTAAACTACACTGTCCTCTTGAATTATTGCTGAGTACTTGTAAGTATTCAGACAGTGCCAGACGGACAAAACCATTTTCTGGCGCTAAAGCATCCTAGATGTGAAAATGACTTTGTGTGACAGTAATTCAGTTCCTCCAAAGTCTTATTCTTATTCTTATCCTTAGTCTAAGTAAATGAAATGACAACCTAAATATATATAAATTATGAAATACGTGTCTAAAAATTATTCATGATACTTAATCACTAGCATCATTATTCTTGTTTATGTACTCTCTTTCTCCTCCACTGGATTGTAAATTCCATGAGAGTAGAGAATCTGTTTTGTTTAACACTATTCCAAGTGTCTGGAAAACAGTACTTGAGCTGTATACTAGACACTCAATGAATATTGAAGATCAAATAGGAATATGACAAAAAAGAGACAGAAATATGCTGTTATTTTGGTTAAAGAGAGCCTGTGTTGTTGCGGTGATGGCAATAAGAAAACCAGTACTATTTTGTGAGTCTTTATTGAATGGCGGGTACTGTGCTGAATGCTCTACAGTGCAGTATGCAGTATATACAACAACTTTTCAAGTAAATACTATTATTACCCTTATGCTACAGTTGAGGAAACAGAGGCTGAAAAGATGAGTATGACCAATTTGCAAGTATCAGAGTTCAGGTTCGAACACAGGGTATTTGAGTCAAGGACTAAGGAAACTAGGAAATACATACACACACAATTTTATATTAATAAATTATAAGTATTGTAAAAACGTTCTATCAGGAAGATGAAACTAGGAACAGAGCACAAAGTTAAGGATGAACAGGTACTTCTCAGATAGAAGAAGGGCAAAACATGAGAGTTCTCTTGGGCATGATGCCAAGATCAGCCTTGCAGTACATTTTATAAATGGACTAGAAGAGACTGAGTAATCTGATGTTTCAAATTTTGCAAATGACACATTAAGCATCTCTGGGGTGTGAAATGCCAACCTGATAAAAATAAAACAAAGTACACTTAGAGAATGACAAGCTATAAGTTCACAGAGCCCAAGAACGGGATCTGGCAACTTCATGAAGCAGGTAGGTGTCTCTCTAATTTCCATTTCAGTACTTGCTTTCCTGGTTCAGAGCGTTCCACTGTCCTCTGATCTATCAAGACCCTTGAGCCCAGTAACCTACCTCAGGGCATAGTTAAGGCAAGAAGGCCCCCAAGAACTCAAAGAGCCAGCCAAGACCTGAAATTTGAACTAACTACACTTGGTGTTCAGATCAAGACATCCAGCCCTGCCAATTAAAAAGATCTAGCTAGTCCCAGTCTGCAAGCAAACAAATGCCAGATCACTACAACTCAGCTCAGCTGCACCTTCTCAAACTGGACAGACACCTTTTAGCTAAAATGCCTGGCTGCTCTACATGGAGATGGTGAGCCTGTGGAACTTATTACTACAATATATGGCACAAACTGAAAATATAACTATAGCGTAAGAACTTTTAATAAATTCATGATCATAAATCTAAATGGGATTTCAGGTAAACTAGGGCCGCTTCTGACATAACAAAAATCAGTTTCAGCTCCTGTCACATACTTCTTGAGGTAACATTGGATATGTAATACTAGAGCTGAATGGATCACAGATCTGACATATACGAAAATTCTCACATAAAATATTTAGTAGCTACCAGATCTCAGAATAACAAATTTGCCTCTTAATACTTTAACACTTATAATACTTTAATGCATATTCACCTGACATCCAGAAACCAGCAATCTTTATGTTTTTGGTCACTAAACAAGTAATTACAGCACTAAGAATGTTCATTAACAAATAAATATCTTATTAATTAAAGCCAACAATAATAATTTTTGGGTTTTTTTCTCATTTAATGCATATCCAAAAAATAAGTTAGGTACCCTTATTATTCTGATATTTTGGATAAGAAAGCTAAGGATTTTAGAAGGTCTGTGACTTAGCCAAGACCTTATAGCTATGAGTTGGCAGCGCAGGTACCCAAACCCTGACGGTATGGCCTCAGAAGCCACACTATGAACCACAAACACTCTATATTGCCTCCATTCTCTTCTACAAAAATGCAAATTCATTATAATATACATCCTTACATATTAATCTGCAAATTAAATCCTCTATTTCAGCACAACTAGATAAAACATATAACAAGTTAAACAAAAGAGAAGGGGGCGGAGCAAGATGGCCGAATAGGAACAGCTCCAGTCTCCAACTCCCGGCGCGAGCGACACAGAAGACCAGTGATTTCTGCATTTTCAACTGAGGTACTGGGGTCATCTCACTGGGGAGTGCCGGACAATCAGTGCTGGTCAGCTGCTGCAGCCCAACCAGCAAGAGCTGAAGAAGGGCGAGGCATTGCCTCACCTGGGAAGCGCAAGGGGGAAGAGAATCCCTTTTCCTAGCCAGGCAAACTGAGACACACAACAACTGGAAAATCGGGTAATTCCCACCCCAATACTGCGCTTTAAGCAAACGGGCACACCCGGAGATTATACCCACACCTGGCCGGGAGGGTCCCACGGCCACGGAGCCTCCCTCATTGCTAGCACAGCAGACTAGGATCTAACCACAAGGCAGCAGCGAGGCTGGGGGAGGGGCGCCCGCCATTGCTGAGGCTTAAGTAGGTAAACAAAGCCGCTGGGAAGCTCGAA
>NW_016804595.1:1962813-2005442 GCF_001698545.2 Rhinopithecus bieti | reverse complement strand
AGAAGGAGGAGGAGAAGAGGAGTCATATTTTTATCCCCAAAAGTATCATTATGGAAATGTTCAACCATACTGTTTGGCTTCATCACAAAACACTAAAAGCAGTATATAGTTTTCTAATGAAAATGACATGTCTGTCATAAACCCCAATTCTCAAATTTAGGCGTTTTTATCTTCTTTCCATCTGCTCTAAAATACAGAGGGTAATTTTAAGACAGAAAAGCACAACTGTAGAATCATCAGTGGTCACATGGAACCAGTCTTAGAGATAACATTTTCATGTAAAACAGAGACCAATTACTCTGTGGACGCAAACAAATTCTATCTGGAAAAAAGCCACCAATGAAAGGAAAACAAATACAAAACTCTTTTAGCATTTTAACTAAATTGCATGGAAACAAAGATAACCAAACTTTAAGCAGCAAAAGTGCTAGCTTACAGAAAATGAGTTTGAACGCAGACATGTGCCAAAACCATGTCGATCTGCAATTTATTATGCCTGATATTAAACACTATTCTCACATTTTACACATCTACCATATAAAATAACCATTTCAAACTGTTTAATACTGGGGACTAGTCTTTATCTTTTAGAGTCATATGCTGAAATATTTACAGATAAAATAAAAATGATATGATTCCAGATTGGAAAAAGCAGAGAGTGGCTAGAGGAGCAGGTGAAACAAGGGAAACCATGAGTTGAGAATTGTTGAAGCTGGGAGATGGGCACATAGGGCTTTGCTCTAGGATGCTCTTTGTTTTTTATTTATACTACTCTACTTACTTATGCATGTTCCTGACATGTCACATAATGAAAAAAAAATTTTTAAGCTAAGAGTTTGTAAAGTACATACTATATTTGAATTAATATGAAATTTGGGTATTAATTTGTACACTAGATAGAATAATCTATACAACAGTTTAAAATTCAGAGTATTAACAGAACATAAAGACTCCACTAAACAATACACAGTTTATAATCTGCCTCATTTAGTTCAGTGAAAGCCGGAGACTACTGAGTCAAAGTCACAGGTTCAATTTTGTTAAGAAGTAGTTTGCTTTCTTCTGGCTCTCAGATTTATAATTCTAATCTCAGCCAGGTATTCCAAAAATGCATTTTAGCCCCTAAAACAAAGAATAATATTTAATGTTGAATGAGGACAGCAATTGCCAAAAAAAAAACCAAAACCACATCATTATATGTGACAGTATAATCAAAAGATGATCAATTCAACAGGAATTGCAGGGTATGGTTCCAATAAGCTTCAAAACCAACAGGCCTTAGAGCTTCACTGATGTGTTCCATTCTCCTTCAAGGCTTCTAACTCAAGGCCCATATTTCACATGTTAATGTTGGTTCTCATGATCATTCTATAACACTAAATTGTGAAGTTCCACATTTTGCTTCTAATAAACACAAATGGCCCTTGTACGGCAAGATCCAACTTATCATGGAAATGCTTCTTGATTATTTACCAAACGTGTGTGCAAAAAACTGTTTCCAGAGCACACTATTTAAAGTACATATATATAAATGTTCTGAATTCAATATAACTAGCTACCCAAAATTATAGTAGTATTTACTTATATTTTACAACCTGCTTTATAAATATCACAAAAGCAACTACATCAGGAAAGTAGTGCTCCTTGACTTCATTAAGAATTACATGAATTTCTACATATGGAAATTTGCTTTATATGTATATATATATAAAATATATAACAAAAGAAAATAAAATGATTGATCTTTTATTTACCTATATTATTCTCTTAGATGCACACATTCTATTTAGTATTTTCCTTTCAAAATGGCCCTAGAATGGCACTTTTTACTTTCTCTTACTCAAGATAGCTTACTGAAGTGAAACGGAGATGGATGGAGCGTGGGGAGAGATATCAATGGATTCCATTTTAAGGGAGCACTTTTATTCTTGGTAGAGAGTATGCTCTCTCCAAAGTGATAACTTATGATAATTTTATCTGGCACTTGTATCTTTTTAATTAAACATAATTGCTGTGTATTTAATCAAAAGGGAAGTCCACTGGGCCAACATTTTTAAATTACTTCCCCTTTCTGTAAGAAACAAAAACTAAACCTGTTTATCAAGGGAAATAGATAAACAGCTTCCAAGGTCAACAAGCCACAGTGTTGTATGGAAAACAAAGAACTAGAAAGAAAAAGGAAGCTAAAACACAGTGAAGTTAGCCCAGCTCTGTGGTGCTGCCAGTCATGTGCCATGTCATGAATCCCCTATCCTCACTTGGAAAAGGAGGGACCATGGTTCAGGAGGTGACCCAGGATTACAGCACAAGTCCATTTGACTCCAAAATTTCTCTTTACATTGCACTTACCTGAGAAATGGAATATACATAGTCACTTGGCTGCAGCTTTAAACACATTCATGAATAGGTTTTTGCTTCTTCATAAAAACACTCCGCTCTAGGCAAACACACACAATCCAAGGCTTACTGATCCTACACAATTCTTAAGACAAGCGGTCACAGTGTAATTCCTATTCTTAACTAATTTACATGCATGCAGAAAATAAACATTTACAAAGGATGATAAGGTAGATGTGTAATTATTGTACCCCCCACAAAAAAAAATCATGAGCTAGTTATACTGACAAAGAACTATTAAGAATCCAGCACCCCTTCCCTTCTCCCATGTAATTATAGTTATTTAAATTTGACTTTCTCCAGAAGTGAGCAGAAAGAGCTGCCTAGCACTCAGAAGCAATAATCACAAAATCCATCAGTGGCAGGAAACTATGAAGATGTTCACTCAATGTTTATCCAATGCTATTTGTTCCAAATAGAATTACAGTAAGACTGTGACAGGCACTGTAGGCCTGCTCACTCAACACCTATTGTCAACCACCTGTCTCCCTTGCCTGCCTCTACTTTTAAGGTTGACAAAGCTAAATATTCACTTTCCCTTCCTTTTCATAAGGCAGGAACGGGGCGTGGACAGGGGATAGACAAAAGGACATGTACCAACTCTCTGGCCAATATGACTTAAATAGAAGTCAGCTGATGGAAATCCTGGGCAGCTTTTCCTTTTCCTGATAAGAGAGACAGATGAAGCTGACACTATCCCCCACCCCTTACTGCACACACACTCCATCACCCTTCTCCCAGAGCTAGGGCAGCCACCTTGCAAGTAGAAGGAGACAAGCCTGAGAATCAAAGTCAATGTATGCAAATATGGCAGAGCAAAAAGTCAAAGAGCCTGGGTCACTGAACAGCAGAACCAGCACTAGCAACTGCCTACCTCCAGCTTCTAATTATACAAAAACATTAAATCCCTATTTGTTTAAACCACTCTAAGTCAAGCTTTCTGTTGCTTGAAGCTATTTCTCTAACAGATTTAAATAAACACTGTGGTAAGTAGCCACTTAAAGCCCAGCTAACCTAGAGCATTTAAGCAGCTAACTTTCTTTGGGTTTAAACTTGCATGCTGAGATGAAAAACACACTGGACTCTAGACCAGGCATTCACTGTGACTTGCTTTTGACCTTAGCCAAATCATTTCACCTCTCTGAGCCTCAGCCTTCTCACATTTGTAAAGTCACGTTTGTAATGATGCCTGTGCTGCCTATCTCACATGACTATTCTGAGGGTCAAATGAAGGACCTCGCTTTGAATAAGCCCTAACGTGCTATAGGAATGTAAAAGTTGTATACTCCTTATATGTATTATGTTCCCTGTACAAATATTTCGTTGCCACCTATCTCACTCCCAAATCTGACAACAAACATATTATGGCACTGAGTTGACTCAAGAACACTAGACACGATACTGGTTTTTAAGTTATTCTTCCCTAAAGGATATTTATGCTTTCTAGCCAACACACAGAATCTATTTTGAAGCAAAAAGGGTTCAAATCTAAAAAGAGACAGTATATGTGTAGTGAAGGCAAACAAAAGCGGTACTTTAAAGTTACAGATATTCTAAATTCTACTTTATAATTCATCTGTTGGTTATATCTGATTAAGAAATTTGATTAAGGAACAACTATACCAAGAAATAAGCAATGGTGGCTTTGTAACTCAACAATTAACTAATTTCAAACCTCTTATTCTGTGAAAGTTCCTCCTACTCAATAACGCTTTTCAGGTTTTTTTTGTTTGTTTTTTGTTTTGTTTTGAGATGGTCTGTTGCCCAGGCTGGAATGCAGTGGTGCAGTCTCGGCTCACTCCAACCTTCCCCTCCTGGGTTCAAGCGATTCTCCTGCCTCAGCCTCCTGAGTAGCCGGGACTACAGGCACGTGCCACCACATACCCAGCTAATTTTTGTATTTTTAGTAGAGACGCGGTTTCACCATGTTGGTCAGGCTGGTCTCGAACTCCTGACCTCGTGATCCACCCACCTCAGCCTCCCAAAGTGCTGGGATTACAGGCGTGAGCCACTGCACCCACCCGCATTTTTCAGTTTTATGAAAACACTTAAGACTTAACTAGAAAATTGGCTCTGAGTTACATATATATTGGTTGGCTCTGCATTGAAGCTTTCACATAGTAAATCGTGAGTAAACAGGATGTTATTTGCACAGAGAAAGGGGTCAACGGAAGTAGAACTTTGTTAGGGATATTACCATAACAGATCTCAAAGCGAGCTCCCTGAAGTCTTAAGATCATAAAGCACACTCACATGTAAAGAATAAAGTGGAAATTCTCATTTAATCAAAAGCCTTCCTTTGGCACATCTACTCCTGTGTAGTGCACAGATCAGAGCCATTAACATCACCTAGGAGCTTGTTAGAAAGGCAGAATCTCAGATCCTAACCCTGACCTATCAAGTAGGAATATATATTTTTCACAAGATTCCAGGTAGTTCATAAGCACATTCAAGTTTGAGAAGCACTGAACACTGCCCATCCAGCACTTAGTTTGATTTATTGTTGATAAAAATAACCAGCAAACCAAAAATTTATTACCTCTGCACAAGAAGCTGGGAAAACATTCCCATAATACTCTCCCTGTCAGATTAGCTTATCTCAAACACAGTTCTAATCATGACATTCAAAACCTTCAATGACTTCACCTATCAAAAAAAAAAAAAAATCTAAAGCCTTCAGTATAACAGTCAAGCTCCTCCACCATCTGGCAGTAATCCCCTTTCCAATTCCACCTTAGCCCCTTCACATGCCCAATGCCTATTTCTCAGTCAAGAGCAGATCACCTGCAACAACAGGACCACCTGAGGCCCCACCCTTGACCTTCTGAATCATGCTCTCTGGGAGACAGAACTGTGATGGCGCAATCTTAATCACTCTCCCAGGTGATTCTTGGGAAACAACTGCTTATGCTTTAAGACTGTCTCATCATTGGTCAAATTTCTCAGTGTAACCACACAGAACGGGTCACTCCATCCTTAGTGTCAATATCGGCCTATATGTGGCTCTGTTGTTGTCTACCTTATGCAGTGTTGCAATTACATGTTTCTATGCCTGTTTCCTCTTTGAGTGCCTAAATGTAGGAGATGCATACTATGTATCTCTGTATCTCCAACATCTAGCACATCCTTGACAGAGTAGGTGTTCAATATTTTCTGGTTTACTGCAGCATTACATATACTAAGTTAAAAAATAAATTGAAGCAACCTAAAACTCTATCATTTGGAATCTACCTAAGTTAATTACAGTACAACCATCCAGTGGAATATGCATTCATTAAAAATGACACTGGTTATTTATTGATTGGAAGGATACCCAGGATATACAGAGAGAGAGAGAGCAAAAAAATAAAAAAGCAAATTGCAACATAGGTCTATAATGATCCTGGAGAATATACACCAAAATGTTAACAGTGGTTGTCTCCGGGTGGTAGGTTTATGAATAACATTTATTCTCTTCTTTATTTCTTAATTTGAATTTTGTATAATAAACATGTACATCATTTTTACATTTTAAAGCTTCCCATTTTAAATGCTTAGGGAATAAATGCTGTTACAGTAAATGATGGCTTCACTTATTCTCCTTGCAAAGACTGGGATTTCCGAAGGTTGGCAGTGATCCAAAGGTTGGTGTTGTTGCTAAGAGGGAGAAAAAGAAAGTAGGAAATGGGTTGTCCTTAGCAACTGGCTCTCACAACTGTTCCTTCTATTGTCTGGGATTCAGAAAAAATATTTAAATAGCCTTAAATATCTTCTCTCATAACACTTTTCTAATAAGAACTGTGGCTTCCAGTGGAAATGATATAGCTCAATTTTGACAATACCAATTAGTTTCAGCATAAAGACACTATCTGTTGTCAATTTTTTCAGTTGTGAAAATCAGTTTCCAACCTCATTTCACCTTCCCTGTTGACTCTTCTCTCACCTTTCAGAATGTTCACTGTCCAAGATGAATTTGTTAAATACTGTTTTATTCTATTTAGCATGATACCAAAGCTGTGTATGCAAGCTGATGTCAATGACCTTCTCTTACTATCACCAAATGGGGGCATTACTTCTGCTATGAGAAGGATGAATGGGGAGGTGGAGGGATATCTCCAGTCTTTTTTCTTATACTATACCAGAAACCTACAAGCAACTTTCATTTCAATTAATATTTTACATGAACTCAAGATACTTTAAAGAAAAATAAATTAAAATTAAAATCACACCAACCACAGAAAGAACACATCAATTTATTGGTATTTATTTTCCTAATTTTAACATTTAGCCTAAAACACAAACAAAACTAAGATTTGCAAGGAAAAAAACAGAAATAAATTTGCTAGTCATGCTAGGATTTCATAGTTTGGATCAACTTTGCATGCTTTAAATATATATTATGCTTGAATATCAACAGAAAAATGTGTGTTGGTATAGCTTAAAAACTTGAACATATTTGCTTCTTGGGTTCTTCTAAAATGTCCTTACTCTATGAAAACCTGAAGTAAATAGGAAAAAAAAGTTTAAAATGTTTGATAGAATATTAAAACTCAATGTAAGCAGAAGTATAGGAAGAGTTTTCAAAGCTTGTTTTTTTGGTTAAAGCAGCTTGAAATCATATCTCCAAAAGAGCAAAATTTGAGTATAACTTATTACCTTCTAGGCTCAAAAACCATGGCTGTTCATTTAACAAGTTTAAGGGGTATAGCTAGTGTCATAAACCCCAAAAATGTAGCAGAAATGCAACCTATGCATCCAAATGACATAGGACAGTGAAAGGGGCCCTACACTGGGAGACAGGAGACAGAAGATTTCTTTCCTTTTGTTCTGCAATGGCCACATGACTCACTAGTCACTAGGCTTCTCGGAATTTCTCACTTCCTCATCTGTAAAAACAAGCCAGGGGCTAGATGATGTCTAGGTTGTTTCCAGATTAAACATTTTTAAAGCTCTAATTCTATACATGCTCTTTACACATATACAAAACTGAAAACATCCTATTTTTATAATCTAAAAAAACTGAAAATAAAAGAACTGCATTTTAGCAAATTTTTCCACTGACATTTTGAAAAGGAAATAAGATATAGCCTTACCATTTCAATATAATTAATTTACTTTTCAATACTAGTGTCATATCATCCTTTATTACTCATTAGCATTTAATAATTGTATCTTTTATTTCTAGTTCCAATATTAGAAAGAAATTTGTCTTCCTTAATTATGGAATCAGCAGGAATCATGAGTTATGCTAACAGCAGAAAAACATCTGAGATATAAAATTAGTTTTGTCTTTCAAAAAATAATTCAAGACAGAAATTTATATTTCCTAAACTATTGTATTCCAATATGCAAGATAGTTCAGTTATCAAATCAGTAATAAAAACTAATATTCACTTAGTCTTATTTATAGAGCACTTTAACATGCATGATGTCACTAAATCTTTGACTCTATGAGGAAGTATTGTAATTATCCCCACTCTAAAGTTGAGGAAACTGAGGTCTCCTGACATTAAGTGATTGTCCAAGATCATAAAGCTAGAAAGTCCCAGCTCCATGACTCAACCTCTGACCTTTTCTTTCAATTTCTTGCTCTCTCTCCATGCTGTTCTGCCAGTTCATAAGCCCTTAATGTTTCTAATTAAGCTCACTTTCACCTAATTTAATGTAGACGGTTGCTCATAAACACCAATAAACAAACAATTAACTGGGAACAAATATTTGAAATACATATGGCAGAAAGGGTTAATTACCTATCTTTAACATATGAGGAATCTTTACAAATTTAAAATAAAAGAAAGAAAAGACCAACAACTCAATGAAGTTAGGTGAGAAATACAACCAGTTTATAAAAAAAAAAAAATTATTGCTAATAGCTTTGAAACACTTGGGGAAAAAATGCTCAATCTCAATTAAATAACTGCTAGTAAAATAAGATATTTTCCCTTTTTTTTTGAGACAGTGTCTCACTGTCACCCAGGCTGGAGTCGAGTGGCACAATCACAGCTCACTGCAGTTTCAACCTTCCAGGCTCAAACAATCCCCCTACTTCAGCCTCCCAAGTACCTAGGACCAGAGCCACACACCACCACACTTAGTTTTTGGTAGAGACAGGGTGTCACTTGTTGCCCAGGCTGGTCGCGAACTCCTGGGCTCAAGTGATCCTCAGCCTCCCAAAGTGCTGGGATTACAGGCGTGAGCAACTGAACCAGGCCTTTTCCCTATCTTATTAACAAAACTTTTTAAATTGTTCACGTGCTTGTACATAGAGTGTGAAATAATAGACACTGGAGACTTGGAACGGTGGGAGGGAATGAGGGATGAGAAATTATTTAATGGGTACAATGTACATTATTTGGGTGATGGCTACACTAAAAGCCCAGATTTCACCACTACCAATATATCCATGTAACATAACTGTGCTTGTACCTCTTAAATTTATACAAATCAACAATATTTTTAAATAAAATTAAAATTTTTCATATACTGAATTGACCATGGTGTAGGAAAAAGTCACTCTCATATACCATCAGTGGGGAATGCATGTGTTAAAAATTTTTGGAGGGCAATTTTACAGTATTTAGGAGACCTAAACACAGCCTTAAACACAGCAATTGCTCTCCTTGGAGATGTGTTATTTGGAATGTGTTATTTATTTTATTTATGTGGGCAAAGAAAAAAAATGATCATCATGTAAAAGATGTTCCTAAGAGAATCAGCTATTACAGCAAAATACTGAAGACAACTCAAATGTCCCCCCACCTTCAGAATTAACTGAATTTTGGGTACTTCATACAATAAAACACTACATTCCAATGTAAAACAGTATACTTTTTTTAAAAAGCAGAATATATTGTAGTTTACTCCTCATTTGCCTATGAAAAATATACATGGAGATCACACCCAAAGATCTGAGATAGTATGTGCTTAATAAAATATGTCTGGAAAGATATGCAAGAAATTCCCCTTTAGAGACTGGAACTAAGGATGCAGGACTGGAACTAAGGATACAGGACTCTGGGGAATTACATTTAAGTTATTTTAAAATGTAATATTGTTTGAAGTGTTTAATTCTTTGCATGCCTATACTTAACTTGGTTGATGTGAGCAGCCAATTAGATAAAATAATGTATGTTAAAGCAGTTTGCAAACTGAAGAGAATAACAGAATATACAAACATAAGGCTTCCTGGATATTGCTTTATCACTAGCATTTCAGGAAGACTTTTGATTGATCCAGCACCTACTGCCCTGAGCTAAACCCAGTAAGCATAATTCCTCAAAAAATACTTTATGATGGATTGAAGAATTCTCTATCAAAATGCAAATATCCACCAAGAGCTACCACCTTTAAACAGTGCTTTTCAAACTTCATCAAATAGCCCCTAGTGTCAAAGACACTGAGCTTGTTCCCCCAGGGACCTACAAAGTAGATCGAAAGGCCCTCACATTTTTAATATGTCCATACTCTTTCTGATAAGTTTTTTTTTTCACAAACCTTCAAATAAACTGACAATCCAGGAAGATGCAGTAGGTTTATTCTGAGGCCTAGCACCCAGGAACTGGGATGCACCCATTTGAGGAATTTTACTTTTTTTTTTTTTTTTTTTTTTTTTTTTGAGACAGAGTCTCATTCTGTTGCTTAGGTTGGAGCGCAATGGTGTGATCTCGGCTCACTGCAACCTCCACCTCCCGGATTCAAGCAATTCTCCTGCCTCAGCCTCCTGAGTAACTGGGACTACAGGCACGTACCACCACACCCAGCTAATTTTTGTATTTTTTGTAGAGACGAGGTTTCACCATATTGGTCAGGCTGGTCTTGAATTCCTGACCTCAAGTGATCCACCTGCCTCAGCCTCCCAAAGTGCTGGGATTACAGGCATGAGCCACTGCACCCAGCCAGAAATTTCACTTCAAAGGATATGTGTTGGCATCTTAGCAGAGGACACTTTAAATATGGGATGAAAGCTATGGAGAAAAAAAGGAAGTCAAAAAGAACTGGAATCAGATACTCTGTGATTTAATCTTCAAATTCACCGTTCTTTCAACAAGTTACTGAACTCCTACTTTGGCCATAGTCTCTTTTCCTCATGAAGTATAGTGGATACTGTACAAGTGCCCTCTATAGAGGTTTTCGCCAATGCATTTACTCACCACTGATGATGCGGCAGAATACATCTTCCTCCACACTGTGGTCAATTCAGCACATGGCCAAATTTTTTGTCTATTTAGAGGATCAGGGTGGAAGTACATGTCAAGCCCTGAATTGAATATAATTAGATAGCAAGACAAAGGATGTCTTGGACATGAAGTTAGAAAGATGGTCAGAAAGGGCCTATCTGAGGGGAAATCGTTCGAGCTGAAACCCAAACTGCGGGAAGGTGTGATGGTTAATTTTTGTGTCAACTTGACAGGACCACGCAAGGGATGTCCAGATTAAACATCGTTCCTGGGTGTGTTTGTGAAGGTTTGCGGATGAGATTAGCAGTGGAATCAGTGGACTCAGTAAAACATATTGCCCTCCCCACTGTGGGCATCAGTCAATCCATTCTGAATATAACAAAACATGGAAGAAAGAGGAATTTGTCCCCACTTCCCTGTTTCTTGTCTCACCGCTTGAGCTAGGAAATCTCATTTCATCTTCTCTTGCCTTCGGACTGGGATTCACACTGACAATTCCTCTAGCTCTCAGCCTTCGGACTCAGACTGAACTATACCACCAGCTGTCTTGGGTCTCCAGTTTGTAGACAGCACACTGTGGTCTCCATATTTGCATATGCTAATTCTCCATAATAAAGTCTCCTTAAAAATATAAAAAACCAATTGATTCTCCTTCTACGGAGAACCCTGACTAATACAGAAAGGGTTAGCCATGCAAAAATGAGAACGAATGTTCCAGAGCAAAACTCTGGGGTAGTACATACTTGGTACATTCGCGGGACAGGAAGGTAGCCACTGTTGTTGGAGCATGAGAACCTGGGGACAAGGGGTAGATGATGAGTTTACAGAGGCAGGAACCAAACCACGTCAGGCCTTATAGGCCAAATAAGAAGGTGACATTTATTTTTATTGCAATGGGAAGCTGTTGGAGGGCTTTAAGCAAGGGAACAATACAATCTCAATTTTTTTTTTTTTTTTTTAGGAAATCATTCTGTTTGCTATGCAGGCAATGATCTGTGGAAAGCAACACAAGAAGCAGGGAATCAATCAGGAGCCAACTGAAAGAATCTAGATGACAGACGATGGTGATTTGAATTGCGGATTTAATAGTAGTGACAGAAGGTTCCGATTTCAAGATGTATTTTAGAACTGTGATATTGCTGCTAATTTGGATATGGGGAATGAAGGGTTTGAAAAAAAGGATTGGTGAATGAATCTCAGATTTTCAGAGTAAACTATCTGGTGGATAGTGATAGAATTTGCTAAGATAAGGAGGGGGGCCATGAAGAGTTTTGTTGAGAACATCGTGACTGAGATTCCTGGTTGACAGCCAAAATCACTTTCCACTTCTTCCTTAGTAACCAATTCCCATTTTTATTCCAGCTAAAAGACTACATTTCCCAGCCTCCTCCTGTTGCTATGTGAGGTTATGTTGCTAAGTTCTAGCCAATAAGAAACAAAATGGAAGTATTGTATGGGACTTCTAGGACAACTGAAAGAGAGAGAACTCAACTGGGAGCTAAACTTCTTGCCCCATGCCCCATCTTCCTTCCTGCTGTCTGGAATGAGGAAGATGGCTTGGAGCTCCAACATCCACTTTGAGGATAGAACTCATGTGCTGAGAATAGCAGATTAAAGAGTTTAAATGGAGCCTAAGTTGCTGGTCATTTCAGGGAGCAGATGTACCAGTGCTAGACTCTCTATCTCTGGACTTGTTTTAAGTGGAATAAATTATTGTGTGTTTACAGTTATTTTGAGTCCTAACTGACACAAAGATTTAAAGATAAATTGATATATCTATTAAATATCCTAGTTAGGTAGAACCCTCATTTTAAATATGAAAAAATCAGGGTTAGAGAAGTTACTTGCCAAAGTCAAACTACTTAAGATAGAGTCAAGATTTGAACTAATAGCAGTCTAATTCCAAAGTTCGTGTTTTGTTTTCATATGATACCATTCTGTACTTAAAACAGAAGAAAAAAGGCACCAGAGTCAAATGTTCCTAGTAGCAAAATCCTATCTAGGACCCGTTCTGCACATGATACCCAAAATAGCCCTAGTCAACTTGATATAAGGAAGAATTATCTCCTATCTAAAAGTGTTACTATTTATATCATGTGAATATCACTTGCTTTACCTTTTCTAAAGGCAACACACTTTTTACCGTATTCACCTATCAATTTAGCCCTAGGTTTATTTCCATTGTATTAAAATGCTACTTATATTTATAGTTGTTCTTGCAACTAAATACATGCTGAACTTCATTCTGAAGTCCTCTTGTCATACTACTTTGGCAAGTATAATACATACTCCAACTCTAAGTCGGGACCTTCCCTTACATGACCCACTAATTATGCACCCTGTAGGAAAATAATTGTAAGTTTTCCACAGCTCCCAGTACTTTATTGTAACAATCATTTCAGTCTGTTGATGATTATTATCCCATGAGGCAGAGAAACAAATACTTTGTACAGTAAAAACTTTATGTATCTATAACTTCTTCCTCAGTCTACCAGGTCTATCTCCTATATAACAGAGAAAATCTGATTAGTAAGGCAAGTTTTATTTTTTATATGGTCAGGCTGACAACAGATTTAAACCTTACGTGTTCCTAAGTAATCAAAAGGAAGGATTTTTTCCTTTTACTTTTTCATTTAAATATAATTACATACTGTGAAGTACATAGATCTTAAATGAACAGCTTGATAAAATTTTACAAAATGAGCACACCTGTGTAGCTACCACTCAACTCAAGATATAGAACATCTGCAGTATCTAGAATCCTCTCTCAAGCTCTGTGCAGTCATCACCTATTTCCCCATCAAGTTAACCATTATCCTGACTTCTGATTCCACAGATTCATTTTGCCTATTTCTGAATCTGATGTAAATGGAGTAGTGTGACATATAATCTCTCACTTAACATTATGTCTGTAAAATACATCCATAATATTACAGTAGCCATAGTTTATTATTTTTAATTACTGCATAGTATTCCACTTATCCATTCTGTTGTTAAAGGATATTTAGATTATTTGAAGTTTTATATCTGCTATACATAGTAAGTATACATATAGTATATATTTGCAGTTTTATATTTATTGTACATAATACTGCTTTTAACAGTCTTACCCAATACTTTTAGTGCATAAAGTTTTTTACTTAGAATTTTTTATTCTTGTTTTTGTTTTATTTGTGGGTACAGACTATATTGCCTATACATTTGGGAGTAATACATTCAAAGTAAGCATGCATACTTCTTTGGCTAAAATATGTTATACCTAATTCAATGCTCAACAAAACTCCCTTGAGTGCTTTAGCATTGTTAGGAAAATAATGAAAAGAAAAGAAAGAAGGAAAAGAGACTATTATAAAGGATAAAGAATGTTTAGAAAACAGATAATGCAAAGTGTAAACTAAAGAGAAGCATCAAGTGTCAAGTCCTTCCCATAAATTTTTGAATTCCCATTAAGTTAGATGAACACAGTTTGGCCTTTAGGTTGTGCTATCTCCTAATACTAATATATTTCCTCAAGATGCACCCACAGGGTTGCATGCCTTTTTTTGCTTATCTTTGGCATGTACCTTAACTTCTTGGAACATGCTGGGGCTCCCTAGTGATACAGTGATTACATGTAATAGATAAAGTTGCCCTTTAAAATTCCACACCACATTAGGATTCCCAATCACTGGAAGCCTTGGCTCCTCCCCCTCCACTACCCTGAGAAATTATAGGTTAACAATTTTTAAAATGTTTTACATAGTTATAATTTGGGGTGGGGGGTGAGGTGCCTCATCTCTTACCTTTCCCAACCCACTCTCATTCGTTTATTCAAAATCATCATCTTGTTACCTAATGTATACAAGGTTCTATGTTAGGTGCCTGAGAGGTGAGAAAACATACAAATACAAAATATTTATAGATTAAATAACAAGTACCTAAGATTTGCTTCCAGATAATAAGGAGAGTAAGAAGATGGGGCAGAATGGGACAGAACTGGCTATGAGTTGATGGACTGATTGTTGGAGCTGGGTGATAAATGCTTGAGGGTTCATATTATTGATCTGTCTGCTTCTGTGTGTGGTCAAAGTTATCTATAATAAAAAGTTTTTTAAAACATACACCAAAAAAATGCATAAGAACATACAGACTAATAAAAGCACTAAACCATGCATTCAAATAGCCTACTGAAGTTTAAAGGGGCCATAGCAGTTATGAATCCCAACCTTAGCATGAAAGAAGTGACTCTGAGGCCTAGAGGTTAAGTGAGTTGCCAAAGTCACATGAGCAGTTACAGAGGTGATACTAAAAACTAGCTCACTTATACACACACACACACACACACACACACGCATGCACACACAAGGCACTGTTCCTTCTTCCAGAGAGACTGCTCCAATGCAGAGAAGTATATGGCAAAAACCATGAAGCTAGTCCAAACTAGATGTGTAAGAATTCAAAAGAAACACCACCTGGGCCTGAAACCCATGGGCTCTTTCACAAACTATGCTCTGCTCACAAAACTAAGAAGGCTGTCCCCCTATAACAGAGATAAAAATCTGATTAGTGATGCCAGAATTTTACATTAATTTGCATGATTGTTTGGTTAACCTCCCAAAGTCGCACACTTGCCTTGCAAGGTGCTGAAACCGTCACACATTAGCAACAGAAACACTAGCAGCTGATTACCCCTTCACTTGTCAGTTAGATAAGAAAAGTGAGCATATACTATATGCCAAGAATTGTGTTAGGAGTTGGAGATACTACAGAGATAAGCACAGTGCCTGCTCTCAGGGAGTTCACAGGCTGCCAGAGAATTTTTTAACAATTCTGAAGGAGAACCACAGAGTCCCCTAGCAACCTAAATTCCCTACAGCTCTAAATTCAGATTGACTAACCTTTAAAAGGTACATTTCTGCACTTAGACATTTTCAGATGGGCATAATTTTAAAGCAGTAAACCAGCATAAGGTATGGTTTTATTCTAACTAGCAAATTGTCAGGCACTAATAAAGAGAAGGCAACCGCCTAAAAGAAGACAAAAACTGTCATGCATTGGTAAATGTTTGCTTTTGACCATGATGAGTTTATTCTGAACATCTGTCCAGGTGATTCTTCCCATAATGGAGCTATATAAAGAAACTTCAGTGAGATTTCATCTTTTTAAAAAACAAAAAACTATAAATATTCCACTTTTCTTCTATACATAATGTTGTTCATTCTAAACTCTAGATGTGCTAGATAAAATCCTAATGAAGCATATTCTCACTTCCATTTCTTTTGGAGTAGATTGCCTTTTTCCTTACAGTCTAGGAAAGAAAATTCATTTTGTTTTCTTTTGTTTTCCATTGTGTCTTAGAACATCTGATGACAAGTAAAACTATAAAATTACTTAAAAAGTAAAAAAGCAGTTATCAAAATTAACTCTTTTAGAGTATCACATTTTTACTTTTCACATAAAATAGATGTCACCTCTGGTCAACCTAAAAAATCACAGAAGTAATATAATCTGTACTCAGAACATTCAAACATATTTCTAAAAATTTCACTGTTGGGGAAATTTAGCAAGTTATAGTGGTTTACCCAACGTCCTTTGGCTGCCTCTATGAGGAAAAAAATAGAAGAGAAAAAGAGAGAGAGAGGAAAAAAATCTAATTTCATAATCATTAGATCACTTCTCTGCTCATACATAAGCATTGCCAAAAGTGATTTATAATATTTAAAAATGCTATTGATCTGGACATTCATAATTTTGTGGAGCTTTTATTTCTAAGGTTGGGCAATAATTCTCTACCTCATTATAAAACATTTACCCATTCCCACATTCAAATCCCCTGAGCTTTTATGTATTCTAATTCATTGCTAGGCTAGCAGTATGTGAAAACAAAATTGTTTTGAAAGAAATATAATTGTTCCAAGTTAGCACACTGGCAAGTTTTATTTTTTTCTTTTAGACATTAAATATTAATTACCCTCACATTTATGATATTACTAAATACCTTGTTTCAGCCACTCTATCTTAATTAAACTGCAGAATTTAGTGGGATTAAAAGTGGCTTCCAAAGATCTTAGGTAGAAAGATAAAGGCTGGCCCTCCAACAAGCTGAATATGAGTTTTGGCAAGGAGATTTACCCATAACCCAAAAGGGTTGTTTGGAACAAATGGAAAGGAAGACTACCTGAATTTACACAGCCCTTTATACTGACCAAAATAATTGAACATTTAAAGTTAGAAATTTACAGCCTCATGAATTAAAGAGACAACCCAAATCTATTAAATTTTCCTCAGGGTTTTGTCTAAAGCATAAAGAAAACATAACATCCTAGAAGTCTACATATACCATAATGCCTTTTGAATCAATCAACTCTTTGTCTTAAGGCAAAAAAAAAAATCCATTTTTTATCATCAAATTCCAGAACCAGCAAGCACAAGTTAGTTACAGCAGCACTGTAATTACAGCTTCACACCAGCTCTGATACACAACAACAGAAATTGAATGTTTGTAAGGAAAGATAAGCATTTCAGGCATTTATATTCTCTTTTATTTGCATTCCTTGCCAACTTCAAGCCCAAATTAGAAATTCTAAATCCTTTGAACCTGAAAATTATTAGATTTGATGGTCAGATATCTGTGTATTATTAAGTAACAAGGCTCTCTGGGATCAAGAAGATAGTTTTATACAAAACCTAGTCATTAATCAGAAGACTAAGGCAATCTCAAAGGCAGCCTTAAGCCAGTCTCAAACTCGGACGCCTCCAGCAGTCAAGCAGGTAAATAACCACTTGGGCTGGGTGTGAGCACATGAAGTCACGGAAGGAGCTGCAGAAGGAAGCTGTGCCCCACGGGGAGGGAGACGACTGCCCCCCAGCTCCAGCCAGTTATTCCCATGTCTTCTGATTTCTCAAGACAATGCAGAAATGCAGATCCATATGTGAAATCTTCCTATTAAAATGTTGGCACAAACATTGTAAAAGCACTGCATGGGCCAAATAAAACATGTCTGTGGGCAGGCTTCAGCCAGCTGGCTGCCAGTTTTGAGATCTCAGGGAAACTATGGAGAAAGAACAGAGTAAAATATTTCCTTGACTCTCCCTCCCCCAACCTGATAATGCACAATCTTGGAGACCACTGTGAGAACCTAGTCAAACGAGGGTGAAAAAATGGTTTGGAAACTTCAATTTGATCCTAAGGTAGACACTACTTTTCTATCATACTTTGTTCAATGAGCTTTGTATACACACACACACGCACACACGCACACACACACACACAGTTTTTCACAGATCCAGGATCACAGATAATTTCTGGAGCACTTTCATCCCTCATTGACTTGAGGAATAGCTTGCTTGTGTATCCTAGAAAATGGAAATCCTTTTAAAATACATTCATATTCCAAAAGATAGGCTGACCTTAATCACAGTTGACCTTGTTCTTAACAAAAAGCAAAATGTACATAGCATTTTGTTCTTGGGGAAGCAAATTGTTCTTGGGGATATGAAGTAACCAATTCAAAATCCAGTAAGCTCATTTTCAGTGACAAGTCAAATGCTTGCTGCTACCAGGCCACCCTTGCTTTATTCCTTATTCAATCTGTGATGTGGTACAAGCAAAGTGTGATAACTGAAGAAAAATAAATAGAATGTCCAAACTTCTGATCTAAGCATAGCTTTAATCACGGAGAAGGTTATTTCTCATTGTCTGTTTGCAGGACAAGGCAACATAGTACAGAGAGAAATAAAAGTTTTGCATCTCAACAAAAGAATAAAGTTTTCTATGCAAATATTTTAATAACATAGGTATCATTTTATTGCATTCCCAGAAATACATGCTCCTTTCATCTTTGTTACCATATACATAGGTATATTTTACAGGCTTGTTATATTTCCCAACTATTTACCCACTATCTCTAACACACACACACTACGAATTGGTTTAATCAATGGTTCTTAACTGTTGAGAACCTGATAAAAGTGTAGGACCTACTTACTCCTGAAAAAGGGCTTTGATTTACTACATTTGCACACAATTTTAAGAGGTTTGAGGACCCCCTGAAGATATCCATCCAAAGGCCCTATCCTAATTCAAGAACTCTGCTACAAAACTACTGTAATTTCATTTTTATTTCATTTACTCTAACCTCCCAAAACATTTAGTTTAGGATTTGCTCTAAAAAATTAAGGCAGTGAATTTGCGTTCATTTCCTTTCTTATTGACATATATTTAAGCAATTGTTTATATTTTAGAATTACCATCGTTTTAAACCAGTCAGGCCTGGGCAGATCATTAGGCTACTAATTGGCTAAGAATAGTTTACCATTCACTTGGTAAAATATATGACTCCTTTTTATTTCTGAACCATAAGTACTTTTTTCTTTCCATCATTAACATTTCCTTTCCATCAAATGTTAAGATGATGCGGAAAAGTGGCAGAGTATGACAGTATCACTTCCAGGAAATATTTCCCACAGCTACCCTATAATATGGGCCAATATTTTACATTTTACACAATTTTAATGGTAAAATTAACTTTAAAAGCCCTTATAAACACAGGCCCCTCATGTTGCTTCCTTTATCACTAATGTTCTGCTGTCTCCCACTTGAACTTTCATTTATTTTCCCAGGCATTCCTCCCATAAAGAAGAGAAAGGATCTAAGGCATTTTCTCCATATTACCTAACAACTCATCAGCAATTATAAAATATTTTAGAGAACCACCTTAGTGGATGTCATTACAGATGCCAGCATATGTCTATCAGGAAATGCAAAATACCATTTCTGCATAAAGGTTTTGATGCTATTATATTTTCTTTCTGTAACTGAATTTCATTGCTGAAATTTGGTTAGGCCTGACCTCTGTTTACAAACAAGGGATCCTCTATTGAACCTCACATAAAGAATAAGATGATGCACACATCACATCTGAAAAACAAAAATGTCAACCTTGAAAAGTGGCCTATGTTGGCATTACTATTGTACACGGGATTTTGCTTCCTTAGAGCTTTACACTCATCTAAATGCCTATAAATAAAATCTATAGCATAACCTATTTTTAAAAATTAATACCATCAACAGGCTGTATGCAGCTCAACTGAATTTATTTGTAAATGGATTTTGATATGTATGACTTGATGATGTTAGAATTCAGCTGAAATAAAATATCTGAACAACCTCAAGCCTAACAGCTCAGCACTTTAGATTCACTGACAAAGAAGGCAAGTGTAGTATTAAAGTGAAGAACTCACTTCCACCAAAATAGCCCCTCCAAAACAATCCCGCGATAATCTTAACGAACAGGCTACTATGCTGCTGGACCCTGGAAAAAAAACAAGGTAGCATGAGATGTCCTATCTTCGAAGAGTTTACCATCTAGCTGCCATCTCTGGAAATTCAATCTGTTCTTTCAATTTCAAAAAAAAAAAGAGTTCTCTAAGAATATAAAGTTTCTTAAAATTAGGAGGTCAAAATATTATGAGAGAGAAAATGTAGGAAATCTAACTCACCTATCTAGTTTTACGTAAAATAAAATGCATCCCTGTATATTTCAGATTTGATTCCGGCATCCCCTCCTTCAAAAGACCTTCCAAATGCTTCTTTCCTAAGAAGCTGGTTACCAGTCCCTCCTCTGGGCCAATATTTTCCACAAAACGCTGTGGGATTCTCTATTATTTCACTCATCACATTTGTATTATAGTAATATTCCTAGCTTCATCTCCTGCAGAGGCTGGCACAATACCCAATGCTCAGAAATTTTTGTTGAATCAGTGAGTAACTTCCCTCAATGTGCTTAACCATACTTCTTAGATACAAATGTAAATTTCATCTACAAAAATGTTTTTACAGTTAGTGCCTATTCGTGTTCATGGAAATCTTTTTTCTCTGGGAATCCAAGATTTGGGGAAATTCTGAGTTATCTATGACTGTAGCAGCATTATATAGTCAGACAGCACACCGGAATGTTAAAAGAACTACATTTCAATTCCAGGCTCAGCCAAACATTTACTCTCCCTGTGTCTACTTTCTTTATCTGAACAATAGAGACTGCAATACCAGCCTGTCTCACACATCTGCTGTGAACAAGAACTAATAAAATTTATCAACCATCTAGAAAATATTTAAATGACTTGGAAATTTTATCACAATAGAGACAAAACAAATGGTAGCAGTTCTACCTTTTTTTTAAGCCTAATGCATCCTTGGAAACCATGACAATAAAGCAGACCATATTTCCCTGAGGAAATAATAGGAAGACTGGGTGTTATGTCGGGAGCAAAGAGTAGATATCAAATAAATATGACTTCTGTAGTAATTATTTAGCTTTTTATACTGAAGTATATCACACACACAGCAAAGTACACAAAACATAAAGGAAGCTCAATGCGGTCTTTTTAAAAGTGAGTACACCTTACCAGCCATCAACCAGGTCAACAAATAGATCATTTTGAGTATCCCAAATGTTCCCTCGTGCCTTTCCCAATCACTACCCTCTTCCTCCTTTCAAAAGCAACAAACATCCTGAATTCCTAACTGTATTATAATTTCCTAACTGTCCTTATCCCATCTATAGTTTAGTTATATCTATTTTTGAACTTTATATAAATACATTCATACGATTTTGTTTGTTTGTTTGTTTGTTTGTTTTTGAGATAGAGTGTCCCCCTGTCACCCAGGCTGGAGTACGGTGGTGCAATCTTGGCTCACAGCAACCTCCACCTCCTGGATTCAAGTGATCCTCCTGCCTCAGCCTCCTGAGCAACTGGGACTACAGGTATGCACCACCACACCCACCTAATTTTTGTACTTTTAGTGGAGATGGGGTTTCACCACATTGGCCAGGCTGGTCTCAAAATCCTGACCTCAAATGATCCACCCACCTCGGCCTCCTACAGTGCTGGGATTACATGCATAAGCCATTGCGCCTGGCCTGAGTATATGTATTATTTTGTATCTGGTTTCTTTCATTCAATATTATGGTTGTGAGATTTATCCACGTTGTTGAACATCGCTATAGTTCACTCATTTTCATCACTGCATAGTATTTCATTAGGTAAACTATTATTTATCTATCCTACAATTAAAGAACATTTTGGTTGTTTTGACTATTATAAATTTAAATACATAAAAGTACACTCCAAACTCTAGAAAACAAGCATAAATATAACATATGCTACCAATGCATAAGAAACCTTAGTGTACCATATGCAAAAAGAATCCCAACACAACATTATGCTACATGACACAAAAATCTAACTATTAAATCATAAACAATCTAAATCTAAAACACCTGTGTATGTGTATGAACCTTAAAATTTAATTTATGCTTTTCACCTTTTAAAATTATCAAATAAAGTGTTTATTTGCTTATTTTTAAATAGTTTGGGGAGGACTTGGGGCTTCTTTCTAAAGAAATCTAATCAAGGGCTTTAGTGTAAACAGATAATTTAATTTTCTGTCAGTATATTTTCCCGCAATAAGCAGTAAATTTTTAAAAAATCATTCATTATAAAAAACAAAATTTTTAGCAATGGCTATCTCTGGATGATGAGATTATTAATTATTTTTATTTTCTTTTTGTTTATCTACATATTCCAAAGCTTCTAAACTAAAACTATTATAATTTTAAAGTTACTTTTTTCTATAATGAAAATAATTTCATCAGCCTTCAAATTGCAATATTCAAAAATAATCTAAAGAAAATAGAATATATATCAAGTAAGTTGATGTTAACAAAGTGGGAAAATTTGAAATACCAGAAAGGACTTGTGGCTGCATATTTACTATGGAAATGTGACTACACACCACTGAGATTGGAATCAGTCATTATTTTGACAAGTAGCCATTTCCCAGAGCAAGTGCTATAAAACGAAAAATTTGCAAGTAACATTTCATAAGGTTGCTTTGAAATTATATTTTGGTTAAAGAACCATTCTAAATACTATTGATAATACTGTGTTACTAAAGTCAACATCAACAAGTATAAAATTATTTCCTTTAAGAGGAAAAGCTATCAGTGAACAGCTGAGTGTGGAGATGAAATGAACTACACTGGGTTACCAACAAAAAATAAGCAAACAAACAAGTAGCAATGCTGAGCCTTGTCCAAAATGTTTTGCATCACAATTTAAGCTCAGATTGTGCTGTGCTAAAAATCTGGCAAAGATTGAGACATCAATGTCAGGACTTTTTTAAGATTTTCCTATTGGAGGAAGGTAGCCTGATGTACTGGTGAGGCACAGAGACGATAAAGTCAGAATGGCTGATTCTAAATGTTCTAATCCCCACCCCCAGCTTTGGCTGTATGACATTGTAGACCGTATGGATGTATGCATTGTGACTCATAAGTCCCAGGGATAGCCACAAATAAGGGTTCCATTATTTGCATGTGTATAAAACTCAGCCAGATGGATGGGGGTAGCAAAGCCAACATGCTTGCTACTTTGCAGAAGCCAATTATAGCATGGCTGTGAGCAGCCACAGCCCAGAAGAACCTCTCCCAGCAAGAAAGTTCCCCACCACAAAGAGTAAGAACCTGCCCAGCACAGCTTGATGACAGTCTCTCGGCAGGGTCCATGCTATTCCTCTACTGGCCACAGGCACTGGACTTCCTGCTGGCTCTGTAACCTATGCAACCACCAGAGAGAAAAAGAGCACTCCATGCCTGCAGGTTCCACCTAGAAGTTAAGGTACTGGGGCTTTTTACCCCCACCCCAAAGGAACATGTGTTTGTGATATGTGTATTAATAGAAAGTTTTTTTAATAATGTTATAGTAAACAATTTGGATTGAATAAACAGACATGTTGAATAATTATATTATAAAAATGAGCAATTTGGAAACCTTCCCTACATTAATCTTTTGAAGCCAGTGGAGTGACTATAACATAGTGTGCGGTAAATCTTAGACCCTTGTTAACTCTGACAAACTTTGAACAAGGTACTTAATCTCTCTGTGCTTCAGTTTTCTCATCAGGAAAATGAGGTAATAGTAATAGTTCTCAGCATGCCATGATGATCAAATGAGATCATAGATGTAAGAACTTCGGATTGTGCTAATGCCTACTAAGAGCCTAATCAATGTGGGTTATTATACAAATAATTTTACTCACCCTGTCATCCTGTAGTTATTGCCTTCTTTCCTAGTATAAGAAATCTTTTACTCAAGCTTATCTTCCTGGAATTTTAAACAAACAATAATAATATAATTATAGTTGTAATCACAAAAATATCTAATTGATAATTTATTGTGGACCAAGCCCTTTATAAAGCTTACCTAATCTAATTCTCTCAATTATCCAATAAAGTGGGTATCATGATCTTTGTCATCATTGCCCCCATTTGTCAGAAGGGAAAAATGAAGCTTAGAGCAGTTCAATAACTTGCCTATGATCACAGTCTAGTAAATGGTAGAGCTGAATACAGTCATGGATCTGTGGCATAGCCCTTAACCATTAGGGCACAGTGCCTCCCAGCAAGGGATGCCAATCATACATTTGACATAAAACTTATGGTTGGCATTGATGCCTACAGTTTAATGGGGAAAACAGAGACAGATTACAAATGAGAAAGAGGGAGGACATAGGCAGGCAAAGAGATTCAAGGCCCTAAATGCCTTCCAGACTTAGTATAAAGAAATTAATAGGATAGGTTATTGGTATTGTGCTGATTTGGCTATATTTCATTCAGGGAGCTTCCTCTGCTTGCATGGAACAGGAAATTTGCAACCTAAAAGTAAATTAAGGTCATCAGAGGACCTGATGAGCTAAGCAGAAAGCTCTTGGATTAGGCCGGGGAAAAAAAACTAACAAATTATTTCAGGTCAACTGGCTTTTTAAATTTTACATCTTCAGCATTGTAAAATATTAGTCCGAGTTACTCACAAAAGGTTTGTAATCCAGAGTGGAATTTAGTGTCTACAGCAATAAGGTGACAGCACAGCTGAACAAACTAGCCATTCACCAGGAGTCCCAGGAGCTAAGTACCTGCCCCCGTGCCCCCGCTTCTTTCCCGTGATGGAAAGCATGTCCTTGGGTTTATTAGAGAGCCTCCAAGTCCCTTTGTAGAGGGCGTAGAGGGGAAAGCACAGGCGTCCTTGTCAGATAGGTGAGTGTTGCAGTGCTGGTCGTGTTCTTATGGGTTGGATGTTAACCAGAGCAATCAATGCAAAATTAGAGATTTACTCAAAGCACTCAGGGAGGGGGACACTAAGGAGTGCACCTAACTTAATTTAGGTAGTATTTTATTATTTTTGTTTTGTATTGTTTGGGGTATGATGTTATTATAAGCCAAGGAATGCCAAGGATTTCCCACAGTCACCAAAAGCCAGGAGACAAGCATGGAACAAATTCTCCCTCAGAACCTCCAGAAGGAACCACCCCTTGCTGACACCCTGATTTCAGATCTCTGGCCTCCAAAACCATGAGAAAATGAATTTCCGTTTTAAGCCATCAAGGGTGTGGTAATTTGTTACAGCAACTACAGAAACTAATGCACTCCCCCAAGTGGATCCAGGATGGGATCTGGGAATCTGCATTTTACCAAGAGCCTCAGGTGTTTCTGGTGCTTATCAACACCTGAGAACTTCTGCCCTATCCTATTCCCTCTGGTCTCAGGAGGGCCACACTGCCCCTTCCTTTATGAACCTCATTCTAAGAACAGGCCCCTAAAAATCTGAAGCCAGGGATGTAGGGAAGACTAGGGGGTTCTCCCCAGACAGCACAAGATCTGTTTGGGGTGAAACAGATGTGTCTGCAACTGCACAAGCCCCTCACATCCCTCAGCTAACTCTTCAGGAGTTTAAATTAGGAGTCTAAATTCAGGAGTCTAATCAGTCTAGTAATTTAAATGTACCTGTCATTCTTGCTTAAGGGTAAGTATCAAGCCTCTCTGTGTGGCATTAGGCCCAGGAAGTATCTCTGCCTCTAACACCATCCCAAACATGGAATTTTACACAAATACAAAATGTTCACTCTTGGTCATGTAGTTTAATATCTAGAAAAACAGCTCATCTCCAGGGATGAGCATCTGAATCACAGATGGTATCAGATATAGTGAACTGGAATGATCAGGGTAAGGGAGTGTGATAAGGAATAGGGGCAGCCTGGTCTTTTTTCTCCCCAGTAGTAAGAATCCCAGCTCTAAAAAAGAGTGTCACTCCTATCTACCTCACATCAATTCCACATCCGAGGAGAAGCAGTTCTATTCGAGCTCAAAGGAAAATATGCATCTTCAAGAAACATAATTATACCAAGGCAGCTGGACTTGGAGGTATGGGTAGTAGAATAAAGAGGTTCAAAGTTTTCCACTCTTTGAATAGATGTTCAAAGTTCTCCTCTGTTCAAGGCTGACACTTTTCTCTCTTCCCTTCCTGCTAACAAATATGGTAACACTCTCTGAGGGTAGAGACGCCACATATTTAGAAAGGGTTATCATACTTACGAGGCCTGTGCAGAGGTTCTCTAATATGCATCAGACTCACCCAGGAAGAATAGTTAAAATGCCCGTTTCTAGGCCCTACACCAAGAGATTCTCATTCAGTGGGTCTTGGGTGAGTGGGACTGTAACGCAGCAAAAAAGAACCATAGGCCTCTAACCTACATTCTATGCTAAAAAGGTCAGTGTGGCGCATGAAGATGTGACTAGATAATGGTTTGGAGCCGACATGTACCTGAGTGTCCCTTGTACTATAGTATCAAATAGATTGAAGGTAGTATGTGAGCAGATCAGAATTCACATCAAACAACCTAAAAGCAGCAAGGCGTCCCCTTCGCATTTACTCTAATTTCTGCATGCTTTAGTAATTCAAATTCCAGCATGAGTCAATTCTAATCAGTTCTTTGTGTAATTCATTTTAGCTAAAGTTCAGTAGAACTACTAAAACCAGTGAACTCCAACAGAGAAACAAAACAAAAACTCTACGATGCTTCATGACCGCCCAGATACACGGGAATTTTTATTACCCTTCCTGTTTCACAAAGTTTGGTTTCTACCATTTAAGATTTCTGATAAATAACACTTATGGAAAAAAAAACTATGCTCGAAACCCTTTTACAAAATCAGATAAGAAGCTAGAAGATAATGTTGTGGTTTTCTTTCATGTGATCCCTGAATTATGTAAGAAGTCTTGCCATGAAATTTACCGTTGCAGCATACCTTCTACTATGAGCTGTTGCTGCTGTTTTACATGACAGATAAAAATTGATGAGGAGGGATTAAAAACAAACACTAGGATAACATCAAAACTTCTTTCAGTCACATCTGTCCCCATTATTTTGCTCTCTGCACCAGTGATGGCTCAGCAAAGAAATTACTTTTACATATCTGTTCTCTTTAATCACTGTACCACCAGTGGCAGTTGTCACAATTATCTTGATGCTTTTCTGGCTGTTCCTTCCTTCACATGATCCTCCCCACAACCATTTAAAGAACAAGTATGTGACTGCATGAGTCGAACCTCAACAGGCCTGAGGCCAGAAATAGTATTATTAGAGTCATAAACTGAATCTATACAAAGTGAAAAAGTTATTATTTAAATATGAATCAAAATAATCATGATTTTTGTTTATATCCCCATTTAGGAAAAAAAAAAGGATACATAAATTCAGAGGAGTCAGAGGTGGTTATTATTAAGTTCCTCTAAGAAGTGTATTGCTCTTAAAATAATAATTTCACTAAGTACATTGTGGAATGGCCCACGTGGAAGCAATTTGATATGACAGAAACAACAGGGCCTTTAAATCGGACAGTCCTGGTTTTAATTCTAACTCAGTTACTTACAACTTGGTCTTGTGCAAATCATTTCACTCATCAGAGCCTCAGTTGTTTTCTAATTTTTAAAATGGTAATAATAATGTCTATCTCACAGATAAGATGTAAGAGCTAGAGAGGACTCTGGTAAACATTGCATTGCATTGCTCAGCGCATAACAGGCACTCAATAAACTGTGTGAAGCCTTCTAACGCAATTATCAGTTTTTAAGTTAAAACTTGACTAAAACTCACTCTTTCACTAATTTTAATCATTTAAATATTAATAAAGTATAATTTATTAGTATTTTCCTCTGGTAGTCTATTCTTTCCTCCCTCCTTGTTTGCTACTAACCAGGAGATTATATAACTGAATCAAACCTGTTAAAATTATGTGTAAAGGCCAGGCATGGTGGCTCATGCCTGAAATCCCAGCTCTTTGGGAGGCTGAGGTGGGTGGTGGGTGGATCACTTGAGTCTAGCAGTTCAAGACCACCCTGGACAATGTAGCGAGACCTTATCTCTACTAAAAAAAAAAAAAAAAAAAAAAATTTAATTAGCCAGGCATGGTGGCACGCACCTCTAGTCCCAGCTACTTGGGAGGCTGAGGTAGGAGGATCACTTGAGCTCAGGAGAGGAGGATCACTTGAGCCCAGGGAATGAGGCTCCAGTCAGCTATGATCGTGCCACTGCACTCCAGCCTGGGCAAGAAAGCAATATCCTGTCTTAAAAAAAAAAAAAAGTGTAAAATTTTTTAAAACCAGATTTTGCATGTGGTTGTAGAAGGGTTTTCCAGTGAATAAAGATAAAGTACACAAGAATAGGTACTGCACAGACACTGGGATACCTCTTAGGTTATCTCACAAGCCAATTCAGCTTCCTACCTGTTTCTTGCCTAGGTTCCACCTAGTTAAGATTGTCAGATAAGCAACAGCTGATACGAAAGACACTGCAGTAATCTACCAGTGGTAAATAGCTCACTTTTCAGTAAATGCCTAGCCATGTATTTAAATGGAAAAGACTATATGAATGCTTGTTTAGCTAGAAGTAATATTCATAAGCAAGCATATGCAGAGTTTGCAGTTTTGACTGGACACAAAATGTTCACAAAATCTCCAGCAGTTATAATAGCTAAGATAATACCTATTTCTAATGAATAATGCAGTGGTCACAGGGTGGGTAAGCCTTTCAACTGTAAAAATCCTTGCCTGTTGTTTTCAACCATTTGGTATTTTACCTACAGGATCAATCATTGTCATGTTTAAAGTATACAGTATACTCACACAGTTGTCACAGAAATGATGAACATTTGAGTATGTTGAGAAATGACATGACTTCAAGTTGCGAAAGACAATTTACAGCACACAGCAGCATACTCAAATTTTTTATGAGTATTTCTGTGAGATCACTTTGAGTCAGAGTGACATCTCTAAGGAATAGCTGATAAGGACGTCTGGTTGGGGACAGTGAGCCATGCTAGAAATCCTTGAGCAGAGTAGGGAAGATAATGGCAGTATTCATCTAACTACTGCCCTGGGGATCCAAGGACACCACAGCCAGAGAAGCGGGGTGTAGCAGGGATGTGTCAGCAATAACTGGCTTGATTGCTATTGGTTAAGGCTAGAAGAGATTTCCTTAGTATAAGAAAGTTCCCATTCACAAGATCATGCACAGAACTAAATGGGACTAGAAACAAAAGATTAGAAATTATGTCTATTTCGTCAATATTTTATCACTAATTTTCAAAAATAAATCATCAGATGCTAATTTTACCAAGGACTCCTTGAAGAGAAAACGAAATATTTGACAATGCTCCATAATGTAATAGCAACAAAGACCAGGGGGCTTATGGTACAAAAAAAAAAACATACCTACAGATCCTAGAAGTAACTGATATAACAGAATTTAATATAGCACCTGACAGCACAGCACGGTGGCCCGTTAATCAACAAGTATTCACTATCTATGTGTAAAGTACTGCAGAAGATTTAGGGAGAAAGAATAAAATGAGATCACTGCCAACATCAGTCAGGCTAGGAAGGACATGCAAAAGTAAAAGGAGGCATTGCAGAAATGCCCCTCCCTGAACCCCCAGCTCCACAGCAAATCCAAAACATTGTGACACTGGACAAGGAAGTCTCATCATTCTGATTTCAGTCTTACTCTCCAGGCTCAGCTCAGGGGCTTTCTCCCAAGGTCAGATTTCCTGTGTTTGCTAATGCATTTCAGGTCATGCTAGATAACTCTTTCAATCCATTAGTGTGCACTATTGATCCTACTGGTCGTTCTTTAGCTTTATGAATGATGCCTTTTATGTAAAACACTTGAGAATTCCTAAACCATGATCACCATGGGGTTAATCCAGGTGGTGCACAGAAGTGTAATAACAATAATGCCTAATTTTAGGATTTAGTATGGGTTCTCCAGAAGCAGACCCCAAGTAGGGAGAGTGGCAGGGAAGTGGGGAAGAGAGACAAAGAAGGAAGAGCATCTAATAAATCAGCTGCCAGAGTGGGTGCTTGGAGCTGAATTCTCTGGAGAAGCTTTGAGAACTAGTGCAAAACACAGCTTCAGAATTATCTCATCTGAGGGTGAGGGAGCTGGGGTATTTATATGTCACCTCTAGAGAGTTATTAGATGAGGGCTGCTGGAAAAGCAGGCATATTAATTCCCTAGAATGAGCTGCTGTCCATGGGCAAATCAGCATTTGAGGGGCGGCCCTCAGACACAGAGATGCAGATGCTGACAGTAGAAAGTTCACAAGAGCAACGTGAAAGGTCCTGAGGATAAGGGTTGGCTCTGGTAGTATCTGCCACATTAACATTCAGGTAAGTAGCTCTATTCTTGTTTATCCACTAGAATAAGTGACAAATTAATTCAATGTGAAAGTACGAGGAAACATAACTAATTCTTCTTTAAAATAAAACTGTAGCTTTTTTCTCACTGTTTACAAAGAACATTTTCAGCCAACGCAAATGTTCAAGATATTTTTGGTGTTTAATCTAAGAAAAGCTACCATAAATTTCTGCCTAGCTATTCATTTTTGCTCATTTCTTAAACTAAACTTTTTTTTTTTTTTTTTTTTTTGAGACAGGGTCTCGCTCTGTTATCTAGGCTGGAGTGCAGTGATGCAATCACGGCTCACTGCAGCCTTTAACCTTCTGGACCCAAGTTATGCTCCTACCTCAGCCTCCCAAGTAGCTGGAACTACAGGCAGGCACCACCACACCCCGCTAATTTTTGTATTTTTTGTACAGACAGAGTTTCACCATGTTGTTCAGGCTGGTCTTGAACTCCTTAGGGTGTTCAGTTGAAATAAGATTTTTTCCTGAGCTCAAGTGATCCGCCCACCTTGGCCTCCCAAAGTCCTGGGATTACAGGTGTGAGCCACTATGTCCAGCTTAACCTATAATATTTAAAATATTAAAATATATCATTTGAAGCATGAAGTTTGATTCCACTGATATGTTTCATCTAACTTAATGTGCTAATTAGCATTTCCAATTTATATCTGTGCTTTTCTAAAGTCAAATTTGTTTGTAAAGATTTATAAAAAGATAAATTCAAGAATAATTCACTGACCCTAAGCTTCCATGCTCTTACAGCCATATCAGTAGTTTTCTGTGCTGATCTCCCCTGCCCCTTCCATCTTATTGCATGTGAGCTCCTTAAGGTTAAAGGGACTGAGTCTAAAACTTCTCAGTATTTTCCAAATTTTTAACAAGAAGTCAGGTTTACTTTCCAATTTTTGAAAAACAGTCTTGTTTTGCTTTTAATAGTTTGGAAGGGTGAATTGGAATCTAGTGAAATTTCTTCAGTGCTGAGAAATGCTCCTTATAATATACGACCTATGACTCACCATTATAAACTATCTGACCTGCCTCCCCTGCTGGTTTCTCCATATTTCACTAAGGGATCGCAGAACCAGGGGAGATCTCCCAGCAGAGCACTTCATTGAGTGACTGAAACCTATTTTATTTTGAACTCTGTCCCTCAGTAGGTCACTTATCTTGCTGTACCTTAGATTCTTCAATTATAAAAAGATGATTTGTTGCTAATTAACCTTGATTCATACACTAATTGGGCACTGAAGTACAAGTCACTACGCAGAATTAGAGGGTCTCTATGTAGTGGGCTCAAAACCAACTAACTTTAAATAAAAGAGTTTAATATAAAGTGGCTTGGATCAAGGTGCAATTAGTATTAAGAGCATTCAAGTCACTTGGAAGATAAAGAATGAGTGAACAGTGCTTTCACAAGGAAGTTCTTAACTGGTTCTGTAACTGCTGATTTTTAACATGTTTTTATGGTGTATAAAAATGTATTCAATTGAAATAAGATTTTTTTTAAAGAGTAAAATCAGCCAGGCACAGTGGCTCAGGCCTGTAATCCCAGTACATTGGGAGGCCGAGGCAGGCAGAATGATTGAGCCTATGAGTTCGAGGCCAGCCGGGGCAACATGGTGAAACCCCGTCTCTACAAAACAATTAGCCAGGCATGGTGGCACACACCTGCAGTCCCAGCTACTCGTGAGACTGAGGTGAGAAGATTGCTTGAGCCCAGGAGGTCCAGGGTGCAGTGAGCTGTGATTGTGTCACTGCACTCCATCCCAGGTTTCAAAGTGAGACTCTGTGTAAAAAAAAAAAAAAAAAAAAAGCTATTGAAATATGAATTCACATTATTAAGTGTTTATTAAATTACTATTATAGAATAGAAATTATACTTAGCAAAGAGAATTCACTCCTTAAAAAATAAACAGAAACATAGAGAAACAAAAAAAAAAAAGAAAGAGTTGATATGAGATTTGTTGCCTTCATTCTCTGGCCCTCTGTTACCATGATGCTCAAATCTTAAATGCCACCCAGAGGGGCAAGGATAACAGAAAAATAACTTCCATGTAATATAATGAAATTGGCAGGACCAGCGAGGCAGGGGACAGTAGAAGACCTCTCGTTGTTCTTCTAACCTCCACTGCCTTATTGAGGTGTTGTCAATTATACCATCAAGATATCTTTATCAGGCATTATTATCATAGTTTACCTGGCATGATCTATCTTAGTCTAAGAGGTGACCAGGGACATGGTTAGAGAGCTAAATCTATCATTCAAAAAATTAATTATTCCTCCTACTAAATACTCTGCTAGAAAAATGCAGAAAGAAGCAGTGGGACTTTCCAAATGCTATCGTGTCTATGAGTGTTTAAGATGTTATTAATTCTTAAAGGAAAAATAGGCCATACAAAGAAGTCACATGACCAACAGCTATCTTATCAAAGTGCTTTGCAGTATTAAAAAAGTCCTCTGACATTGTTCCTTATACAGAGAATTTAATATTAAGTGTACAGGTAATAGAAGTTGTATTGTTTATACATGGGTGACTTCAAGTCCTGGTTTGTCTAGATTCTTCCTGGTCTCCCAATGTAATTTTCCCCTGTCACTCTCAACAATGTCCTAGTTTGGACTATTGATTAGATGATTACCTATTTATACAGTAATCTATGATAATAAAAGGAAATTTTATATCTTATTATATAAAACCCCTATACTACTTAAATAGGCCAAGTTGGCAGAAGCTAATTCATCTCTGACTTGAATTTTCCAACAGACAGAACAAATCAGAATATCCGTTCTGATTTTTTAAAGGAATATATTAAATGCGTCCAAGAATTCTAGAAATGGTTATGATATGACAAGCTACCCAGAAACATACAATAATCGATCATATTTATCTGTTATCAGACTAATAGTCACAAGACTATTTTATATAACTGATGGATGCAAATATAACTGTTTTGAGTACTTTTAAAACAATTTATAAATTTTTAATGGAGAAAACATTTTAAGTTTGTCCAATGTTGAATTTTATAAACAGCATCAAGCCTTTTCATCATATTCAGTGCCTTTCATCTGTAAAATCAGAACATCATTATTGCTGAATAACTGTGTGAAAGGAACATAATCATTAAAAAAAAAAAAATGCTTTAAGAAAAGACCAGACAGTGCAAACTCTTATCTATATTTACCCAGCAGAGTTCTGAGAGCAAAATACACAAAAACCCAAATGGCTCCACAGAAAAAAGTACCTAAAACATCCTTTTCTAACAACAATCTCTAATTCAATACATATTATTGAGCATCTACTATATTCCAGGAACATATATGTTACATTTATAATAGACCCTAGCTGTGTTAGGCTTGCCATGTCGGCTTTACCCTACTTTTGAAGCCTCCTATTGTTATCTAGAATCTGCTCTTCCCCAATCTCAGTCTGTGGGCTTAGGATGAGGGTTCCTGATTTTGTTCCAGAAGAACAACAAGTGAAGCAGGAGACAGGTCTGAGATAATCCATCCTTCTCGTTCATCTGGGGTTGGACAGACACATGACTCACACCAGATTAAGCAGTCCTAAACAGAGCTAATCTCAGGCATTTTCCTGAGATTAGAAAACCATTCTTTTCTACAGTACTTAAACCAAAAGAATACAGGGAATTAAACTATTACAACTAAGCTGTTCCCACATCAAGCCTGAGACCAGCACCAACACAGAAGAAAGAGACAAAAAACATGGAGAAAGAAAAACTGGGTCTTCATTACCTCCTCAGGCCCCTATATCCAGCTATACTGAAATGTATTCCTCTTAACCCTCCCTTTACATGACCAATAATTTCCCATTTTACATTTTCTGTCCTTTGCAACTAAATGTCTTGACTAATAGATCTGATTTCACTAGAAATAAACTAAAGACAAGTAGTAGCATGTACTTCCTTTTCCTTTCATTTTCGTATCTCTTTTCACTCATTATTCTTAGCTCTCCAATAATCATTAAATCAAGTTAGCATTCATCAGAAAATATTTATTATTGTCAGTTATATAAAGAACAGTGTTTCCAACTAATTCTCCAAATGATTGTTTTTAGTTGCAATGCTGATTATTATGATCATGGCATCACCAGGAGAACCTGGTTGATTCTCGTGATCATTTAACAGGCTTTTAAAAGTTATAGATGCTATCTAAATTATTAAACATGCATGTAACTCATCTATCTGTAGACTCAGATTACTTTAATTACTCAACAAGCAGACAATTAATTATCACTTAAAGGGGAAAATGCTAGAAGTTTGCTTTATTGGTTTTCTTAATTACATATATACAATTCCATTAAACTGAAAAAGAAGAGTGTCATGAGCCTTTGTCAAACTGCTAAATATATTCCTTTTTCCGTATTTTAAATTATTATTCATCTTCATTCCAAAACCAAGCTTTCTTCAGCAAATTTCTTATTTGATGTTGAGAACATAGGAAAAAAACAAAGTCAGTTTCTCCCATATTCTCACTCAACAATCAACACAAAAGATTTCTGTGACCAAATGTAGGGGTAGGGGTTCCTCCCATGCACCAAGCAAGCAATCACTTCTGCAGCAGACACCAGCTGGGAGTCCTCTAATTCAAGTCAATTGTGACACTATCTACCTGGAGGTAGTTCAGATCCCACAGGTTGAAGTTTCAGTTCCCAAGACTTCCCCTCCTTATCCTCCACCCACCACCATTCTGATGTCAATTGCAAATTCCAGGTTATTTCACCTGTGCTTCTGACCAATCGGCTATAATTCAAGTTTGATTAATTTGCTAGAGTGGCTCATTGAACTCAGGGAAACACTTATTTACAGTTTCTAGTTTATTTAAAAGGATGTTACAAAGGATACTAATGAACACCACATAAGAGATGGACAGGGCAATGTATGGGGAACAGATACAGAGCTTCCATGCCTTCTTTAGGTGCTCCACCCTCCAGAAACCTTCATGTGTTCAGCTATCTGGAAGCTTAATCAAAGCTTTTATGGAGGCTTCATTATGTAGGCATGATTGATTAAAATATTGTCTATTGGTATCAACTTAAACTTTATCCCCTCTCTCCTTCTCAGAGGTTGAGGAATAGGGCTTAAAAAGTTCCAACCACATAATCATGCCTTATTCTTTCTTGTGATCAGCCCCCATCCTGAAGCTTCCTAGGGACTGCTAGCCACCAGTCATCTCATTAGCAAATAAAAAGACACTTATCACTTTGGAGATTTTAAGGATTTTAGGAGTTGTACACCAGGAAACTGGGAGAAGACCAAATACAGCTATGTGTCACTTAAGAAAGGGATCCCAATCTAGACAATACCATTCTGGACATAGGAACAATTACCATTCTGGACATAGGAACGGCCAAAGATTTCATGACGAAGACGCCAAAAGCAATTGCAACAAAAGCAAAATTGACAAATGGGATCTAATTAAACTAAAGAACTTATGCACAGCAAAAGAAACTATCAGCTAAACCAGACAACCTACAGAATGGGAGAAAATTTTGAAAACTATGCATCTAACAAAGGTCCAATATCCAGCATCTATAAGGAACTTACAAATTTACAAGAAAACAGCCCCATTAAAATGTGAGTAAAGGACATGAACAGACACTTTTCAGAAGAGGCATACACACCGCCAACAAGCATATGAAAAAAAGCATCACTGATCATTAGAGAAATGCAAATCAAAACCGCAATGAGATACCATCTCATACCNCAGCTATGTGTCACTTAAGAAAGGGATCCCAATCTAGACAATACCATTCTGGACATAGGAACAATTACCATTCTGGACATAGGAACGGCCAAAGATTTCATGACGAAGACGCCAAAAGCAATTGCAACAAAAGCAAAAATTGACAAATGGGATCTAATTAAACTAAAGAACTTATGCACAGCAAAAGAAACTATCAGCTAAACCAGACAACCTACAGAATGGGAGAAAATTTTGAAAACTATGCATCTAACAAAGGTCCAATATCCAGCATCTATAAGGAACTTACAAATTTACAAGAAAACAGCCCCATTAAAATGTGAGTAAAGGACATGAACAGACACTTTTCAGAAGAGGCATACACACCGCCAACAAGCATATGAAAAAAAGCATCACTGATCATTAGAGAAATGCAAATCAAAACCGCAATGAGATACCATCTCATACCAGTCAGAATGGCTATTATTAAAAAGTCAAAAAATAACAGATCCTGGTAAAGTTGCAGAGAAAAGGGAACAATTATATACTACTGGAGGGAGTATAAATTAGTTCAACCATTGTGGAAAGCGGTGTAGTGATTCCTCAAACTAAAAGCAGAAACCATTTGACCCACCAATCCCATTACTAGATACATACCCAAAGAAATATAAATCATTCTACCATAAAGACACATGCACACATACTTTCATTGCAGGACTATTCACAACAGCAAAGACATGGAATCAACCTAAATTCCCATCAATGGTAGACTGGATAAAGAAAATGTGGTACATATCCACTGAGAAATACTATGCAGCCATAAATAAAGAATGATATCATGTCCTTCGCAGGGACATTAATGGAGCTAGAAGACATTGTCCTTAGCAAACTATAAGAGGAATAGAAACCCAAATACCACATATTCTTACTTGTAAGTGGGAGCTAAATGATGAGAACACATGGACACATAGAGGGGAACAACAGATACTGGGGCCTACCTGAGGGTGGAGGGTGGGAGGAGGGAAAGGATCGGGAAAAACTGATGGGTACTAGGCTTAACACCTGGGTAACAAAATAATCTATACAGCAAATGCCTGTGACACAGTTTACCTATATAACAAACCTGCACATGTACCCCTGAACTTAAAAAACTTTTTAAAAAGACAGAGATCTGTTCTGTAATGTGCATTGTTAGGCAATTCTGTCATTGTGCTTACATCATAGAATGTATTTATCCAAAACTAGATGGTATAGCTGACTATGCACCTAGGCCTATTACTCCTAGGCTACAAACCTGTACTCTATGTTACTGTACTGAGTACTATAACAATTGTAACACAACAGTAAGTATTTGTGTATCTAAACATAGGAAAGGTAATACATATCACTATGACTTTATCACCTCCACAACTCACAAGACCATGGAAATTTTTCAGCTCCGTTACAATCTTACGGGAGCACTGTTGTATGTGTGGTCCATAGTTGACCAAATTTTGTTATGTGGTGCCTCACTGTATGTATTTCACAATTTCACAGATATAAACTGAAAAAGGCAAGACATTTTAATGTCTCATACACAAACTTTTTTTTTTTTTTTTTTTTTTTTTTTTGAGACAGAGTCTCACTCTGTCGCCCAGGCTGGAGTGCAGTGGCCAGATCTCAGCTCACTGCAAGCTCCGCCTCCCGGGTTTACACCATTCTCCTGCTTCAGCCTCCCGAGTAGCTGGGACTACAGGCGGCCGCCACCTCGCCCAGCTAGATTTTTTGTATTTTTTAGTAGAGACAGGGTTTCACCGTGTTAGCCAGGATGGTCTCAATCTCCTGACCTCGTGGTCCACCTGTCTCAGCCTCCCAAAGTGCTGGGATTACAGGCTTGAGCCACTGTGCCCGGCCATATATAAACTTTTTAAGTATTTTATTTTTAAAAGATATAAGTAGGATTTTAAAATTCAATCGAATTTAAACAACAGATTAAGAATTTATAAAATTGAGTATCAGACACATCTGAGGGAGCCTTACTTAT
Source organism: Rhinopithecus bieti (assembly GCF_001698545.2). NCBI lineage: Eukaryota > Metazoa > Chordata > Mammalia > Primates > Cercopithecidae > Rhinopithecus > Rhinopithecus bieti. The sequence goes on along the minus strand of NW_016804595.1, from coordinate 1,967,609 downwards.
GTCTAGTTCTTCTTCTCTTCTTCCATGGAAGCTTCTCTTCTATTCTTGTTTATTTAACCTCAGCAGAAATAAGAAGCAAGGTAGGAAGAGGAAGAAGAGAAAGCTAACATATTTCAGGATCTCCTATTTCAGGCACAGAGCTTGTGGTAGACTATAAACAGCCACATTTCTTTGCAGCTCTATCAAGCAGTGGAATCTACTTTTCAACTCCTTAAATCTGGGCTAATCTTATGCCTTGCTTTGATGAATAGAATGCAGCACAAGTGGGAGTTCTAAGCACAGACTTCACGAGGCCTTGCAGCTTTCTCTCTCTCCCTCTTTAAAGGCTATGCCCTGTGAACAGCTCTGAGCTAGTCCACTAGAGAGGTCCCATGAAGGAGAAACAAGGTAACCAGCTGATAGCCTGACAACTGCCAGACAATTGACTGAGGCCATCTTAGACCACCTACTCTCTGCCAACTGACTGCTACCACAAGAGTGAGCCAAGGTCAGACCAGCAGAAGAACCACCAAGCAGAGCCCAGGCTGAAGTGTTGCTCCACAGAATTGTGAACAAATAAAATAATTACTGTTCTAAGCTTCTAAGTTTTAGGATGGGCTTTTATTTGTCAATAAATAACTGATAAAGTGCTTTACATGGTTATTTTACTTAATCTTAATAAGAAAGTTATGAAATAAACATGGCAGACCCAGGGATTGTGAGGAATGAAATTTATCCAATTTGGGAAGTTTTCATTAGGAAAAATAGTACACATAATATAGAGATAGGAAAATAATACGAAATATACATACAAAGGAAGTAAACACATAATTATAAATCCAAAAATATCCATGGCCACTCCAGTACCACTGCACACCCCACATAAGGGCAAATGCGATAGAGGAAAAATCAGAATGGAGACCACAGGCTTAATAAAAACAGATAGCCATGTGAACACATGGCTTGGGCCGTTTGGGGGGCTTCATTCACTAAGCCTCATTAACTTCACAGGAAATACACTTCAACAGTTAGCATTACTTTATTTAACAAGAGGGGCTACAATTCAGTGGCTGTCACTTGCCTTGGGATCACATGGATGGCAAGCTGGAGAGCCAGGATTTGAGCTCAAGTCCCTTTGTTTCCAAAACATATGCTCTTTGCAATACTCATGCTACCTCCCTACCAATAGATCACATATTCATTTTGACTTTGTAATCTACTCCACACCAAGTTTTATATCAATTGAAAACATCTCTACTTCAGGATCCCGAAACATACCCCACTGCAGAGCCTATCTAAGCACTTCTCTCTCATGAGGTATGTTCAACAGCCCCATGATGTAGGAGTAAGAGGGCCTGGTTTCCTGTCCATTTCTCTGATTAGATGAAGAAATTTCAAGGCATACTCCCTCAATCAGGGACCCTTTTGGCTTCCTTTTTTTTTTTTTTTTTTTTTTTTTGAGATCCCTTTCACCATATGCCAACTTCCTCATGGGCAAGGTTATATAATTCCAGAAACATTGAGTGCAGCTATCTTGCTCTCCTACCTATTTTATGCCCTTGCCTTTGCATTTTTTCATTCATTCTGTTTGTATCAAGTTTCTTCAAGTGCATATATTAACTTGCTTATGCACAATAAGCCCAAAGTGAAGCCAGGTTTTAATAACATCTAATTAATCATTCTGTGTTCAGCTATACCCATCACTGCTCACTCTCCTTTCAAATGACCTTCACTAGAAAACTAGTAAATCATTACTACAACATGGAAACCAGATTTCTTCTCTTTTAACATTTAAATAGACTGTTTGTTTGCAAATAATTCCTAGCTTTTCACCTCACTTAGCTGATACAATCAGCTGATCATTTGTTTTGCAGGTCAGTTTCAAAGTCAGAAGCCCTGATCAGCAGTACTGTAGTAGTTTATTCAGTGTACCTATTCCTATCACAGAACAAACTTTCTGTGTAAGGTTTAACCTTGGGAGAAAAATTAAGCTGCTGGAGAATATAGCTGAAGCTCTCTGTAGAGGTTGTACTGGTGGTGACTTAAAAGCATGCCAGGCAGCCTGGTATAGAGAAAAGAACACAGGAAGGGTTCGGAAATGGCCACATGCCATCTCTGGGTCTCAATCTAAGACAATTGGCCTGGGTGACATTTCTGGTAGCTTCAGCTATAAAATTCTGTCAATCTATTGACTTTCTCCTTATCAAAGTGATCTTTAAAAACAAAAAGTTCATTCTTTTTTAAATTTCCAACTTTTATCTTAAGTTCAGGGGTACATGTGCAGGATGTGCAGGTTTGTTACATAGGTAAACATGTGTCACAGTGGTTTGCTGCACGGATCATCCCATCACCCAGGTATTAAGCCCAACATCCACTAGCTACTCTTCCTGATCCTCTCCCTCTTCCCACCCCTCATTCTCAATAAGTATTTTTAAAGTATGGGAATTCTAAATATACAATCTTCTTAAAGCTAGGCCACTTTGAAAAAACTGCAAAAAGCCTCATCATAATGTATTTTAAAAAGTAGTTTTAAACAACAGAATAAAGATAATGAAGAATAATGTAGGAAATAAATGTTAAGTCACAAATATTGCAAATAATGGCAAAATAATGGTTCACTTCATCTTTATCTATACATTGGTCTTTGATTATCTGAACTAGGAAACAAATCAATGAAATGTCCTGTAAAGGGTTTTTTATAACTTGTATATTGTATAAACCACTAGGCTAGCTGTAATTCTTCAACTTCCAAGTAAAATAGTCCAGGTTGAATTTTAATAAAATTCCAACTGATTCTTCCCTACTAGAATAAAATATGATGTTTGGTTGAGCCAAAACTCACTTTTACATAATTTTTAACTGCATACATACAATACATTTTAAAATGTTGACAATAACATTCTGTTAAAAATAAATGCTTTTCTGATTTTTTCAAGTTCATTTCCCGCATATATACCTTTTGGTAAGTTGTTTTTTAAAAATAACATTTAGAAAACTATCGTTGTAGTAACAGTAAGCCAAACAGCATAAATCTAAGATCCTATAATGCTAAACAAATTTTAGCATCATTCTCCTCTAACTTATTTCAACTTCTATCTCATTTATCAGTTGTCTTTACAATAAGCATGGCTGGATATGACAACTATAAAAAAGAAGTAAATGTTCCATCACAGTGTCACTGTGACCTACGGGGCTGGGCCTGGGGACCTCTAAGTAGTCCATGAACTCCCTAAATTGGGAAAGAAAATGTTATGGATATGTGTATTTCCTCTAGGACCAGTAAGATAAAAAGCACAGCAAGACAAGTAAATCAAAATTGTCTGATATGTTCTTAAAGTTCCATTCAAAATCACCTTAGAAAGTAAAGCTTATGCAATGAGACAAAATTTGGTGGGGACACTTGCTGTAGATAAGGCTGGACTCTGTCTTAGGTCCAAAGGAGGTGACCAAGCTAAAACAGATGCCCTTACTGAGTAACATTCTGAAGTGACATATTTTATGTTGCTCAAATGGCACATCTGAACAACTGACTGAGAAGCAGAGGTTAACCAGGATGTTTCTCCTGTAGTGGATTAAAAGCACAGATGTTAACAATTTAGCCACTGAATTGGTCTTTGGTTGTCTGAATCAGGATTCAGGTGAAGCAGGATGGGCCTTGTAAAAGAAGGCTAGGACACGAAGACTAACCCAAGTGGGGAGGTGATTTGGAACAAGTGAAGGACATCAAGTTGGCAAGCCTACATTAGGCAAGGAGTAAAGTTAGCTAGAGGTGTAAGTAACTAAGCTCTTGGAATTATAGAAAGACGTGGCAGCAGATAAATTAAAACCCAGCCAACTAGATTGTTCTGGAGAAGCCTATAGAATCCAGGCAGCAACCCAGCACCAGACTAGCTGGGCTATCAGAAAAGGTGGAAAGAAAGTGATAGTGCAGAATTTTGGTCACAATGAACAAGAAAAAGGCTTATTAATAGAATCAGACAAAGGCATAGCAAAACCAACGAAAGATTGATTTGTTGTGAATGACCAGACTAAGGCACCAAGAACAGGACTGGTAGAAAAACCTAAAGCAGGGCAGAACCCACATGTGGGGATTAAGTGGCTTCAGCTCTGAAAAAAAAAATAGCAGTGTGCCAGGAAAAAATGCAAAGCTAAAATGAAGAGTGGGATTTACTTAGATTAGAATGGGCAAGCATGTAAACTGAGAGGAAACTAATGTCAGGTGCCAGTCACAAACACGGATGCAAGGAACAGTTTATTCCCTTAGCCCACCTCTCAGTTTAACAAAATTATTTCTCCAGTTTCCTTAAACTAAATGAGGAAATCAATTTACTGACTTGAATATTTATGAGCTTTATTAAGTTACTTGCTCCCAGAATATTAGCCAAAAGAGGGCCTCAACTAACACAGGGATCTTTATCCTAGTGACTGACCATTTCAGTTATCCAAAAGAATATTCACAATGACCAACAGGACAAGCTGTAAAACTTCTGTTTTTATTTTAAACATGTAATTTTCAGAATAATATTTAGCTTAAGCTTTAAACCAAAAAGCAAAAGAGTAGGGGAAGGGAAAGCATGGCATTATAGTACCAAAAAAACTGACAAGTCAAATTCAAGTAACTCCTGAGTGCTAGTAATTTCAGGCCCTTAAGTAATTTGCATCTTCCCTCCTTTTCTCCTTACACAAATGCTTAAAAATAAACTTAAGTCATTACACATCAACAAAAAGTATTGTCCTAGTATACAGATATACAAGTGGAGTCCTTGCATACAAAATTTTATAATATTATGTATGTATTTCTTTTTTTTTTTTTTTTT
>NW_016804595.1:1890750-1962427 GCF_001698545.2 Rhinopithecus bieti | reverse complement strand
CCAGCACTCCAGCAAAATGCTATTTGTCAAATGCATCAAATTACCATCATATTCATTAATTCAGTGCTAAATTCTGATTTCTTATTTTGCTTGATGGTTTAGCTGACCACTCTGTCTAAAAAGACTTTCTTCATTTGACTTCTAGGATATCAATTCTTGTGCTTTGTCCTCCTGCCTCATTGGTGACTCTTCTTACTGGTTCCTCCTTATCTTCCCAAACTTTTTTTTTTTTTTTTTTTTTTTTTTTTACAAAAAAATTTTAACATAAATTGTGGCATCCAGAAAACTTTATTTCAAATTCTTGCACTATATACCTTTGCAAACACTATAATGCTTAATAAAAGCTCATTTGAAGATTTTTTTTTCCTGGAAACTAAAGAAGCATGAAGACTGTCAACTAGTCAACAATCTAATGTAATTTAAGATGAAAATGGGTCCGTTTTCTTCCTTTAGGAAATCTCCTAGAGATAAGGCTGAGGCAGAGAGAAGCCTCACTCAGTAAGAAATCAGTATATGTTTAGATTTATGTTTGAATTGACTTGGTAGTCCACTTGTTGGCAAAAGGTAGAGTTAATCTTAACCCCATACTATTGCTGGTCACACCTAGATTCCAACCCCATTTCAATTCAGGGTACCCTCCTTCTTCAACAAATATTTTTATGTAACTGCTTTGTGCCAGGAATTGCACACAGGGCCAAGGATGCAGTGTTGAAGTGACACAGGGCCAGCCCTCATGGAACCTCTGAACTCACAGGCTAATAATGTGCATAAGAATCACCCAAGGGGAATGTTAAAATTCAGATTCTCAGACCCAGCATGGGTTCCCAAAGCTTCCAAGGATTCTGATGCAGGTGGTCTTTAGGAACACACTCTGAGGAACTGGTCCAGATGAAGCCCCCTGCAGATAGATCCTGTAAGTGTCTGCTACCACTGAATCCCCAGCACTGACCACATATTAGATATTTCAGGACATATTAAATTAGTCTATAAACAGGAGATGGAAGAATGAAGAGATAATCCCTATTCAGTGTGGTAGGTACAATGATAGAGGTGCCATAAAAGCATAAAGAGGGGCAATATAGCTTGGGTAGAAACAGGGACAACTTCCTAGAGAAGGCAGCCTTTGAACAAGTCTTATAGGATGCATAGGAGGAAGCCAGGTAAGAAAGGGCATTACAGAGAGAAAACAAGAGCAGAGGCAGTGAGAAATAGTAAAATTTAGGCAGAAACTACACATGTTGTTGCTACTGGCTCTAGGGGCAAGAAATGCTGGAACTTTAACACATTATCTCTAACCCTGATAGACCTCTGCCAGTTAAGGATGATTATTCCTGTTTCACAAATAAGGAAGGCAAGGCACAGAGAGATTAAAGTTTATCCTAGGAAATGATATCACAGTTCCTCAAAACATTAAAGCTAGAATTACCATATGATTGATCCAGCAATCCCACTTCCAGGGAATACACTCAAAAGAACCGAAAACAGGAACTCAAACAGATATTTGTACACCTGTGTTCATATCAGCATTATTCTCAATAGCCAAAAGGTGGAAGCAACACAAGTGTCCATCATGAGACGAATGGATAAACAAAATGTGGTACATACATACAATGGAATATTATTCAGAATGTAAAAGGAAGGAAATTCTGATACCTGCTACCATACAAATGAGCCTTGAAGACATTATGCTAAGTGAAATAAGCTAGTCATAAAGGGACAAATATTGTATGATTCCATTTATATGAGGTACACAAAAGAGTCAAATCCATAAAGACAGAAAGTAGAACAGTGGCCACCAGGGAGTGAAGAAAGGAGAAAATGGGGAGTTTATGTTTCTTGGCTACAGAATTTCATTCAATTGGGGAAGATGAGAAAGTTCTGGAGATGGATGGTAATGATTGCAGAACAATGTGAATGTACTTAATGCTTAAAAATGACTAAAATAGTTAATTTTATGTTAAATATATTTACCATAATAAAACAAAATTTATATAAATAGACATAGATTTATATTATAGATGTATATAGATATCCTAGTGACTGCTCTGAGATTTAAGCCTAGCTCTGTGTTCTAAAGGGAGTGACTAGTTTCACCCTCAGGCCCAAAGTAGGAGAGGTTTAAAGAAAGGACCTTGGCCAAAGCTACCAACAACCCGCCAGCATCTGAGAATTATAACATTAATTAGCAGTGACTGGCATCTATCAACATTTCTATACATACATGAACATTGAAGAAAAATCCATCAGTATAAAAATGTTAAATGACAGAAGGAATATGACATATTAATCCTGAGAGCAATAGTAAAAGATAGTTACACACTTTCATCTCCTCCTTTAAACTATAATAAATGCAAATGAATGAGCATATTAAGTGCTTCCTCTCTCTTTTTAATCACTACCGTGCCATTCCAAGCATAGAGATTTTTTTACAAGGTGTAGCAAACAGATAACAGTTATGAAGGTGGTAAAACAATATGTAATCAGATGACAATCTAGAGCCAGGATTGGTACTCTCCAGCTGCTGTGTCAAGAGTTTGACTGTCCAGGGCAGGCTGCAGCACACAGCAGTGCCATCTCCCCACCATCCTCCCTGCTCCCTCCCCCACTCTGCCACATTGCAGCTGTGCAACAGAGGGTGCCAGGAATTGAAAGGCGCATTGCCTTGAATGATATTTTTGCCCTCATTCCACATGCTATTAAGCCCCTCCTACCTCCAACTATCACCAGCCGGTACATCAAAAACATGGCAAAAGCCTGTCACTGAATTCATTCACGGCATTTGCTGCAGCTTTAAAATACATAGAAAAATCAAATGCCAACCATCCTTATTCATATATGAGAGGAGAGCTATTTGGAAATTGTTCTACATTCACCTTTTACTACTAACAGCAAATCCAAATGCCCAGCCACAAGCCATCTATCACGTGGCCTCACATTGGTACAGAAGCACAATCTTAATATATAATCATCAGGGTTTGGGTGAGATGAAGTCAGGGGACTGGGGCCAGGTGCCGGTACTTCTTCTATTTCATCTTGTTGGGGTTTAAAGGCCCCTTGAACTTTGTCCAAGGCCAGACCTTCTTGTTCTCCTCGTCTCCTCTACCATGCCTATTTCCGTATCAGGACCTTCAGGTGAGGGGTAAAAGAAGTGAAATTGCTCCCCTTGGAGCCAATGCCTTTTCTCCCGGTCTCTGCTGCTTTTCACTACCTTCCCCAGTTCCTGTCTCTTCTCTTTCTTGTCACTTGTACCCAGATTTTAGGTGTCATTGGGAAAGTCTTTCTTCTTATAGCGGCTCAGGCAGCATGCCTTCCCATAAACACCAATAGCTTCATATGTTTCTTCAAACAAAGACCACTGCAGCCAATCAGAGCACTGCTTTTATTCCAGACAGCTAACTAATCAATCCTTCCATCACTGTGCAATAGAAAAAACTCTTCAGATTCTAGGTTGATTATTACTTGATAAGCTACTTAATTACTAAAAGCACCTGTACTGACTTTTTTGTTGTATTTTCTATGTATGTAGAACTGCTCCCAAAGTCTGAAGTTTCCGGAAATCCTATCTTCATGTTTACAAAACTGCATTTACACAAAACAGATGTCAGGAGGAAAAGTTTTCCACTGCTCTCTTAGGTTTATTTCCTGGAGGTATGTGAATTAAACTGACAGAAAATAAAACAGCACGAAAAAAGAAGGAGTTTCTTTACACGTGCAATGCACATATATATGGGAGTGCCCAATGACGAATAACTCAAAGGGGTGGTTAGAATATGAGACTTATACACCTAACTTTGTGGGGAAAGAGGAGGAAGCTCCTATGGGAAAAACAGGTAGGCTTCCTTAGAAAAGGCAAATCCATTTTTAGGAGAGCAAACGGTAGATAAGAAAGTTGTGATAATGTTTGTTTATGAAGGTGCAAGTGGTCTTTCTGTCTTCTTCAAGGCCATGAAACTCTCCTGGAGAGAGGATTTATGGTAGCCTCATTTCCCACAAGTTGCTGCTTTTAGTAAGATAAGGGAAGCTCCAATATGTGTTCTTGAATCTCAAATGTCTTCAGCTTAAAATAAACTTTGTACCAACTCAGGGATTCCCACAGGTCCCCACTCCAAAGATGCAGACCTGGAGTAGGTAGGTGTAGTTGTATAGACAATATAACCTGTCTTCTATAATATTGGAAGGGAAAGAAACATATAAGCCATATAAGCCATAAAGTAACTCTCCTGATATGTATATGGCCTTCAGGTTTATTCTACTCATGAAAGCCATCTTCTTATCAAGTATTGAACCCTCTTAATTTTTCTCATTCCAAATATTACTCAAAATTATATGCTTACTCATTTATTCCTACATGCATTCTCTATTTCACACAAACACACACACCATATTTATCAAGATAATTCTGACAATCATATATTCTAAACTCCATGCAGGATTCACACTTTCTCAAACAATTGACAAAAACATGCATTCCTTAAGTTCATATGTTCCAAAAAGCACTTAGCTCACTGTCCGAACTGGAAATGGCTTAATTACCTTGGGACAAGGGGAAATGGTGGGGTGAGACAGACAGGAAGAGAGAATGAGATCAATTCCTTAAAACAAAAGAGTTAGAGCAGGGACAAACCTTGGAGAAAATCTGATTCAATCCTGTTACACTACTAATGAGGAAACTGCTAAAACTTAGAAAGGTTAAATCACCTGCCCAAGGGCATACCACTACCTGGTGACTGAGCCAGGCTTCCTGGCTGCAGTCGTGTGTGTGTGTGTGTGTGTGTGTGTGTGTGTGTGTGTGTGTGTGTGTGTGTTTAACCTCTAAGAGAAGCACTGAAAATTTGTGTTAAAAGGCAATTTTAGATACATGCTTCAACAGTAGTGGTACTTCAAGAGCACCTAAGAGAACTTGAACCAGTCACTCAAATGATAATCTACTCTCACTTTAATAATCTCCCCAGAGAGATTGCCTCTTGGTAGACATTTCTGTATTGATTTAAGGCCAGTTCTACAGATCTAAAGGAGATGTACTCAGTTCCTTTTATTGCTCTTTAAACCCTCTTGGTTTCCTCAAAGTCCATGAGGAGTTTCTTTCTCTCACTCTCTACCCACCACTACCATTGAATATTTCAAGAAAAAAACATTTTAAGGTTATTTTTAAATGCCATTCTTCTTTTACATTTCTCCAAATTTCGTACATTGAGCTGTACTGCTTTTGTAAGCAGAGAAGAAAAGGCAATAAATATTTATCTTTTAATTTCCATTATTCTATGTCATCTGCACATCTCATAATTACTTTAATCATTACTTTAATCATTTAAATCTTCCTTTAAACTTCAAGGCAAAAATTAAGACCTCCCAAAAACACACACATGTGCACACACACACAAAAGCCTTTTTTCTTTTGCTGATTTTTTTTTAAATTTTGTAGAGATAGAGTCTCTCTATGTTGCCCAGGCTGGTCTCAAACTCCTAGCCTCAAGCAGTCCTCCCACCTCAGCCTCCCAAAGGGCTGAGATTACAGGCATGAGCCGCCTCACCAATATTTTCTTTTCTATTGCTATTTTGTTGTGGCTTTCAATTACACATATGACAGAATACCAATACTGCAAACCTACTGTTCCTTGCATTTGTTACTCTCTTGCTTGCTATCATCCACCCAGGGATTAAAGAAGGCAGGGAAGATTGTATGTCATGTTTGTCTCCACCTTGCCAATATTCTATGGACTGTAGCCTTGGGAACAGAACTCCACCTGCCCTTTAATTCCCTCAATACCAAGTCTTCACTGTCAATTCACTTAGTCAGCACCTAGGGCATAAAATATACTTTGTGAAGTATATCAGAATACCAAACACATATAGCTCTGCAAGTACACAGGTGGACTGCAGGGTCCATCCTCTCTAGTTAAAGAAAGGAATTTTCCTTCTCTTTACTTCCCCAGGGCTGGTAGTACTTGTCTCTTCTCTGTGGTCCTATATTTCTCCTGATAAAAGGTTTGGCTCCAGACACCATCACTTGGGTCAGACCAAACCAGTCTCTAGGCAGCAACACAACACCTGCAAGTGGTTTGATTGTCCCTCTTGCCCAGAAATATTTTGACCTTGTCTATTATTTCCAAAGCCATTTGTTCCAGTTTACGTTCTCAATCAGCCAGGATCTGTCTTAGATAACTTGCCACAAAATTTTTTGTTTATTTTTTGACTCCTTCTTTTGTTCACAATGTTCTCCCACAGCAGTCTATTATGGGTTCGTAACAAATGAGTCCCCACATTTACATCAAACCTAACTCGGCCTAGTCTTTGTCTTCAGGAAGAAGTACATTTACACTCTATAAATCAACAAGAAAAACTCTCAGAATAGGAAGCCTATGAAAAAGCTATCTTTATTTCTCGTTTTGTAAGAGCCCATTTCGAATCCTGAAGTATTCCCATTTTACTAAGTAAGTTGAATTTCTACATTTTCTTCTACTCTTTCTTATCAGAAATCCTAGTCTCCTTTCCTGACTTTTCTTCATAAACAGCATGTCTGTGTCAGAATTTGGTGGTTAATGAGTGCCAACCACTCACCTGTCCAAGAAGTCTGGGTGCTCCCAAACCCATTGTTTTACCTTTCAATGAAACAGTTCAGAAATTTCAGAAGCTCATCTGTTTACAATGAGCCTACCTAGTTTCATCTGAAATACATTCACTGGTATACTCTCGTGTCTATGTGCTTTATCAGAATTCATTTACTTCATTCTATTGTATAGGTTCTAAGTAGTTTGATTCCCTTTAACACTTTAGAAATCTGATTACAGTTTTACTTTTTTAGCTCTCTTTAGAGGATAGGATAGGAAAACGCATCTGAAATTGCACAGCTGCACTCTCTGACTCAAGCTACCTAGCAACTGTCAAAATACAACCCAAACCACAAAGGTGTTTGAAGCTGCATGTGAAAGCTTATTCTAACAGAGATACTGCCAACTCTTCTACTGTCACATGCAGCTTGGCATTTCAGCACAAATACAATAGGGAGACAGCTTGAGAGTGGGAAAAGTGTTCTGATGGCCTAAAATGTTTGAACATTCTCCTTTGCATTATTCAGAATATAACATAAATGCATAATTGGAGTCAAAGCAATAAGTTCCATGAATTACATGAGGGAAAATGTTATTAATTCCAGTTCCTCCAAATTTCAGTTTCAGTGAGCACATGTCTACATAAAAATCCAAATATCTGTGTCTCTTAGGTCAGAATATTTAATCCTGCTCCTCAAAACTCATGTTTCAGAGTCTGCTTGGAAAAAGAAGGTAAAAATAATTTGCCAACTGCATTGCAAGGAAACTACAGTTACCTTTATGCCTTCCAGAGGTCAAATAAAAGGCATTCTCTCTATGAAAATAAAAACATCTATTGTATGAAAGACCCACTAGAAACTGTTAACAGTATTTGCCTCTGGGGTGCTGAGAATCTGGGACACTGAAGATCTGGGGCTTACCATTTATTATATGTTCCTTTATATTGTTAAACTTTTTTCCATGTTCACTTGTTGTTTCTAAAATATGAAACAAACATTAAAAATAAGCTAACTTGAAGGTTGCACAGGTTTAATAATGAGATTATCCCCTTGGGATGAGGAATGGGAACATGTGTATGCTGGTACCTGCAGACAATCATAGGTTTCTACAGTAAACACTCCTCCGCCAAGTGCTTTCTGATCATATTTAAGAAATACAGCTGTTCTCACTGGGACTACTGAGAAAATAAACTGGAGTTCTATTTTGAGAATTCAAAGTACATACCATTCATGCAAACCAAAGAACACACATTCATTCAAGGACCCAGCCTACTACTTCATAGTTATAAAATGTGGAAAAGAAACCACAAGTCTCATATCAGCAATACGGCTGCACAACTCCTCAAATCCTTCTCTAAAGAATTTCCATTGTATATATTAAACCCACAAAATATCCCTGAGGATCTATCATCCATATATGTCTCCACCTTGCCAACATTTACTATAAAACCACAATATTTGTGCCACTTCTTTGCTTTCTCACCCTCCTACCCCAAACATTTGCACTATTTTTTCTTGCCTGAGCCTCCCAAATTAAGTTAGAAAATAACTATTTTGTAAATTACTGGGCACTCACCCATCACATTATACCCCAATTGTCTTCAGTTCTTTATTCCTTACCATATTTGTCAGCTTCTTGAGGTTTAGGGGACTCTATCCTATTTATACTCACAACCCCAGCACTTACCATAGTAGGTCCTCAATAAATGTGTTTTTAAATCTAAATAAATTCCTCCCCAAAATGATTCCTAATTTTACCTTTTAAAATATATTTTCCTGGTGATTTGCCTTCTGGTCATCTGAATACTCAGACAGAAACCTAATATTTGCTTCTCTCGTACTACTATTAATATTCCCCCAGGGTTTGATTAGTTGCTCTCTACCCTATACAGAGCCTCCTAAACATAATTTGCCTTTGCAATTATAATGATCTCTATATGAATCATCTCCAAATCTAATTTTCCAGTCCTGATTGTTTTCTCTTATTAGCTAATCTTTTACTTCCTGTACTTATCAAATACCTTCACCAAATGTCATGCAGACAAATAATCCTTCAAATGGCTAAAACAAAACACTTCATTTTCCATCCAGAGTCCAAAAAACCTGGAGAAAGTGGATATATAGCCTATTTTAATAGCGTAGTTCAGAACAGTACTTTCAGATTTTTTTCTTCATATTCTACTTTATTCCCCTCTTCCTCTCAGAGTAGACTGTCCAACCAGACCCTAGTTCTTTTAATACACCCATTTCACTAAATTTCCTAGTCTGTGGACCCTAATTTCAATTAGTATCAAGTGCACTGGGGAGGAAACCTCACCTTTCTCATTTATTCTTTTGGCTATGCCACTTAGCCTTGGTGATTTTCAAAGGATGGAGGAGAAATGAAAAAGTACATACACACAGAGGCATGTTGGAATGTCCCCAGGATGTACGTAGTTATTAACTTAACTCAATATTCTCATCTAATTTACATTTGGGGGGAATCCTTTCTCTACAATATATACTATAGAGAGTGAAGCTTAACGAAATCATCTTGGCTGGAGATAATGTAGAAAAGATAATCACCTACATATTATGGGGAGGAAAGTTAATCAGAGTTTTAGGATGGAGTAGTAAAGATATACGTCTATCTAAAGGAGGCATTGGCTTAAAAACTACTGAGAAGCACTGTGTTGGCGTTCTTTTACCTGGAATACTAATTCAAATTCCCAAGAAAAGGCTGACCACGTCCTCATTCTCTCTCCCTCCACACCAGTGAATCTTTTCTTTTCTTACCAGGCTCCTTTATGCCTTATTTTTCCATGGCGATGGCTTTCACCACTTAATGACCAACATTTCTATGCCAATTATCTCACTTCTCCTACTTACAAAGTCTAACTCAAATGTCCTTTCTTCCTGGTCTACTTAAAAGAAATACTCTGTATTCTTCCCTCCTTAACCCTCTTCAATTACACACACTTAGCACGTGTGTGTAAAATATTTGTTTTAGTATCTAATTGTCAAACTTGTAGAATCTTTGACTTGTCATTTTCCTGAATAAATTGTATGCCGCCCCCTCAAAGGTGGGAATTCAGAGCTCTTGTGTCATTTTTTTACCTTCATCTTGATTTTTTTATCTCATGGATGTTCTATAAATATTAATTGATTCAAATCTGAAAACACAGCCACAAGACTGAATAACTTGTTAATCTACCAGAACCTATACACACAGCACCAAAACACTCACCTATTATCTGCCTTGAGCTGAACTGGATAAGATACCAATATATATAAATAACATGTTGAAGTCTGTCCTCCAATATCCTTGCACTGAAAGGAAATCTCCATCTCTCATTTTCTTTCTTCTGAATAAACCATCATTTATAATGTCTAAATGACTTCCTAGGGAAATCGAGATGACCTTTAAATCCAAGAATTCCTCCAGTCATTTCAAGAAATGTCATATATGAAGTTATAAGAACAGAATGCAGAGAGTTTAATCCTCTAACAAACTAGTTTTTTCAGGTAATATTTACTTTAAAAACCTTTCCAAAGGCCTACTATATTGATTCACTGTATTCAGAGAGCTAAAATATAATACTAAAATTTTAGAGCTTATATTAGAAATCCTTAGCCACAATTTCCATGAAGTAGATTAAAATAATGAAAATGATAAATAAGTTAAATAACACAAAGATCCTTATAATCTTAGACATTTTATACTCAGTTTCTCAACTCCACTTTAAGAGTGACAGTAAGTGTAAAAGAATCATTTAAAATGCAGAATATGGTATATGTACTCAATGGAATACTGAACATCCATAAAAATAAACTATTGCTTCACACAAAATACAGGTAAATCTCACAAATATTATGTGGAGGGAAAGAGGCCAAACATGAAGATGCATATTATATGACTCATTTATACAAAGCTCAAAAATGGGTCAAACTAACCTATGGGGTCAGAAGTTAGCAGAGTGGTCACCTTTAGGATGAGGAAGCAACTGGGAGAAGGTGTGAGGGTAGCTTGTGGGGTGCTGACACCATTTTATTTCTTGATCTAGGTGCTGGTTACACAGATGGGTTCACTGTTTTGAAAATCCATCAAATTATCTATTTGAGATTTGTACCACTTTTCTGTATATATATTTCAAATAAAAGTTTACTTGCCAAAAAATAATAATAGTAATGTCCATAAGCTTCTTCCTAATGAAAAATTACTTTACAGAAAATGTGTACTTCTTAACAAAAACCATGGGTTAATTTCTAATTGCATAAAACTTGATGTGTGACAAAATAATAGCACAACCAATACATGTTCCTCCAAAATGAGTAAAATAATTTTTAAATATGATGCTGCATTGCCTAGTAAAAGATGAAAACCTGATTCAGAAATCCATGATTAATGTTAGCATTATCTGTGAAACTAGACAAGTCACAAATGTTCCTTGGTTCTGTTTCAACTATTTGCAATAAGAGTAAGTTTCTATATTCTTCACCAGACCTACTAAAATTGTTCCTTCTCCTTTCAGATCTAGGAAATCTTTCAATTTGGAAGTATGTAAAGTTTTGGGAAGGACAACCAAATGGAAGCAGAGCAGTAGCAGAGCCTGGGATGGATACTTCCTCCACTATCCATCTTGACCTTTACTTTAAGTCAAAAGTGACTTCAGGATACTCCATTTGTGTTCATGCCAACTGTTTGAGATTTTCCTTGTGGATTCTCATCATGCTTCCATTGTGATCAACAAAATAGAATAATTAAGAATTATTTCTACCTTGGAGGAGCTAACAATATAGAAAGAAGAACACATGTACTCATACCCTATAATACCTGTCTTCACACAGGAAATATCTAAAGTGATATGGTAGTCTATAAAGAGAAGATATGTGGAATAAAAATATAAGTTCTTTTAATTAGCAATTAATCTGAACCTTGAGGGATGTATAGAATCACACAGGAAGAATGTAAGGCAGAAGGGGAAAATATGTGGCAAACGCTGGGCAATACCCAGCTAATGCACGGTCCTTCCATCTTCCATACCAGTGGTGGACATTACTAGTCAATCATTGCAATCTCTTGCTGACTTGGTTCTGAGCATCAGAATCCTTCTCAACATAGACCTGTTCATTGCCACAATTAGCAGAACAGTCACATAAGATGAAATCTATTTGCCATCCCTGGTGTAAGATAAAACACACAGATGAATAAAGAAACATGAGAAAAATAAGCAATATGGTTTGGCAGGAGAGGCTATAAAGGAGTAACAGAATACAAGTACGAAAATTTACATTAAAGCCAGATCATGGAGTGCTAGAGTGACCTGAATGCATTAACAAATTTGGATTCTTTCCTATTCCTTACTGTCTAGCAAATGAGGCTCAGTGTTAAATATCACTCTGTGCATGTATGTGAAATGAAAAAGTTCTACCTTATAACTTTCTCCCTCAAGGGAGAGAAATAGAGTTGAGAAAGCATATGACAGAGGTTCACAAGGCAGATGTGGCATAAGGACAAGAGATAAGAACAATTTTAGGTGCTGGTGATGGCCTCATTGATAGAGTTGATTGTGGATCTGAGAAAGGAATCAAGAGAGCTAATGGGTTAGAATATGTGTGTTGAGAAATCAGAAACCACAAAAAAAAAAGGTTAAGTACAAGTTCATTAAGAGTGAGCGAGGAGAAAATAGAATTATAATGAACAGACAAATGAGATAAGAGAGATTCAAAGTTTGCAATTTTGAAGCTGGAACATTAGTTCCCAGAGATTATATGATCCTTTGAGAGACAGGGTTTAGAGGTGCTGATGGAGGATGACAATTTTGAGGAATGAGATAGTGAATGATAATAATAAAACTAAAGAGTGTGAGAGAGTCCTGGAGATCAGTGGAAAACATTAATGTGGATGAGAAAAGTCAGAATGCCAGCTGTCCACTAGCCTCCAGAGAGGAGTAGGGTTCCCAGAGATGGCACTGGAACAAGAGTTTAAAGCTTTAGAAGAAGGCATCAAGGAGAAGTGTGCTCACCCTTTCTCCTCAAAACTGGAATGAGGGATAGAATAAACAAGACTATTCACAGATCATGTAAGCAGCAGGTAAGCTATGGTTATAGGGGAAGATAGGAGGAATGATAAAGAAAAAGGTAAGAATGTAGGGGAGTTTTGGCACAAAACTTAACAGGCATTCCTAATGGGCAATCTCAGATCCTATGAGGCCAAAAAATTTGGACTTACTGAAGGCTTCATTTTCCCCAGCTATTCTTAAAACACAGTCTAAAACCTTCTGAGCAGTTTTACCTAGAAAAGAATGGAGAAGGTAAGATCTTCCCTAAATGTCTTCAATAAAACCAAGCTAATACATACAGCAATAGACCACTTGATTTCCAATCAATTGCAAGGGTCTCAGTTCTTAAAGGCATCACATCACTTCTGCTTCATTTTTCTTTCTTCAAATCTACAAGTATTTGCAGAACATCAGAAGTTACCTTGATATTTCTTACAAAACTAAACATGCCCTTACCATTTGATCCAGCAATTATACCTCTTGATATTTACCCAAATGAGTTAAAAACTACATTCACACAGAAGCCTACACACAAATGTTTATAGCAATTTCATGCATAATTGCCAAAACTCAGAAGTAACCAAGATGTCCTTCAATAAGTGAATAAATAAGCAAACTGTGGTACATCTATACAATGGAATATTATTCATTGTTAAAAAGAAATGAGCTATCAAGCCACAAAAAGACAAGGAGGAACTTTAAAGGCACATCGTTAAGTGAAAGAAGCCAGTATGAAAACACAATACATAGTTGAGTCCAACTATATGACATTCTGAAAAAGGCAAAACTATGGAAACAGTGAAAAGATCAGTGGTTGTCAGGGGTTTGGAAGAGGGAAAGAGGATGACAGGCAAAGCACAGGATGATTTTTAGGACAGTGCAACTACTCTGAGTGGTGCTATAATGATAGATACATGTTATTATGCATTTGTCAAAACCCATAGAATGGACAACATAAAGGGTGAACCCTGATTTAAACTACGAATCTCTACCTATGGGTTCATGAAGAAAAAAAATAAAAAATATAAATAACTATGGGTCTCAATATATTGATATTGGCTTATCAAAGTAACAAATGTATCACACTAATGCAAGATGTTAATTATAGGGGAAACTGGGGTGGGTGGGATGTGAAGAATATATGGGAATTCTCTGTACTTTCTGCCCAAATTTTCTGTAAATCTAAAACTTCTCTAAAAAGTAAAGTTTATGAATTTAAAAAAAAGTTAGCCCTGAAGTGCTGAAGAAATTTAACTACTTTCCAGGACTTTGTTTCTGACTTACACCAAATTTTGAAATATACTTCTATAGTCATAGGTAGCAGCTTTTTCCATGATCTTCCACTAGAAGATTAGTTGCATTCTGTTGTTTATTCACATGGCAAAGAAATAGGCCATCTCCCTCAACTGATAAAATCAAACAAAGGGGACTATAAGGGAAGCTAGGGTGCTATTGCCCATTTGGGTTCCACATATGAGAATCATTGGGCCACACATCAGCTTAGAAGTTGCATCCAGATCATGGCATCTGCCCTGCCCTTCCTTACTGTGCATCCATTTCAGGAGCATTTATTCCTCCTATTTCTAAAGAAGATGATGCTAAGAGTAGGATTTGCTCTTTCATCAGGACTTATTTGAAATAAAATGGACCAGTTTGAGTTGTGCCAAAATGCCTTACCTACCCTCAGTCTCCCCACAACACACAAAGAAAAGTAACTTAAAAGGGTGAGCTTCTGATGATGAAATGGAGAAGTTAGTGAACAAGCCTACATAAAAATTCAGGCTTGAAAACACATTTTATCTCACCTATGTTTTATGTAGACAGATCTCTAAAACTGACAATATTAAAATTATTTTCTCACCGAGAGGCACACTATCTGCATTTTAATCAACCAATGAAGTTTTGCAAAATTTCTAATGATGAAGTGCCTTCCTGACCAGACATGGGGAAAGTAAATTGGGTGCAAAAGAGCTTCCATAGAAGGTGAAACAAACTCTCTTTAATTCATCTCAAAGCTTCAAGCTCTGTTTCAGAAATGCTTCCAAGTTTCAGGGCGAAATAAGGAAATTTCCCTTTCCCTCTAGCCAACTATTTCATTTACCCTTCTTAAGATACACTCTTTCCTTAGAAACCTAGAATCTTCTATATTTATATATGACCTTGCACTTTCTACTATAATACTTAGTAGACAAGAGAATAGTCTTCCACTGCCAAGTTTTAAACAGTTCTTGTAGAGAAGAAAAATAAATTGAACCAGAGTTACTGCTTACATTTATTTTCCTAGAATTCATCTCTAATAGGTATTTCTAGCTCACTCTCCAAAGATTAAAATCACAAAAGAAATGAAAAGGAAGCTTTAGAACATACTAATGGAGTTTTTTAAAAAGTAATAATAATATATGTGCATTGGGCTAATGGAAAGCAAAAAATAAAAATAATATATGGATAATTTTGCTGAATAGTCTAATGGTCTTAAAGACTCTCTGGAGGCCGGGCGCGGTGGCTCAAGCCTGTAATCCCAGCACTTTGGGAGGCCGAGACGGGCGGATCACGAGGTCAGGAGATCGAGACCATCCTGGCTAACACGGTGAAACCCCATCTCTACTAAAATACAAAAAAAAAAACTAGCCGGGCGAGGTGGCGGGCGCCTGTAGTCCCAGCTACTCAGGAGGCTGAGGCAGGAGAATGGCGTAAACCCGGGAGGCAGAGCTTGCAGTGAGCTGAGATCTGGCCACTGCACTCCAGTCCAGGCGACAGAGCGAGACTCCGCCTCAAAAAAAAAAAATAAAAATTTAAAAAATTTTAAAAATTAAAAAAAAAGACTCTCTGGAGATATGAAATATAAAACCTGTTTCTTCTAACAACATTTTACTTGATCATGGACTGCATTCTTGAATTGAATATTAAGGTGGCTTGTTAGAATTATTATTTAGAAGAGGGATCCCCAACCCCCTGGCTACTGACCAATATCAGTCTGTGGCCCATTAAAAACCGGGCAGCACAGCAGAAGGTAAGCTGCAGGTGAGCAACTGAGCATTAACAACTGAGCTCCACCTTCTGTCAGACCAGTGGCGGCATTAGATTCTCACAGGAGCTCGAATCTTATTGTGAACTGCATATGTGAGGGACCTAGGGTGCATGCCCCTTATGAGAATCTAACTAATGCCTGACGATCTGTGGTGGAAATTTCATCCTGAAACCATCTCCCCTTCCCTTGGAAAAAGAGTCTTCCATGAAACCAGTCCCTGATGCTGAAAGGGTTGGGGACTACTGATTTAGAGCATAGGTTTGTTTGACAGAAACTGATTCCAGACTATTTCTAAAGGTTGTTTTCAAAGATTTTTGTAAAAGTACCCTGTTCAGAGTTGACAGGGAGGTATCAAATAACAAAATCTTGTGTTAGTGAAATGTTTTTCTTTTAAAATATTTAGGGTAGTGTTGAGAACAACTGCTTTTCAAAAATAGATGTAAGAAGAAATAATGTGGTGTTAAATTCTTTTGTAAAAGTTGACAACAGCATGAGAGATTCAAAAACTAAACAGAGTAGATATATAAGGCAATACTTTTCCATTGAATAGTATTCAACATAAATGCATATGCACCAAAAAAATATAAAAATTTCACAATTTTACTCATTGTCATATTTCTAAGATAAAGCAGGTTCCTAACAGAATTCTTAACAGTGATCTCTTTAGATAAATCGGGGAGAAAATTACAACTGAACCATTGATTCTACTGTGGGTCAGGATGGTGACCAGCTCTGGCTCATGGTCTTGACACATCCAGACAGAACTAAGTCAGTTTTTCTGCAAATTCCCATCTCTTCCCCTGTAAAACAAGAAGTGTACCGAGGTGTTCCACTGCCACTCACCCTCTTAAAGTCAAATTTCAATCATTTGTGATATACGTGTTTATATTCCTTTGATTAGTGTCTCCAGAATGGTACAGAAGTGCCCAGCATACATAGAAAGCTTTTAAAATTTTTTCAATTCATGATTTTTTTCTAAAAGAAACTGAAAGCATAGCGCATGTTATGTTCTTTGTGATCCAGTACTTTTCAAGTTAAAACATCATTCATTTCCTGAAAATCCCAGCCTTAGTCTTCTCCAACACTAAAACTGAGGAAATATAGCTGTCTAAATTTTCTGCCACTACAGAGTAAAAGTGAGACATTACTAAGAAAAGCATTTAGAACTCTTATGATTCACTAGTTGGTTAAGTGTTTTTCTTTGGAGAAGCTAAACGCTCTTCGAAAGTAGAATAACATGGGCCCTCCCATCTAAGTGAGGAAAGCAGAAGTCAGTTTATCATACTCGACCTCTTGACATAGCCAAAGGGAAACTGAAACTCTAAAAGATGATTAGCTAGCATCACTAGAAATAACAGAAGTCAAACAAACTGAGCTCCCAGGCAAGAGCTTCCTGAGAAACATGCTGCTCCCTTCAAGCCAAGAGCAAACGCTAGATATTTTCCTCTTTAATTTAACCTAGCAATTTCAGCTACTGAGGAAAGAAACTTTATATACCCCATACAAATTTTAGAATGTGAAAATTATTAAACACACAGCTGAATTCAATATAGGAATGACTATTCTTTGAAAAATAATCACAGTTTATAGCAAACTTTGAAAAATGTAATTGGAAAAAAGGAGCCCCTAATTTCAAACAAATGCTGCTGTTTCCCTTCCCTGGTGATGCTAAATTGCATAATATTCTAATTGGATGCATATCTTCTTCCATTTTCAATGCGGATCAATGATTCCTATGATAATTAAGGATTAACATAGCTTTTGTAATAAAATCCCAAAATTTTTCCAGAAACCTAATTTTAGTTAACAATTTTACACACTAACTTTGTGCACTGAAACCAATCCACTCACTTAGTTGATTCAGTGGGTCACCCGCCAGTCATAACTAGATGCCTTTCTACAGGCCTGGCCCAATCCCAGCTCTCCATCCTCCATCCTTCAGTTCCCATCCTTAGCTTAACCAAGCTGGATTTTTGGTATCTATCTTCTCTGCAGAAAGTGGTGAAGATATATGACCTGAAGTCAGCTGATTTTGAGGCGCAATTCTAACATACTCCTGATGTCCTTCTTCCTTTCAGAAGCCACTGATTTCAAGAAAATGGCTAAGCAGACAGAGACCACAGAAAGAGGTAGCAACTGAAAACTATTGTCAAACTTGATTATTTTGTAGAATATTTAAAATATACTTACTAATTAGGGAGCAAAGTTTACAAATTGTACCAACATTCTGCTTTTTTCATTAATGCATATAAAACCGTTTACGTTGGATAGCATGCCAGTCTTTTGTCTTGAGATCCAGAGTCTCATTTAAATTAGGATATCCCATCTTCACCTCAAATATGACATGGCTACATCCTAACTCATCATTAATCTCACAAACCCCATGACTCTGACCTTCTGAACTGCAACCCTAAACTTTAATGCACAAGTGGCCTCTCTTTCCAAGCAGACTCTAAATTCTTTCAGGGAAGAGACCATGATTTAGATTTTTTTTAATCTCTCACAAAAACTGACACTTAATACTTGACGGTCAGAATCTGCTCAGTAAAGCCAGGCACAGTGGCTCACACCTATAATCTCAGCACTTTGGGAGGCCAAGGCAGGAGGATCACTTGAGTCTAGGAGTTCAACACCAGCCCAGGCAACACAGCAAGACTTCCATCTCAACAAAAAAAACCTTTAAAAAAGTAAACTATCTGTCATAGATTGTGCCTGTTGGAGGATCCCTTAAGCTTAGGCGATCCAGGCCACAGTGAGCCATGATCATGTCACTGAACTCCAGCCTGGGCAACAGAGAACCCATCTCTAAAAAAAGAGAATTTGCCCAGTAAATATTTTTCAATTAATACATCGGAAATAGTAAAATATGTAACTTAACAATATAGGAATTTCACTAATTTGCATAACTTGATTATTTGGGTGGTTTAAATACTCTTTGATTCCTGGAATACAGAAGACCTGTTTTATCAGAGCTAACAAAACTTTAGCAAGCTTACCTTAAATCTCCTTTTATTTATTCTATATATTCTAAGACGGAAGTGACAGACAGTGAATTGAACAAGAGTAAGGATTTTTTACAAACACAATAATTTTAATAGGAAAATTGGAGAATGATTTTAAAATGGCCAAAAATAAAATTCATGAGTTAAATCACTACTTAGCTTTCTACTGTCAACAGCCAAAATATTTATTTCTATAGATATCACAAAACATTGTTTAAAACTTCAATTTATAAAATGCAACAACTTGTGATTTCTACTCTCCAAGGAAAAAAAATTCATTTGTAACATACTGTGGGCCAACCCGGGAAATAGGTAGATTTGAATTCACAATGACATACTATCATTACACTGTAGTAGTCTTACTGGCTCCTGCAGAAGTCATTAAAAACTTGTCCAACTGAAAAAAAATGAGTTAATATTTTAAGAACAAAAATAAAATAAAATAAGAATATTTTGAGAGCATTCTATATTTCTAATATCATTTATTAAATGCCTATTATGAGCCTGATGATTTACATATATGGTCTCATGTAATTCTCACAACATCACAGTAAATTGCTAGTTCCATTTTAGAGGTGAAGAAACAGAGTCTCAAAGAAATCAAACAGTTTGGCCCAGATTACAAACTAGAACATGACAGAAAGTGTTTGGCTCCAGTCCCAAATTTTTCCTACCATATTATGCTGTTCCTATTAATAGTGGATATCAAGTTTTTGAACTACTAAAAATGAACTTTGCAAACTCATAGAGACAGAAAGTATAATGATGGTTGCCAGGAATGGGGAGGGGCGGAATATGAGGAGTAATTAATATAGAGGGTCAGTTTGGGATGACGAAAAAGTTCTGGACATGTACACTGGGAATATAACAATGTGAATATACTAAGAACCACAAAACTATCTACTTAAAAATGGCTACAATGATAAAATTTCTGTTATGCACATTTTAACACAATGGTTCTTTTTATTGTACTTTATGTTCTAGGATATATAAGCAGAATGTGCAGGTTACATAGTTACACACATGCCATGGTGGTTTGCAGCACCCATCAACCTGTCATCTACGTTAGGTAGTTCTCCTAATGCTATCCCTCTCCTAGCCTCCCACCCCTGACATGCCACTGCATGATGTTCCCCTCCCTGTGTCCATGTGTTCTCATTGTTCAACTCACACTTATGAGTGAGACCATGCGGTGTTTGGTTTTCTGCTTCTGTGTTAGTTTGCTGAGAATTATGGTTTCCAACTTCATCCACATCTCTACAAAGGACACGAACTCATCCTTTTTTGTGGCTGCACAGTATTCCATGGTGTACATTTGCCACATTTTCTTGATCCAGTCTATCACTGATGGACATTTGGGTTAGTTCCACATCTTTGCTATTGTGAATAGTGCCGCAATAAACATACGTGTGCATGTGTCTTTATAGTAGAATGATTTATAATACTTTGGGTATATACGCAGTAATGGGATTGCTGGGTCAAATGGTATTTCTGGTTCTAGATCCTTGAGGAATTGCCACACTGTCTTCCACAATGCTTGAACTAATTTACACACCCACCAACAGTGTACAAGTGTTCCTATTTCCCCACATCCTCTGCAGCATGTGTTGTTTCCTGACTTTTTAATGATCGCCATTCTAACTGGCGTGAGATGGTATCTCATTGTGGTTTTGATTTGCATGTCTCTAATGACCAGTGATGAAGAGTTTTTTCTCATATGTTTGTTGGCCACATAAATGTCTTCCTTTGAGAAGTGTCTGTTCATATCCTTCACCCACTTTTTGATGGGGTTGTTTTTTTCTTGTAAATTTGTTTAAGCTCTTTGTAGATTCTGGATATTAGCCCTTTGTCAGATGGATAGATTGCAAAAATTTTCTCCCATTCTGTAGGTTGCCTGTTCACTCTGATGATAGTTTATTTTGCTGTACAGAAGCTCTTTAGTTTAATTAGATCCCATTTGTCAATTTTGGCTTTTGTTGCCACTGCTTTGGGATTTTAGTCATGAAGTCTGTGCCCATGCCTATGTCCTAAACGGTATTGCCTAGGTTTTTTTGTTGTTTGTTTGTTTTTTGAGACAGAGTCTCGCTCTGTCGCCCAGGCTGGAGTGCAGTGGCGTGATCTTGGCTCACTGCAAGCTTCACCTCCTGGGTTCAGCCATTCTCCTGCCTCACCTCCAAAGTAGCTGGGACTACAGGCACCCACCACCAGACTCAGCTAATGTTTTTTGTATTTTTAAGTGGAGACTGGGTTTCACCGTGTTAGCCAGAATGGTCTCGATCTCCTGACCTCGTGATCCACCTGCCTCAGCCTCCCAAAGTGCTGGGATTACAGGCGTGAGCCACCACGCCTGGCCTGCCTAGGTTTTTTATGGTTTTAGGTATTATGCTTAAGTATTTAATCTATCTTGCATTAAATTTTGCATAAGGTGTAAGGAAGGGATCCAGTTTCAGTTTTCTGCATATGGCTAGCCATTTATTAAACAGGAAATCTTACCCTGTTGCTTGTTTTTGTCAGGTTTGTCAAAGATCAGATGGTTGTAGATGTGTGGCATTATTTCTGAGGCCTCTGTTCTGTTCCACTGATATATCTGTTTTGGTACCAGTACCATGCTGTTTTGGTTAATGTGGCCTTGTAGCATAGTTTGAAGTCAGGTAGCATGATGCCTCCAGCTTTGTTCTTTTTGCTTGGGATTGTCTTGGCTATAACAGCTCTTTCTTGGTTCCATATGAAATTTAAGACAGTTTTTTCTAATTCTGTGAAGAAAGTCAATGGCAGCTTGATGGGGACAGCATTGAATCTATAAATTACTTTGGGCAGTATGGCTATTTTCACTACATTGATTCTTCATGAGCATGGAATGTTTTTCCATTTGTTTGTGTCCTCTCTTATTTCCTTGAGCAGTGGTTTGCAGTCCTCCTTGAAGAGGTCCTTCAGATCCCTTGTAAATTGTATTCCTGAGTATTTTATTCTCTTTGTAGCAATTGTGAATGGGAGTTTGCTCATGATTTGGCTCTCTGTTTTTCTATTATTGGCGTATAGGAATGCTTGTGATTTTTGCACATCGATTTTGTATCCTGGGACTGCTGAGGTTGCTTATCAGCTTAAGGAGATCGTGGGCAGAGATAATGGGGTTTTCTAAATACACAATCATGCCATCTGCAAACAGAGACAACTTGATTTCCTGTCTTCCTATTTGAATACCTATATTTTTTTCTATTGCCTGATTGCCCTGACCAGAACTTCCAATACTGTGTTGAATAGGAATGGTGAGAGAGGGCATCCTTCTCTTGTGCCAGTTTTCTTTTTTTTTATATATATATTTTTTTTTTATTATACTTTAAGTTCTAGGGTACATGTGCATAACGTGCAGGTTGTTACATATGTATACTTGTGCCATGTTGGTGTGCTGCACCCATCAACTCGTCAGCACCCATCAATTCATCATTTATATCATGTATAACTCCCCACTGCAATCCAAAGGGAATGCTTGCAGATTTTACCCATTCAGTATGATATTGGCTATGGGTTTGTCATAAATAGCTCTTACTATTTTGAGATACGTTCCATCAATACCTACTTTATTGAGAGTTTTTAGCCTGAAGCTGCCTCCCGGGCTCAAGTGATTCTCCTGCCACCACCTCCTGAATAGCTGGGATTCCAGACACACGCCACCACGCCCAACTAATTTTTGTATCCTTATTAGAGACAAGGTTTCACTCCTGACCTTGTGATCTGCCGGCCTCAGCCTCCCAAAGTGCTGAGATCACAGGCGTGAGCCACAGTGCCTGGCCAAATTTTATCGAAGGTCTTTTCTGCATCTATTGAGATAATCATGTGTTTTTTGTCATTGGTTCTGTTTATGTGATGGATTACGTTTATTGATTTGTATTTGTTGGACCAGCCTTGCATCCCAGGGATGAAGATGACTTGATTGTGGTGGATAAGCTTTTGATGTGCTGCTGGATTTGGTTTGCCAGTATTTTATTGAGGATTTTCGCATTGATGTTCATCAGGTATATTGGCCTGAAATTTTCTTTTATTGTTTTGTCTCTGCCAGGTTTTAGTATCGGGATGTTGCTGGCCTCATAAAATGAGTTAGGGAGGAGTCCTTCTTTTTCTATTGTTTGGAATAGTTTCAGAAGGAATGGTACCAGCTCCTCTTCATGCCTCTGGTAGAATGTGGCTGTGAATCCGTCTGGTCCTGGACTTTTTTTGGTTGGTAGGTTATTAATTATTGCTTCAATTTCAGAATTTGTTATTGGTATATTCAGGGATTTGACTTCTTCCTGGTTTAGTCTTGGGAGGGTGTATGTGTTCGGGAATTTATACATTTCTTCTAGAATTTCTAGTTTATTTGCGTAGAGGTGTTTATATTATTCTCTGATAGTAGTTCATATTTCTGTGGGATCAGTGGTGATCTCCCCTTTATCATTTTTTACTGTATCTATTTGATTCTTCTCTCTTCTTTACTAGTCTGGCTAGCCATCTATCTATTTTGTTAATCTTTTCAAAAAAGCTCTTGGACTCATTGATTTTTTGAAGGGTTTTTTTGTGTCTCTGTCTCCTTCAGTTTTGCTCTGATCTTAGTTTTTCTTGTCTTCTGCTAGCTTTCAAATTTGTTTGATCTTGCTTCTCTAGTTCTTTTCATTGTGATGTTGGGGTGTCGATTTTAGATTTTTCCCACTTTCTCCTGTGAGCATTTAGTGCTATAAATTTCCCTCTAAATGGTGCTTTAGCTGTGTCCCAGAGATTCTGGTACATTGTGTCTTTGTTCTCACTGGTTTCAAAGAACTTATTCATTTCTGCCTTAATTTTGTTATTTATCCAGTAGCCATTCAGGTTGTTCAGTTTCCATGTAGTTGTGCAGTTCTGAGTGAGTTTCTTAATCATGAGTTCTAATTTGATTGCACTGTGGTCTGGGCGACTGTTTATTATTATTTCCATTCTTTAGCATTTTCTGAGAAGTGTTTTATTTCCAATTATGTGGTCAAATTTAGAATAAGTGCTATGTGGTGCTGAGAAGAATGCATATTCTGTTGATTTGGAGTGGAGAGTTCTATAGATGTCTATTAGGGCTGCTTGGTCCAGAGCTGAGTTCAAGTCCTGAATATCCTTGTTAATTTTCTTTCTCATTCATCTGTCGAATATTGACAGCAGCATGTTTTTGCAGTGGCTGGTATTGGCTTTACCTTTCCATATTTACTGCTTCCTTCAGGAGCTCTTGTAAGGCAGGCCTGGTGATGACAAAGTCTCTCAGCATTTGCTTGTCTGAAAAGGATTTTATTTCTCCTTCACTTATGAAGCTTAGTTTGGCTGGATATGAAATTCTGGGTTGAAAATTCTTTTCTTTAAGAATGTTGAATATTGCACCCCCTACTCTCTTCCGGCTTGCAGGGTTTCTGCAGAGAGATCCGCTATTAGTCTGATGGGCTTCCCTTTGTGGGTAACCCGACCTTTCTTGGGGTTGCTCTTCTCGAGGTGTACCTTTGTGGTATTCTCTGTATTTCATGAATTTTAATGTTGGCCTGTCTTGCTAGGTTGGGGAAGTTCTCCTGGATAATATCCTAAAGAGTGTTTTCCAACTTGGTTCCATTCTCCCCATCACTTTCAGGTACACCAATCAAATGTAGGTTTGGACTTTTCACATAGTCCCATATTTATTGGAGGCTTTGTTCATTCCTTTTCATTCTTGTTTCTCTAATCTGGTCTTCACACTTTATTTAATTAAGTCAATCTTCAATCTCTGATATCCTTTCTGCTGCTTGACCTATTCGGCTAGTGATACTTTTGACACTTCACAAAGTTCTCATGCTGTGTTTTTCAGCTCCATCAGTTCATTTATGTTCTTCTCTAAACTGGTTATTCTAGTTAGCAATCCGTCTAACCTTTTTTCAAGGTTCTTAGCTTCCTTACATTGGGTTAGAACATATAGAACATGCTCCTTTAGCTCAAAGGAGTTTGTTATTACGCACCTTCTGAAGCCTACTTCTGTGAATTCATCAAACTCATTCTCTATCCAGTTTTGTTCCCTTGCTCGCCAGGAGTTGTGATCCTTTGGAGGAGAAGCAGCATTCTGGTTTTGGAATTTGCAGCCTTTTGCACTGGTTTTCCTCATCTTTGTGGATTTATCTGCCTTTGGTCTTTGATGTTGGTGACCTTCACATGGGGTTTCTGTGTAGATGTCCCTTTTGTTGATGTTGATGCTAATTCTTTCTGCTTCTTAGTTCTCCTTCTAACAGTCAGGCCCCTCTGCTACAGGTCTGCTGCAGTTTGCTGAAGGTCCACTCCAGACCGTTTCCCTGGGTATCACCAGTGGAGGCTGCAGAACAGCAAAGATTGCTGCCTGTTCCTTCCTCTGGAAGCTTCATTCCAGAAGGGGACCTGCCAGATACCAGCCAGAGCTCTCCTGTATGAGGTATCTGTCAACCCCTGCTGGGAGGTGTCTCCCAGTCAGGAGGCACAAGAGTCAGGGATCCACTTGAGGTGGCAGTCTGTTCCTTAGCAGAACTCGAGCACTGTGCTGGGAGATCTTCTGCTCTCTTCAGAGCCCACAGACATGAACGTTTAACTCTGCTGAAGCTGCACCCACAGCCACCCCTTCCCCCAGGTGCTCTGTCCCAGGGGGATGGCGGTTTTACCTATAAGTCCCTGACTGGGGCTGCTGCCTTTCTTTCAGAGATGCCCTGCCCAGAGAGGAAGAATCTCAAGAGACAGTCTGGCTACAGCAGCTTTGCCGAGCTGTGGTGGGCTCCACCCAGTTCAAACTTCCTGGTGGCTTTGTTCACACTGTGAGGGGAAAACCATCTACTCAAGCCTCAGTAATGGCGGACACCCCTCTCCCCATCAAGCGAGTATCCCAGATTGACTTCAGACCATTGTGCTGCTAGTGAGAATTTCAAGCCAGTGGATCTTAGCTTGGTGGGCTCTGTGGGGGTGAGATCCACTGAGCTAGACCACTTGGCTCCCTGGCTTCAGCCCCGTTTCCAGGGGAGTGAACAGTTCAGTCTTGCTGGCATTCCAGGCACCACTGGGGTATGAAAAAAACCTCCTGAAGCTAGCTCTGTGTCTGCCCAAGTGGCCACCCAATTTTGTGCTTGAAACCCAGGGCCCTGGTGGTGTAGGCACCAGAGGGAATCTCCCGGTCTGTGGGTTGCCAAGACCATGGGAAAAGCATAGTACCTGGGCCAGAATGCACCATTCCTCATGGCACAGTCCCTCACAGCCTCATATGGCTAGAGGAGGGAGTTCCCCGACCCCTTTTGCTTCCTGGGTAAGGCAATGCCCCACCCTGCTTTGGCTCACCCTCTGTGGACTGCACACACTGTCAAACCAGTCCCAATGAGATGAGCTGGGTACCTCATTTGGAAACGCAGAAATCATCCACCTTCTGTGTTGATCTCACGAGAGCTGCAGACCAGAGCTTTTCTTATTCAGCAATCTTACCAGCCACCCACCACAACTTTTTTAATGGCCTTCAATGTCACACCCATTCTGTTGGTTTCCAACAAATTCTATAATTTTAATATACAATTCAAAAGACTTTAAAATCATAGACATTTCAGTTGTATGACTGTTATAGTGAGAAGTTTCAAGAACATTTGAAGCTAAAGATCGAAATAATAATAAATATTTTAAAATATTTTTTAAAAGCATTACCATAATTGATATTTTTATACCACTTATTATCATCTCGTTAAACTCTTTCACAGTATTTTTTAAATAAAAAATGTAGATTAAAGAACAAAAATTCTGAAAGACATTAATCCACGTATGTCTATAATCCAATATAAGTATGTTTAATTTAATTAATTAATTAGTAAATAAGTCCCTATCATCTTTCTAAATAGTTCCTAGTCTACTTTTTCTATTATTTAATCAAAGTGTTGTTCTTTCCTCTTGAATGTTCTAAATTGGCATTACACTGGATGTTCCTACGAGGAAAGTTTCCATTAAAGCAGAAAAGGTGGCAATGTGTTTTTAAAAATCAAGCTACGTCATTTTAACCATTCTCAAAAGCATATTTTTAACTAATGGGGCTTATGATGTGATGTTTTCATCTTTATATTTAAGAGGTTCCAGTTTTGTGACTGTTAGGTTTCATTTATTTATACTTATAAATGAGTGAATGTAGATCATGAATTATTACAAGATCTCATATGTAATCCCTGCCTAATTATTAATGAGGGCTAAGTCATAAAAGGCAACCAGTGTCACTCATGGGAAAAAAAACATGTCCCACAGCATGCAAAGAGCACTGGATGATTGATGGCTACAGCAGAAGAGACCGAAGTCAGCCAAGCTAAAGAAACAACCAAAGCAATGTGCCGCTACAAACTATGGCTGCTTCCCAGGTGCATAGCACAAATACAGCAATTCAGCCTTAACAAGAAAATGAAAGGGAAATCACTACTAATCATAAAGCAAACAAAAACACTTGGTTAAACTAACGAATACTACTTAAAATAGAACAGCAAAAATGTACATGTTTTTTAAAATTCTCATCAAAAATGCCTCTTTTAAAAAGAAAAAACATTAATTTATTAAATAAGTTAATTTCTAATGTAAAATTTTAAATGGATTTTAATAATTTTAATGATGCATAACTTCAACATAATACAGTATGAAATAGTGTGTAATGTTGCAATTGAATTACTTTTAATTTCACTAACACAAACACCAATATGAGAGGTGGTGATAGGGCACAGCTCTTAAAGCTAACTCTCTAAGTTCGGGTATTAGCTTCAAATATGATTTACTAGCTGGGTAACCAAGATATTCTTTATTTGATTCTGGAGGAACTTAGGGAAGAAATTCTGTTTCATCAGAAAAATGTGTTTCTTTACTATTACCTATAGTCTACCCAATCACGTACAGCTAGGGTTGCCAAATTTAACAAATAAAAATACAGGATGCTCAGTTAAATTTGAATTTTAGGTAAACAATAAATAATTTTGCCTAAATTATACTAAAACTTATGTGCTGTTTATCTGGAATGCAAATTTGACTACATGCCTTGTATTTTGTCTGGCAACCACCTACAGCACCTCTGCTAACACTATACTTACTATTTTTCATTATTTTGAGTAAGCACACCATAACAATAGCATCATAAATCATGCTTTGTGCTATATGGCATGTAATTACACAATCATCTGGCAGCCTGTGTAAAGAACTGCAGTGGATTCAGTAGGATTCCTAACTTTTGAAAGAAAGTGGTAACCATTTATGGAATTGTTTTAAGACAGTTAAAGACATTCTGCTTCAATCTGTTCTAGATATGCTTCCTAAGGGGACATAACAGCTTTTAGTATTTGCTTCTACCCAAATGGCAATGATTGGAATATTCAATTATGGATTTATGTATACAATTATAAAATTGATCACAGCAATCAATTTTCTGCCCACATAAGCACATTTCACATCACTATATGGATGCTTTTATAAAAGTTCCTATGACATTGCAAAGTTACAAGCTTTAAAAGATTTGTTCTAAACTTCAAAATCAGCATTACCGAATATTTTTTCAGAATCCACACTTGATTGTTAAATTACAATAATCCAAGCATAAGAATTTTTAAATCCTATGTTAAATAACAATTCTGTAATTGAATATAGATATTGAATTAGCAAAAAATCAAAACTTTGGCTACAATTTAAAATCACAAAGACATTAAATAAAATGTTTTGTGCTTTTTTACTTTTAGTAAAACAAGTTTTGAACTCAAAGGTGATTTTGATCATCAAAACATCTCTATAATATAAATTTTCTATGTGGCATTTATACTATTTCAAAGCAATTTGATAACAGTTATCAGGTGAACCTACCAATCTCTTGCAAATTGTTTTATTAAATAAAGCACAATTAATATAAACTTACCAGTGAAATACTGATATTTACAAAAGATCTATTTACTCCAAACTAATGAAAATGAATCTTCTAACCCAAATTATAGAAACACAATAGAAAAACTATAATGACAAACTTTTTTCTATTCATCTCTAAAACATGACCTAAATGATTCAATCTCAAGTTATCAATAATACTTGTAATACTAGACAAAAAATGTTATCAAAATTAAATTTTATTTTACCTCTTATAAAAAACATCTTTGCTAATCTGTGAGAGTAATAGAAACATAGACTCTTGACCATGTGAAGATAAAGATCAGTAAGCTAAAACAGAAAACAGTTACATTCCCTGTGAGTCATCATATTCCATTGACTAAAAATCACAATTTAAGGAAATTCTGTAGCCAACTAAACACTTAACAACAGTTCTGTGACCATTTGGGGGACTTTGGAAAACAATGTAAATCTTGAAGAGCGAATATCTGGCAACTTTTCTAAACTAGATCATAATCTCAGGAAACTATAAATTTAAGATCCGACAGAGTACTTTTTTAATGCTACACTGAATTATTTTTCAAAACCAACCCAAAAATATGTTTTTCAAAAGTTTAATGGATTTAATTATTTTTTAACCTTTATTGTGATATTCACTTTGTTGCCAACACCTACATTATATCCTTTTGTCGACTCAGCTTCTCTCTCTTCCAATCTCCCTTGTTTAAGGCTCCTAAAAACATTTTTCCCAGCTGTGCCAGTTTCCAAGAAGGCACATTTAGAAAAATAAGAATAGCCAACATATATTGAGCAACTATGAGCAGGGCATTATGCCTATATATATACATATATATATATGTGCATATATACACAGTGTCATCTCATAGACTGGAATGTGAGAAGTAGGAAGTGGTAGGAATTGAAGCTGGACAAAAAAGCAGGCTCCACATTGCACTGGGCCTCCTGAACCATGTAAAGGGATTTGCACGTTATTCCTAGGACAATGAGAAGTCATCAAAAAGTTTTAAGGAAGAAAATGATGCAGTTGGATTTGTCATTTAGAAATAATACTCTAGCTACTACTCTGGAGAAGAAAATGGTTGGAGGNAAATTCTATAATTTTAATATACAATTCAAAAGACTTTAAAATCATAGACATTTCAGTTGTATGACTGTTATAGTGAGAAGTTTCAAGAACATTTGAAGCTAAAGATCGAAATAATAATAAATATTTTAAAATATTTTTTAAAAGCATTACCATAATTGATATTTTTATACCACTTATTATCATCTCGTTAAACTCTTTCACAGTATTTTTTAAATAAAAAATGTAGATTAAAGAACAAAAATTCTGAAAGACATTAATCCACGTATGTCTATAATCCAATATAAGTATGTTTAATTTAATTAATTAATTAGTAAATAAGTCCCTATCATCTTTCTAAATAGTTCCTAGTCTACTTTTCTATTATTTAATCAAAGTGTTGTTCTTTCCTCTTGAATGTTCTAAATTGGCATTACACTGGATGTTCCTACGAGGAAAGTTTCCATTAAAGCAGAAAAGGTGGCAATGTGTTTTAAAATCAAGCTACGTCATTTTAACCATTCTCAAAAGCATATTTTAACTAATGGGGCTTATGATGTGATGTTTTCATCTTTATATTTAAGAGGTTCCAGTTTTGTGACTGTTAGGTTTCATTTATTTATACTTATAAATGAGTGAATGTAGATCATGAATTATTACAAGATCTCATATGTAATCCCTGCCTAATTATTAATGAGGGCTAAGTCATAAAAGGCAACCAGTGTCACTCATGGGAAAAAAAACATGTCCCACAGCATGCAAAGAGCACTGGATGATTGATGGCTACAGCAGAAGAGACCGAAGTCAGCCAAGCTAAAGAAACAACCAAAGCAATGTGCCGCTACAAACTATGGCTGCTTCCCAGGTGCATAGCACAAATACAGCAATTCAGCCTTAACAAGAAAATGAAAGGGAAATCACTACTAATCATAAAGCAAACAAAACACTTGGTTAAACTAACGAATACTACTTAAAATAGAACAGCAAAATGTACATGTTTTTTAAAATTCTCATCAAAATGCCTCTTTTAAAAGAAAAAACATTAATTTATTAAATAAGTTAATTTCTAATGTAAAATTTTAAATGGATTTTAATAATTTTAATGATGCATAACTTCAACATAATACAGTATGAAATAGTGTGTAATGTTGCAATTGAATTACTTTTAATTTCACTAACACAAACACCAATATGAGAGGTGGTGATAGGGCACAGCTCTTAAAGCTAACTCTCTAAGTTCGGGTATTAGCTTCAAATATGATTTACTAGCTGGGTAACCAAGATATTCTTTATTTGATTCTGGAGGAACTTAGGGAAGAAATTCTGTTTCATCAGAAAATGTGTTTCTTTACTATTACCTATAGTCTACCCAATCACGTACAGCTAGGGTTGCCAAATTTAACAAATAAAATACAGGATGCTCAGTTAAATTTGAATTTTAGGTAAACAATAAATAATTTTGCCTAAATTATACTAAAACTTATGTGCTGTTTATCTGGAATGCAAATTTGACTACATGCCTTGTATTTTGTCTGGCAACCACCTACAGCACCTCTGCTAACACTATACTTACTATTTTCATTATTTTGAGTAAGCACACCATAACAATAGCATCATAAATCATGCTTTGTGCTATATGGCATGTAATTACACAATCATCTGGCAGCCTGTGTAAAGAACTGCAGTGGATTCAGTAGGATTCCTAACTTTTGAAAGAAAGTGGTAACCATTTATGGAATTGTTTTAAGACAGTTAAAGACATTCTGCTTCAATCTGTTCTAGATATGCTTCCTAAGGGGACATAACAGCTTTTAGTATTTGCTTCTACCCAAATGGCAATGATTGGAATATTCAATTATGGATTTATGTATACAATTATAAAATTGATCACAGCAATCAATTTTCTGCCCACATAAGCACATTTCACATCACTATATGGATGCTTTTATAAAAGTTCCTATGACATTGCAAAGTTACAAGCTTTAAAAGATTTGTTCTAAACTTCAAAATCAGCATTACCGAATATTTTTTCAGAATCCACACTTGATTGTTAAATTACAATAATCCAAGCATAAGAATTTTAAATCCTATGTTAAATAACAATTCTGTAATTGAATATAGATATTGAATTAGCAAAAAATCAAAACTTTGGCTACAATTTAAAATCACAAAGACATTAAATAAAATGTTTTGTGCTTTTTTACTTTTAGTAAAACAAGTTTTGAACTCAAAGGTGATTTTGATCATCAAAACATCTCTATAATATAAATTTTCTATGTGGCATTTATACTATTTCAAAGCAATTTGATAACAGTTATCAGGTGAACCTACCAATCTCTTGCAAATTGTTTTATTAAATAAAGCACAATTAATATAAACTTACCAGTGAAATACTGATATTTACAAAAGATCTATTTACTCCAAACTAATGAAAATGAATCTTCTAACCCAAATTATAGAAACACAATAGAAAACTATAATGACAAACTTTTTTCTATTCATCTCTAAAACATGACCTAAATGATTCAATCTCAAGTTATCAATAATACTTGTAATACTAGACAAAAAATGTTATCAAAATTAAATTTTATTTTACCTCTTATAAAAAACATCTTTGCTAATCTGTGAGAGTAATAGAAACATAGACTCTTGACCATGTGAAGATAAAGATCAGTAAGCTAAAACAGAAAACAGTTACATTCCCTGTGAGTCATCATATTCCATTGACTAAAATCACAATTTAAGGAAATTCTGTAGCCAACTAAACACTTAACAACAGTTCTGTGACCATTTGGGGACTTTGGAAAACAATGTAAATCTTGAAGAGCGAATATCTGGCAACTTTTCTAAACTAGATCATAATCTCAGGAAACTATAAATTTAAGATCCGACAGAGTACTTTTTTAATGCTACACTGAATTATTTTCAAAACCAACCCAAAATATGTTTTCAAAAGTTTAATGGATTTAATTATTTTTTAACCTTTATTGTGATATTCACTTTGTTGCCAACACCTACATTATATCCTTTTGTCGACTCAGCTTCTCTCTCTTCCAATCTCCCTTGTTTAAGGCTCCTAAAACATTTTCCCAGCTGTGCCAGTTTCCAAGAAGGCACATTTAGAAAATAAGAATAGCCAACATATATTGAGCAACTATGAGCAGGGCATTATGCCTATATATATACATATATATATATGTGCATATATACACAGTGTCATCTCATAGACTGGAATGTGAGAAGTAGGAAGTGGTAGGAATTGAAGCTGGACAAAAAAGCAGGCTCCACATTGCACTGGGCCTCCTGAACCATGTAAAGGGATTTGCACGTTATTCCTAGGACAATGAGAAGTCATCAAAAGTTTTAAGGAAGAAAATGATGCAGTTGGATTTGTCATTTAGAAATAATACTCTAGCTACTACTCTGGAGAAGAAAATGGTTGGAGGCAGAACTACCATGTGGGAAGATGCCACAGTGATACAGGCCAAGCTAGTGGCCTGAACTAGCGTAGCAGTGAGAACTATTTAGGACGTAGACCCAAGAGAACATGGTGATATACTGGATATGATAGAAGAGGGGGAAAAGGAGCCAAAGATGACATCCAGATTGCCAGCAAGGGCAACTGAGGATAGTGGTGCTATTCATGAGATGAAAAACAGAGAAGGAAAATCTAGGAACTTGGAAATATCCAGCAAACAGATATCCAGGCCTGGGTATATTCACTCATTCAATAAACATTTTTAAGCACCTGGCTTGGAGCTCAGCTCTATACTGTACTTCTATATTCTATTTGGGCTTATAGCTTTAATACATTGGGTATAATGTATATCTGCCTCACCTTCAAATCTCTATATTACAAAGATAGTCTTGTCATGAATGCTAGAAGCATCAATGAACACATAAATGACCGAATCAGTAACTTTGCCAAAAAGTAACTTTGCCAAATGTATTCTAGTGTAGAAAGAATTGATTAGCATTGCCAAAAAGGCTGTTAGTAGAGTTAAATTTCAGTGGCCTTGAATCCACAACAGAGATATTAAGCATACATTTAAACATTTAACATAACACATTAAATAATAAGAGAAAAGGTCCACATTCTTCCTCACCCTCACATGTAAATCAATTATATATCAACTCAATTTTCAATATTTGAAGGAAAGAGTCAAAATCAATCGAACTAAGAAATTCCTTTATATATAATTACCTAAAGAACACTGTTTTCATTTTAGTTGTATCTCACAGGCTGAAGTGTAGGTAGATGATAGACCACCCATGCCAGACATGGTCCATATTCACAAACATTCACTTACGCTACTGTGAACAAGGTATCTCGAGAGAACAGATGGTAGTCTGACTAAAGACATATCATATGTGGTTTAAGAGATAGTGGCAGCCGATAGGACTGCTTCTCATACACTAGTCCACTGCTGTTGTGAGGCTCAGTGAAAAGCCTCCCAGAAGGAAATACTGGCACCTACGCCTGCTAGGAAAGTACAAAGACTGTGTCGTAAAATTTTTTAGAGAATTACCAATTTTTCATTAGTAGTCAATGGGGGGTGATTTTTTTTTTTTTTTTTTTTTTTTTTCTTTCAGACAGAGTCCTCACTCTGTCGCCCAGGGCTGGAGTGCGTGGCTGGTATCTCAGCTCACTGCAAGGCTCCACCTCCCGGGTTCACGCCATTCTCCTGCCTCAGCCTCCCGAGTAGCTGGGACTACAGCGCCGCCACGCTCGCCCGGCCTGGCTAGTTTTTTGTATTTTTTAGTAGAGACGGGGTTTCACAGTGTTAGCCAGGACGGTCTCAATCTCCTGACCTCGTGATCCGCCCGTCTCGGCCTCCCAAAGTGCTGGGATTACAGGCTTGAGCCACCGCGCCCGGCCTTGGGCGGTGTTTTTATTGGAGGAACTGCTAGATAGATGGATTGTCAAGTCCATTTTTTTAGTCACAGCCTAAAATATTTCTAAAATATCTAACAGTTATACTGCATTATTCACCTGCAAGCCTTATGGCAAACTTGTGGGATAGGCATTAAAATTCCCATTTTACCAATGAAGAAACTGAACTCAGAAAAATTTTTAAACTTGCTCATGATCACACAGTTAGAAAGTAGCAAAAATGAGATTCCAGGATCCCAGATCAAATTCTCAAATCTGTGTCCTCTTACCTGCCCACACTGTCTCTCAAAGACTTAAG
Organism: Rhinopithecus bieti; assembly: GCF_001698545.2. Taxonomy (NCBI): domain Eukaryota; kingdom Metazoa; phylum Chordata; class Mammalia; order Primates; family Cercopithecidae; genus Rhinopithecus; species Rhinopithecus bieti. The sequence continues at coordinate 1,927,690 of NW_016804595.1, read as the reverse complement.
TTCCTGTTAAGGAAAGCAAACCTAGCATTGGTAGACTACATTAACTCAGGGCAAGATTCCCTTAAGGAAGGTAGAAGAGAATGAGTTGTCTTGGTTTAGTTTGGGTGGGAGACGGGAGACAAATCAAGTACATGCTTAACACTTAGTAGGAGCTACAGAAGATGCAACAGAAGTTTAAAACGTGGTCCCTTTCTTCATGGAGTTGGTAGGAGACACTGTAATTTCCCAGTGTTTATAGGATAGTTTCTAACTTATTTCATCCTTGTGAAAATCAAGGTTATAGCTGATTCGCTAAGAGAATACTGCCTATGCCTTCTACTGAAAGAGCTTATAGCCTTAAAACTTCCAGGAACGCTGGCTCCTTTTTACTGTGGTACTAGGACTGGGTCCAGTGTCATATGGCAGCTGAATTTCAGAGTGAATCCATGATTGGTTTGCACAAAGATTACAGCCAAAATTCCAATTATTTCAGAATGCTTTTGTAAAGAAAGCTATGTTTAAATCTAATAGGAATAAAGAAAGAAGTAGAAGAATGTTATATTCATTATATCCTCCTCCACCCACTGACTTGTGTCTTACCCACGAGAACCTGGCAGGTGACAAATACCTAAGACAAAAAAACAGAGGCACCTCTGATTTTCAGCATGCTTGGTCAAAAAGCCTGCAGGAAAAAAAAAAAGGCAATATTGCTCCTTTAACCAAATTATTACTTATAATAAAATGAGTAATAGCTGCCAATTTTATGGTTCACCTCTTTCCTTAATTTTAAGGTTTTATTTTAAGACCAGTCATTACTTATTTAAGGCCCCCGCCTTTACAGATCATCGTTTTGGACAACAAATTGTTGTCCTGGCTTTTAAGGAATTTACAGTCTAACGAGGAAGACAGACTCTTAAACAAACAAGCTGAATATCTGAGTATGAGTCAGATATGATTTTTTTTTTTTTTTTTTTTTTGAGATGTGGTCTCACTCTGTTGCCCAGGCTGGAGTGCAGTGGCACGATCACAGCTCACTGCAGCCTCAACCTCCTGAGCTCAAGCAATCCTCCCATGTCAGCATCCAGAGTAAATGGGGCTATAGGCATGCACCACCACACCAAGCTAATTTTAATTTTTGTATTTTTTGTACAGATGCAGTCTCACTATGTTGCCCAGGCTGGTCTTGAGGTCCTGGGCTAAAGTGATGCTCCCACCTCAGCTCCCCAAAGTGCTTGGATTACAGACTGATTTTTTAAATACTTAAGTTTTCATTCACGTTTTGTATATAGTACAAATTTTACCAAAATGGCCATAATTCCAGGGTAAAAAAAAAAAAAGAGTATGAAGTCATCAGCTATAAGAGGCCTTTTGCTCAGTAAAAAGCAAAATTCAAAGATGTCATTGAATTGTAAGGTGCAATCAGTTTGGATAAATTAAGAAAGTTATTCTAACAGATGCCTTCACAAAGTTTTAGGTGTCTCTTAAGTCTTAGTTTGTGTCAAGATGGGAATTATGGAGACTTTTCTAAAATTTCAATCAACTTGAAAAAAGGAAAAGAAAACATTATATATTGTTCATTAATATGAAATTTTAGATAAAAGAATGATCAAAATCAAGGACAGAATATAGTGTCAAATTCTGTAAGTACTTAAAAATCAAATACTGAATTAAATGGAGCTATGCTAAATTCATACATAGCGCATTCTTTTACTCTAGAATTTGAGGAAAGCAGAGACCACTTTTAAACAAACTTGACCTTTAGTAAAAATTGTGCTTTTGTTTGTGAAGAAGGAACAGAGTGAGTGACAATTACACATACTGAGGGGTGGTTTACAAAACTTCTTTGGGAGAAATTTGAAGCATAAAAAAAGTAACTACTTACTATATCAACTCAAATCAAAGTTTCGAGGCATTTTTCTTTGTAACACTGCAAGAAATTAGAGAAAAGCAATGATGACCAATATGAGACACTGGAACTGCCCCATCTACCAGAAAGATGACCATCACTACTCCAATCTGGTTAGATATGGCAATCAAAAGACGAGGTTTGCTCCATGACTCAAACATACAATTTTATTCAAAGCCCTCTATGATCAGTCTTAAGAATTACTATTTCTTTATTTCTTCATATCTGAGAAGTCCTGACAATCCTTTAAAAACTAGCCTCAGATTTTATTTTCCTATTTCCAAATAATAATAATTAACATTCATTGACTATCTACCTTGTATCAACCACTTAGGTAAGCACTCTACATGAATTCTCCCATTTAAATCCTCCCAAAAACCACCGACCGTATATATATATAGAGAGAGAGAGACAATCAGTATTCCAATTCTAGCAGTCCAATTCTAGGGCCTTTTAATGGTAGTACTATACCACCTCTTAGATCTAGCACTTAATTCTAGAAACTTCTAGCCATTCTCCTAATCCCTAATTTATTTCTATTGTTTCACATAGTTATTAATAAAATCATCTTTAAGCTGGGTGCAGTGGTGCATGCCTGTAATCCCACCACTTTGGGAGGCCAAGACAGGAGGATCACTTGAGCCCAGGAGTTCAAGACGAGCCTGGACAACATAGGGAGAGCCCATCTCTTAAAAGGAAAAATAGAAAATCATTTTAACTGAATTTTACCTATGATTTTACCTGTAATTGCTTCCCTATTGAAGAAAAGTACAATAGTTTTATACATCATATTAAATTGACTCCAGCTGCCATATCAAGCCTACCTTTGGTGAACTCATCACATCCTCTCAAATTCAGGAGCATAGTGTCTCACACTATGGTGGACCACAGTGCATTTGGCATAGCAACCAGTGTTGAGGCCTAGGAACACCATTTCAAATGAAACACTGACAAATCAGAACATGCCACTTACTGTGTGAATTTGGGCAAATACTTAACCTGTCTGTGCCTCAGTTTCCTCATCCATGAAATGGGGCAGAGAGTCCTCATTTCATAAGACTAGTAAGAATTGGTATGAGTTAATACATGTAAAGTGCTTAGAACAGTGTCTGCAGCATGGTAAGCACCCAATAAATGTCAGGGGTTATTTATTATAGTGGGAATGTGGGAGGAGACACCCACGTAACTCCCTTCAAATATGTCAAGAGCTGTCATGTGAGAACTTAAACTTACTCTTTATAGCTCCTGAAGGTAGAAATAGGACTGCCTAAGTATCAGAGAATAACTTGATTTGGGTTCAACATAAGAATTTTTTCAAACAACAAAAGCAGACTGAAAATGAAATTGGCTCCCTAGTAAGAGAAGCAACACCCTGCTGACTGGAAGCAAATTCTGTGCATCTAGAAGGGTTCCTGCCCTAGTGTAGTTAACTGAAAAATGACCTCCAAAGGCTCTCCTAAAAGTTCACCACAGGATCTTTCAGACAGCGTGTGGCACACAACAGTTACTCAAGGCATCCTAAATTGTTCTTGCTTGGAGTTTATCTATGATTCACATATGGTATACATTTGAAAGTCAGGATAAAAAGTGTAGCCCATGTCTGTGAGACATCATTTTGAAGCTAACTGGCTCCTACAGATATTGAAACAGACCCCAGTATCACATGAGCCATGTTCTGGTCAATTTTCCTAACCAGGTTAAACAATGTGAACCCAAAAACAGAATAATGTCTGATTCCCTCCTATTACAAAACACTTCGGTCCCTTCTCCAAATTAAGAATACGTCCCATGACTACTGTTTTAACCTCCACAAAAACTTACAGTCTCCTCTTGTTCATTCCACTAATAAGAATCTCCTCATCTTTACCTAAGCACATGGCCACCCAGATAAAGACTACATTTTCCAACCTTCTTTGCAGCTGGGTATGGCATATGACCAATCGGCCAACGGGCCAGTGGGATATGAACAGAAGTGCTTTGTACAACTTACAGGTCACTTCCTTAAAAGAAGCTAATCACCTTCCACTTTCCTCATCCCCTTCTTATGAAATAGAAGGCAAATGTGGTGATAGGCTATTTTCATCAAAGGGACAAGTCAACATCTTAAGTGGTGACCCAAAAAGAGGACTAAAAAATCTGGATCCCTGAATTACTTTATGGAGCAGAGACACCCACCTAATTTGTAATAACCTGCTTAATGCTACTTATTAAAGAAATAAACTATCTTGTTTGAGTCACTATGTGTGGGGATCTCTTTGTCAGAGCAACATAGCCTCCCATCAAATGAAAGTATTTATAAATATGGAGAGTGGACCTCTTCACTCCAAAAGTTCAGAAGTTCATGTATAAATATTCTCAGCTAAATTCCCCCTTTAAAAAATATTTTTATAGTGAAATTTTAAGTTCAGATGTAGATCAAGCCAACTATCTCCTCCAACGCAAACAATACTTTGGAGGGCTGAGTACCACCACCAGTGATATACTTCTTGAACACTGAAAACAGAATAAACTATTCTAAAGGAAAAGACCCAAATGATCAGGGGGAAAAAAGAGCACTCAAAGAAAACTACAAAGACAGTCCTTGTGGGTTATAGCACGGTGATCCTTATAGGAATAAGATAAATAATCCACCTTAATCATCTACTTGATCTTTAAAATGCTTAAGCCATTTTCAAAAGTAAGACCTAAATATCAAAATTGAAACCATTAATAAGAATACAGAAAGGTTTAAAACGTAATCAGATAAATACAGTTAAGCTTTAATATCCATACGAAGCCTCAAAGCAATGTTTTTGTAGCTTGTAAAAAAGCAAATTCTTTAAAAGATAGTAAGGTATTAGGCACAGTGGGTAAAGAACTTAAATCACAGCTTTGCTTTCTCCAAATTTTCTTGAAGAAGTTCAGAACAGCAAAATATCCACTTCAGAATTTTCATTTTATGTAAATAAATATCTAATATCTACACCTAGAGAGTTTAAATTTTTGATTTCAACTTTTTTACCTTATTTAATGCCACTAAGCCCACTACATTCTCAGTTGATCCTAATGTCAGCAGAAAGTATTGCTTTTCTCTTCTGGCTTTTAACAGGTTTTATGCAACGAAAAATATTCCATAACCTGGTGTTGTTATCCATGAAACCAGATTGCAACTGATTCCCTATGATGTGAGCTTACATGGAAATCACACTTTGATATAAGCATTGCTAAGAAAACTGGGCTTTGTTCTTATTTTAATATCTTACACTACCATACAGGCTGGCGTACATACCCCATTACACTGACAATGCATACAGGAACACAATAAATGACTCTAGAACTATAAGATAATAAATCTGTGCTGTTTTAAGCCACTAAGTTTGTAACAACTTGTTACAGCGCAACAAGAAACTAATACTTCGGGTTGCTGACATGTAAGTTTTAAAGAGTGAGAAGCCCAATCCCCAGCCCTAGGAGTTGTGCCAAAACAATTACTTCAGATCCATTGCTTTTTCTTAGATCCTTCCTACTTCCAACTTAAATGAAATAACATATATGCACCTAACTCAATAAATGGTGGTTGTTTTTTATTGCAAAACTAGCCAGGGTTGAACCACCTTAACTTTTGTTTTTCTGCTCAAGTCCATTCCAGCCAGATGAATATATTCTGAAATCATTGCTTGTTTTTTCAGGTTGCAGGTTTGGAAGATAAAAGAAAATGAAGAGTAAAAATATGCCCTCCCCCAACCCTACTACACACACACACACACACACGCATAATAGTGAGCCTTGGCTTCCTCATCTGTAAGGTGGAAATGATAATGATACCTACAGGTCTTTCCAGACTGTTAAAAGAAGTGAAGCTATTGTACGATCTTGACAATGGTATGCTCATCATCATTCTATAACTTGAATGCTTGAAAGAAACCTCCACTACCTATCCCTGGTATCATAAACAGTTCTAATTACATTATCTAATTATCACAAATAATCTCATTTTAATGATTCTCTGAAAGAATGGGAGGATGGTAGACAGCCACCTTAGTAAAATGAAAGGGTAGAATTGGAAAATGGTCTCTAAGCTCCCATTCAGCTCTCCAATTCTATAATAATGTAATTGAATAATTAAACGATCTCAAGTTGTGGTATAAACATTTTTTTTTCCCTAACTACCCATTCTCAGATCCTCTTTGTCTCTGTGTACTCCAGTTATTACTGATAGCTTACTCAGATTCCATAGTGTGTCATTCTCTTTCCGTTATCAGAAGGGTTCTTTTGAGTCCTTACTCAGTCTTGTTCATTTTAAAACTTCAATTTCATGTTTAATTCAAGGTCTTCTCTACTTCACAGCCCCCACGGCAAGCTAGAATGGTGGCTTTAATGGCTAGGGCTGGGGATGGGTCTACTCTACCCACTTCTCCCTTTCTCTTCCCTGCTACATTTCCTTTCTAGCCTTGAGCTGGAGGACGAATAAACAAAGCCAAGGTCTCTCCATAGGATGGCCCTATATAGGGATGTTGCAGGCCCCACTGGGTTGGTTTTCTCTACTCCTCAAATTAACACTGAACTGACCACTGGTTCTCTCTATGAGACAGACATCCAAATGCTGACTCTCTATGGGGTTGCTTATTCCCCATAGTGCCCTTCTTCCTTACACATTTATTATCCTGGTGTGGGAGATTTGGCGTGAACATTGACCTTTTCCCTCCCGCCTCTCACCAGCTCCTGTCCCGGTCTTTTGTTACCAGGATCCCTTCACCCAAGAAACCTCTTTGGATGGGGCAGCAGCAAGAGGACTGGATGTCTTCTAGTGTCCTCTTTCTCCACAAACAGGAGAGCATCTGCTCTGATGGTCCAGTAACTCACTGTCTTTCAAGAAAAGACAGAGAGGCACCAGTCCGAACTTATGGGGAGACTTGGTGGAGAAGGAGACAGTTAAATGCCACCACCATTACCAGTCCAATCTTACACTCAAGAGTTATCTCTTTGCCAGATGCAGTGGCGTGTGCTGTAGTCCCAGCTACTCGAAAGGTTGAATCAGGAGGATTGCTTGAAGCCAGGAGTTCAAGTTCAACCTGGGCAACATAGTGAGACACCATCTCAAAACAAACAAAAAAGAATCATCACTTAAGTCCTTTCTCAACCTCAGAAAGGGTCATTATCTCTTCACCCTACAATGAGGTAAGTGGAAGGAATAGGCTCTCTTCAGGAACCATAGCTCCGCCTCCCCACAACCTCTAAGTCTACTTTTCCCTTCCAGTCATTCCCTTAGCCTCGGGAAAAGGGTTTGGGCAAATAAATAGTGAAGGTAGTGAAGGCAGCTTCTTAGTAAGGAAGAGAGAGTCACGGTTGCCTAAGTATGTGAATACTTAGAGCCTTTTTTAAAGCAGTAGTAGCTAATTCCAGCACTCACAACTACTTCCATCCTAGTACACCAACTTCTACGATGATTTGTTTGTCAGAGGTCATTTCTCCCTATTGGTAAATCTATCATACTGAAGGTGCCACAATGAAGAATCTCCCTGGACTTTCCTAGAGCTGGGGTTAGCAAAATGGCCAAGTAGACAAAGCTTACTTTTAATGCCAATCATCACCACCAACAACCCAGAACAGTCCTCCCTTGATTCTTCTCAGAAATCTTTAGACCCAAAGAGCTTTGTGTCCAACAATCACGGCTACGTGTGTGAAGGTGTCAGGTGCCCATCAGTCAAAAGTTCTCCAAAAGAACCAAAGACAATCAAAATTTTAAAAATAAATAAATTCCAAAATGTACAACTTCTGGCAGAATGATTCAAGTAAACACATTTGTCAAGGAATTTACTCAGCCCATTTATAAGCATGGTCCTATCTGACTCCATTCCCCTCTAGCACACCTTGATCCCTCTCTTTCTTTGCTCCTTTCAGAAACCTCAACTACTGGTAAAGCTTAACAGCTAACATTTCTGCGTGTGACTTCTCACAGCCTATGCAGTTCTTACTTTGATGACGATGTATCTGGATAAAGACCATCTTCCCAGTTGTAGGAAAGAAAACTGGGGATCAAAAGGTTACCTAAAACCAGGCATGGGGACACAGGCCTATAGTTCCAGCTACGTGGGAGTTTGACGTGAGAGGATCCCTTGAGCCCAGGAGTTCAAATCTAGCCTGGGAAACATAGCAAAACCCCCATCTCTACTTAAAAAAATAAATGTTACGTCCTGTTGAGACTTCTGACTTCCAATATGCCTAGCGTAAGTACACACACACACCCACACTCGCACACACACGCACATAGAAACATCACTTCATTTATCACAAAACAAGCTTGTTCCCACGCTAAATAAACATGAGAAAGTATCAGGGAAAAAAAAGTTTTTTAGGTTTCAAATGCTTGGGAGAACCCTTTTGGGACAAAAAAAAAAAAAAAAAAATCACTTTAAGAGAATGTGACCAAATACTTTATTGCATAAGTGCTGTAATACTAGACAGAGAGCCAAAGAACTGTACCTTTCACTAATTTAACATAACTTCAGATAGATAATTAAAACTGACATACAAAAGAGAGCTGACTGCACCTTTAACACTAGGCAGTCTCCAAGTTATGAGGACAAACTTCTGGGTACCATTTGGCCATAACACTAAACCTCTGCACAGCAGATTGGATTCATTACCTTTAACACAATAAAGCATCCACAGGGACACTAATTTCATGACATAAGCATATATTTCAATTTCCCACATATTGACTTTGGAATTTCTACCAAAAATAAGAAATTAAGTGATCAGACAGAATTTCAGTTTAATGCAATTTAACAAATATTTAACATGTTCCTCCTACATATAATGCACTGTATCTACCTCAAAACTAATTAGGAGGAAATCTCGACCATATAGCATCATCTCTCCTACCACTAAACAAAAGTTGCAACTTCTTGGACTGGAAACTTAAATGCTCTTTATTTTATTTATTTATTTATTGATGCTGGGAGACAAAGCTATCAAAATATAAAATAATTCATAACAGGTTCCAATAATTAAGTAATGGTCCATCCTTAGCCTATATAATTTATACCAAAGTTGGACCATAAACTCTTGCTTCATGGTAAAGAAGATAACTTCAGTCAAAGAATAAAATATACAGGCATACCTCACAGATATTGTAAATTCCGTTCTGGACCATCACAATTAAGCAAATATTACAAAAAAGCAAGTCACGCAAATGTTTTTGTTTCCCGTGCATATAAAAGGTATGTTTACACTATACAGTACTCTATTAAATGTGTAATAGCATTACATCTAAAAGTACAATGTATATAACCTTAATTTTAAAATACCTTATTGCTAAAAAGTGCTAATGGTCATTAGCCATAATCACAATGATTATGAGCCTTCAGCCAGTCATAATCTTTTTGCTGGTAGAGGGCCTTGCCTCCATTTTGAACACTGTTGACTGATCAGGGTGGTGGTTGCTGAAGGTTTGGGTGGCTGTGGCAATTTCTTAAAATAAGATAAAAGTGAAGTTTGCCACATTTATTGACTCTTACTTTCATGAAAAATTTATCTGTAGCATACAATGCTGTTTGATAGCATTTTACTCACAACTGTACCTCTTTTAAAATAGGAGTCCACTCTCTTGAACTCTGCTGCTGCTTTATGAAATAGGTTAATGTAATTTTCTAAATCCTTTGTTGTCATTTCAGTGCTCATAACAACTTCACAAGGAGTAAAATCCATCTCAAGAAACCAATTTCTTTGTTCATCCATAAGGAGCAACTCCTCATCCATTCAATCTTTATCATGAAATGGAAGCAATTCAGTCACATCTTCAGGCTCCACTTCTAATTCTAGTTCTCTTGCTACTTCCACCCCATCTACAGTGACTTCCTCCACTGAAGTCGTGAACCTTTCAAAGTCATCCATGAGGTTGGAATCAACTTCTTCCAAATTCCTGCTAATGTTGATATTTTGACCTCCTTCCATGAATCACGAATGTTCTTAATGGTTCCTAGAATGGTGAGTCCTTTCCAGGTTTCAATTTACATTGCCCAGGTCCATCAGACAAATCACTATCTATGGCAACTATAACCTTATGAAATGTATTTCTTAAATAAGACCTGAAAGTCAAAATTACTCCTTGATCCATAGGCTGCAGAATGGATCTTGTGTAACAGGATGAAAACAATCTCCTCTACACTTCCATCAGAGCTCTTAGGTGACCAGGTGCATTGCCAACAAGCAGTAGTATTCTGAAAGGAAAGTTCTTTCCTGAGCAGAAGGTTTCAACAGTGGGCTTAAAATATTCAGTATACCATGCTGTAAACATAACCTGCTGTCATCCAGGTTTTGTTGTTCCATTCATAGTGTGTTCGGAATTGGTGGGTTCTTGATCTTACTGACTTCAAGAATGAAACCGTGGACCCTCGCGGTGAGTGTTACAGTTCTTACAGATGGTGTGTGCGGAGTTTGCTCCTTCAGATGTTCAGATGGGTCTGGAGCTTCTTCCTTCTGGTGGGTTCGTGGTCTCGCTGTCAGGAGTGAAACTGCAGACCTTTGTGGTGAGTGTTATAGTTCTTAAAAAGCAGCCTGTCTGGAGTTGTTCATTTTTCCTGGTGGGTTCATGGTCTCTGTTGGGTTCAGAAGTGAAGCTGCAGACCTCCAGGGTGAGTGTTACAGTTCATAAAGGCAGCAAGGACCCAAAAAGTGAGCAGCAGCAAGACTTCTTGCAAAGAGCAAAAGAACGAAGCTTCCGCAATGTGCAACAGCTGGTGACTGCCTTCCGGCTGCTGGCTCAGGCAGCCTGCTTTTATTCCCTTATCTGACCCCACCCACATCCTGCTGATTGGTCCATTTTACAGAGAGCTGATTGGTCCGTTTTGACAGAGTGCTGATTGGTGCATTTACAATCCTCGAGCAAGACACAGAGTGCTAGCCGGAAAAGTCGTCCAAGTCTCCACTAGGTTAGCTAGATACCAGTACCAATTGGTGTATTCACAAACCCTGAGCTAGACACAGAGTGCTGATTGGTGCATTTACAATCCTGGAGCTAGACACAGAGTGCTAAACGGAAAAGTTCTCCAAGTCCCCACTAGGTTAGCTAGATACAGAGCGCTGATTGGTGCACATACGACCCTCCCGCTAGATATAAAAGTTCTCCAAGTCCCCATCCAGTTCAGGAGCCCAGCTGGCTTCACCCAGTGGATCCTGCACCAGGGCTGTAGGCGGAGCTGCCTGCCAGTCCTCAGCCATGCTTGCACTCCTCAGCTCTTGGGCTACGATGGGACCAGGCGCCATCAAAGCAGCGGGCGAGCACCGTTCAGGGAGGCTTCAGGGCGCAGGGGAGCCTACAATAGTTGGGAGCTCAGGACATGGTCGGGGCTGCAGGGTCCCGTAGCCCTGCCCCGCAGGAGGCGTAAGCCCTGGGCGAGAATTCGAGGTGTGAGCGCCGGGTGGGCCGGACTGCTGGTGGAGACCCTGGGGCACCCAGCACTGCGGGAACAGGGCGGCAACCTCCGTCATGTGCTGGGCCAGGTTGCCAGGTGCTAGGCCCCTCACTGCACTGGGCTGGCGGCACCGGCTGGCCCCTCTGTGTGTGGGGTGCCAAGCCTGTGCCCGCCGGCGCCAGAACTCACACTGGCCCGTGAGTGCAGCCCCAGTTCCCGCCGGTGCCTCTCCCTCCACACCTCCCTGCAAGCAGTGGGAGGAGGCTCCGGCCTAGCCAGCCCAGAGAGGGGCTCCCACAGTGTGGTGGCTGGCTGAAGGGCTCCTCAAGAGCTACCAGAGTGGACGCCGAGGCCGGAGGCGGAGGAGTCGCTGAGCGTGAGGGCTGCTAGCCCATTGTCATCTCTCAGTAGGGCACAGAGTAGATTTAGCATAATTCATAAAAACCCTAGGATTTTTAGAATGGTAATTGAGCATTGGCTTCCACTTAAAGTTACCAGCTGCATTAGCCCAGACAAGAGAGTTAACCTGTCCTTTGAAGATTTGAAGCCAGGCATTGATTTTACTGCTCTAGCTATGAAAGTCCTCGATGACATCTTCTAATTTGAGGCTTTTTAGTGTAGCCAGCTTCATCAATAATCTCTGCTAGATTTCCTGGAGAACTTGCTGTAGCTTCTTCACTTTGCAATTTTACGTTATAGAGACAGCTTCCTTCCTTAAACCTCATGAACCAACCTCTGCTAGCTTCCAACTTTTCTTCCACAGCTTCCTTACCTCTATCAGCCTTCATAGAATTGAAGAGTTAGGATCTTGCTCTGAATTAGACTTTGGCTTAAGGAAATGTTATGGCTGGTTTGGTCTTCCATCCAGATTACTAAAACTTTCTCCATATCAGCAAGAAGGCTGTTTTTGCTTTCTTATCATTCATATGCTTCCTGGAGTAGCACTTTTAATTTCCTTCCAGCACTTTTCCCTTGCATTCACAACTTGGCTAACTGACAAAAAAGGTCTAGCTTTCAGCCTATCTCAGCTTTAGACATGCCTTCCTTACTAAGCTTAATCATTTCTAGCTTCTGATTTAAAGTGAGACACGTGAAACCTTTTCTTTCACTTGAATATTTAGAGGCCATTATAGGGTTATTAACTGAACTAATTTCAATATTGTTGTGTCTCACAGAGTAGGAGGCCCAAGGAGAGGGAAAGACACTGACAACAGCTGGTCAGTGGAGCAGTCAGAACACATACATTTATCAATAAAGTTCGCTGTATTATATGGGCATAGTTTGTGGCACTCCAAAACAATTATAATAGTAACATCAAAGATTACTGATCACAGATCACCATAATAGATATAATAACAATGAAAAAGTTAAGAATCTTGTGAGAATTACCAAAATGTGACACAGAGACACAAAATGAGCACACGCTGCCAAAATGAGACACAAAATGCCACCAGTAGACTTGCTCAACACAGGGTTGCCACAAACCTTCTAGTTGTTTTAAAAAATGCAATATCTGCAAAGTATAACAAAACAAAGTGTGATTATGTGAGGTATCCTTGTACTACTAGGAGCCTCACTCCTCTCAAGGGAAAATGGAATGCAATGTTAAAGTAAAGTCATGGGTATTTTATGTGACAGGAAGGCTATGAAACTGAGAAAAAATGTATATTCAAGTAATCCTTGAGTTTCCCAAAACTGTTTTAAAACTTGTTTCTTTTTGATTTGTCAGCTGAACTTAGTATTTAAAATAACAATAAAAAGTCTGCTATTTTATCCACACCAGCTAAGCTTTAAATCAATACTGTTTTAGAGGATGAGAATATAAAGCATAAAGATTAAAAGAAACCTCTGGAGCTAGATTATTTGGACCTACTTCTTGGCTCTGCATTTATTAGCTATGTAACCTAAGGCAAGTCACTTAACATCTCTCCATCTGTAAAAATCGAGATAATAATAATATGTATATCATATGATTATTGTGAGAATTAAATTATTTGATACACATTAATGCTCAAAACAATGCCAGACTCATCATACAAACGATATTAGTATTTGCTATTATTATAAAGAAAATTGCTCAGGAGGAAAACCAATTCAAGATGTTACTAGGTGTTTGGATTTTAGATTAAACATAAAAATAAAGCTACTTACTATTAATAACATTTCTAAATATATAACATTTAATTATGATATAAAATCAATAATTCCAAAATATTTCAAAGCTGGAGTTTACTAAATGCTGAAGATGACTTTGCATCTCTTATATATGCCTCTAGGGGGAGCATGAGGCTCCAATTCCCTCACCTCCATCCCCACCCCCACTTCCAAAAATTAGTCATCATCAATGATTAAGAAACTGCAAGTTCAAGGACATGAATGGGGTATGTTATATGGGGATGAAGCTTTCAAAGGAGAGAGAGGTCAGAGTGCACATAGCATCGTCTGCTCTCTCTCCTCCCCAACCCAACAATCAGGGCTGACCTGTAGGGGAGCAGGGCCACCACTCTTCTGACACCATTGCCCTTTTCCTGAACCAGGCCTTACCTAGTCTGAGCCAAGGGAGGCTTAAAGGGGAAACATATTCTCCCCCTGCTGACCATGTCCCTGACTCCTTATTGTCTGGCCCTAATTGGTGTGCCCCTAATTACACCCTACAGGGTGTGCCTACCCTCATTATCGGCTGTCAGATCTGGGGGGTGGGATGTGGGCTTTACATATACAGGCTATTTGGCTTGCTTTGGTTTGAAGTCATTTGGGCCTTAGGGAAAAGTGCCTACAACAAGGTCAGGTCTAGCTTTCTAGGGTTCTACACTGTAATTTTGGTCCCAGCTAATACTAAAGTGTTCTTTTGTCTCTTTTTGCCTTATTTGTGCACCCATCTCCCTCTCATCAGAGAATGTCTCACAGAGAAGGTGGTCTGAATTTGAGTACCTCTGATTTCTGAACACTCAGTAGCATCACAATCCCAATATTTCTAACCGTGATATTATACCGTGTAAATAATACAAGTTTGCCTGCTTGTACATATTGCCTGGGCTTAGTCTGTGTTTAGTACATAGCATCTTTTAAAAGGCTTTTGAAAGACAGGCATGCAGCCAACAAATATATTTTAAAATGCTCACCATTACTAATCATTAGAAAAATGTAAATCAAAATCACAATGAGATACCATCTCACACCAGAATGGCTATTATTTAGAAGTCAAAAAACAACCAATGTTGGTGAAGTTGTGGAGAAAATGGAACACTTTTACATTGCTGGTGGTAATGTAAATTAGTTCAGTCACTTGGAAAGCAGTGTGGAGATTCATCAAAGAGACTAAACAGAACTACCATTTGACTAACCAATCCCATTACTGGGTATATATCAAAACGAAAACACAGCGTTCTACCCAAAAAGACACATGCACTTGTATGTTCATCGCAGCACTCCACAATAGCAAAAACATGGAATCAACCTAGGTGCTCACCAGTGGTGGACTGGACAAAGAAAATGTGGGACGCATACACCATGGAATACTACACAGCAGTAAGAAGGAACAATATCATGTGCTTTGCAGCAACATGGATGCAGCTGGAGGCCATTATCCTAAGTGAACTAATGCAGGAACAGAAAACCAAATACCACATGTTCTCACTTATAAGTGGTAGCTAAACACTGAATACACATGAACACAAAGAGAGGAACAATAGATACTGGGGACTACTTGAAGAGGAAGGTTGGGTTAGGGAACTTGGGTTGAAAAACTAACTATTGGGTACCATGCTCACTAGCTCACAGGATCATTTATACACCAAACCTCAGCAACATGCAATTTACCCAAGTAACAAACTTATACATGTATACCCTCTGAACCTAAAATAAAGGTCAAGAGAAAAGAAGTAAAATGTTAAAATTAAAGGCTCTTGAAAAGGTCAGCATAAGAATAAAGCAGATACTATCTTTCAAAGGTATTTTAAATTTTGAATACAAAGATGTATGATTAAGGAAAACACAATAACCTTGCCTATAATAGCTACACACTTTCATAAATTTACAAATACAAATTAAGAAATATATGGAAATGAAACACACTAAAATAGTTTATGTTATTTTGTCTTGATAGATTGTATTATTTTCAAAATTAACTTGCCTTCTTTCTGAAGTGATAATGATAATATAAACAATGCTTCTTTTCTACTTACTGTATACAATCCTACTTTTCTCAAAGTAATGCTAGATTGATTATTAATAAGATGAGTTTAAATGGCACTGTTGAAAATAAACTAGGTTATATCTCTCTCTTACATTCACAAAAGATGTTACAGATAAAACTACAAATGAAATCCAATTTTAAATCCAATGGACTATTCCAATACTTCGCCATACTATGATTTTGTTGCCATTAAAAGTTAGCTGAAATACACAATACATTTGCCAATATGTAAGACTGAATGCTGTTGTTACAGAAGTTGGCCACTTGGCACTAATAGTTATTGTCTGTTTAGTATAATCATTAATTACAATAAACTCTGTCCATTGTTTCCTATTACAGGAACTAGAATACAGAGATGAACTAGGATAGGGAGGTGAATAAGAGTCAACAAAACTACAAATAAACCTCTTTTACATTATTAAAACACTTTTCAAAATATAAGATTTTGCAGAACTGAAAAGTTTCACTATAATAAAGTTTATTGATTTATTACCTTAGATTTCAATGTAAAGTCCAACACAATGATTCTCTCCCTCCTTCTTATAACCAATGGCTCATTTACTGTTGCTGAGATCCTGCCTCTTAGCTCTGTCTAGGCATCTAAAGTTGTATAGTTTTTTTTTTTATTTAATATTCAGTGTTAAGCACATCTCAGTTTGGACATTGCTCCTGAATGTGGAGTTATTTTTAATATTCACAGTTATTAAAGCTGAACAGAACTGAGTGAGGGCGCAGAGAAGACTGCCGCAATTCCTTCATTGAGTTACTGCCTGGGCCACTGCCAGATTAGTTTGCTGTGGCATTGCCTAGAAGCAGTTAATGAATTGCTTGTTCAGTAGCACCAAGGTAAGGTCGGCTGTCTCCTGATATCTTTTCATAATGCCCTGCTGTGCCTGAGGTGTCATTTGGCAATAAATGTTCAATTGACATTTTACTGTACAAAATTTAATTAGCTGTTTTCTCCATTGTAAAAAGGGAAAGGTTGGGAAAACACTATTCAGTCGCAATCACAATGCGTGTTTAACCCCTCAATGGCTATGTAATTAACTAACATTTTTAGCCTTAATATATTTTCCAAAAGAGAAAACAAATTTTGTAAATTCTAATAATAGTAGCAAACACTAATCAACAGACACTTCAAAAACCTTTCATCAAAGTATGACAAGGCTGTTTACCTAAAGTTTATTCTTCATTTTCTTGAGGGGTGCTATAAGAAATCACATCAGAAAGGCCCTGCAATTAGAAGAAGCCACTTCTAAGGTGAAATGTGACCATGTTACTATGGCAATTTGAGAGAAAGTAACATTCTAACTGAAGTTGCTGGGATCATAAACCAAATCTACCTAAGAGGTTCGTGCCATTCATTCAGCCAAATCACATCTCAGGAGGACAGCCGCAACTGAAAACACCAGGGCACACTCTCAGCAACCCTTACGGTAAAGTCAAGGCTGGCCAGTTCCTCTGGTTATTTCTCCAAAATCCATCCATAAGTTGGTTATTTGGAACTTTTAACATGTATTTGTAGAGAATAAAATCTATAAATGCTGATAAATGCCTATATAATCCAAAGGGTGCCTAAAATTTTTAACTAATTTTTAATCACATTTAATTTCCCCTCATAACTGTCCCTATTTAAAATAACAGACACACACACACACACTTTCAGAGCTCCAAATGAAGATCCCCCATTTTCTTACTCCCCTAGATTCATATATATTCCTATGACCTAGGTATTTTTTCCACCTGCGTATCAGCCTAAAAGAGAATGCAATGCTTCACAAATTCCACTGTCTGCAAGGACAAGGGGGAAGTGCGCCTGGGGTAAAATAATAGGGTGTAAGCTCCATATAACTGCCAGATTGCTCTGCCTTTTCAAGTACAGCACAGGCCTAACAAAATAGCCAAAGACAGAAAAGGTTGCAATCCCTTTCTAGAGTCATCAAGCTTCAAATGTTCTGAACTGAAGGAAAGAGGGTTGAGAAAAGATAATTTACCCCACAAACCATGGGACCTAAAATGCATACTCTTCTGTCACTGTCTTACATGTTTGGGCTGTTTCTAACCTAGAAAGTTTTCGTGGATTGTGGACTTCTTGCATCTGAGAGCCAACCCAAGAGCACAAACTCCGAAATTAAGCAGACATGACTTTCAGTCATCACTCCAGATTTTAACAGTAGCTCTCTGTGCCTCCCTTCCCTACTTTAGAGTTTCCTATGAGGTTTAAGTGGTACAAATGTACGAAAGCTCCTAGTTTAGTATATGACTCATAGCAGTAGGCACTTAATGTGAACTGCATTCCTCTTGCCCCTCTGAGGAAAGCCATAATCTTGATAGGAGTCAACTGGTACCCAAGGGGCACCTTTGAGGCTGCAGTTCAAAAATTCACCATACCAGCCCACGATGACATGATAGAGCAAGACTTGCCGTGATATGAAATAATGAGACATGAACAACACCCAAGTAGCTGCTCCAGTGCAGTTCTCAGCACCTCATTCCCAACTCCCATCTTCATCCCCAACACCCATGTCCATGAGATCCAAGTGACAATTTCTATTCTTCCTTGCCTAGAGAATTTGTTCTTAAGTAGAACAAAAGGAAGTCGAAAAAAGTAGAACCCGTCAATGTATTACATACAATGGAAGAAAATCAACTGCTATTTTAAAATACGTATGTAGCTCAGTTCCCACCATCTAATATAGTAAATAAGCTATGCTGCTTCCTATTTTGAAAACATTACAGAGTTATATGGCTATAAGCTATAATCTAAAATGTTAAATATTTTAAATACTATAAGCTTGATATCAAGTACCAGATAAATGAATGGCCTTATTTCTTAATTAGAAATATATGTAAATGCAGAATAGTAAACAACTGTTAGAGATTATCAATACTGCAGGTATCCAACCTGTCATTTCAAACCACAAGTCATCAAGAAGAAATTAAAATGGATTCTATTGCATTATTGTGGTATATAACAATGCGCTTACCAAAAAACATGCAGCATTTATCAATGTCAATGCTATTGAAACAATCACACAGAAAAACATACAAAAAAGTAGACAGATTTTTTAAAACTTAGTTTAATTCTCACATTGAATGTTTTTAAAGCTAGGATTGGTTATATAGGGGGAAAAACACAATGACAGTAGAAAGAATTTCTGAAGATGCATACAGATAAATGTTGTCATTGTTTTCCTCAGCTCAGAAGGAAATTGTTTTCTCAACTAAACACATGTTTTCACAAATTAGGGAGGGCAAATTTACTGAAAACATTCTTTTTATTAATATACAAGACAGTCTGTTTTCTGGCAGGATAGCACTATTCTGAAACAATACCTTAAATTGAGCTGAAAAGAATTTAATATTTGATGATTCACAACCTTTCAGTGGCTCAGAATTATGAATATCAATTATTACTGCACTACAGCTACTTGGAACAGCATTTAATATTTTGATTGATATAAAATGTACTAAAGCTTTTCTTTTGTGTACATTTCAATTCCAAATTAAAAAAACTCTTGGCAAAACTGTGAAAAATGCATTTTCTCTCAATATAGAACATGTGCTATGTATTTCTTATATGATCTAGACTTTTTTTGGAAACTCATTTTTACTCTCCTAAAGGGAAAAAACCATGGGGCAGCAGATTCAAGAACGTCAACAGAAAGGTTTCTTGATCTCAGAGAAGGAGTGGAACAGAGCCTACCACCTGCCTTTTTTTCCACTTAGAAGGGCATTAAGGCCTCTGGGAACAGACCCCAATGACTGCTGCCCACCAAAGACCTACCAGATTATCCTTGAAGATTAGTTTGTTCATCACAATGACCTTAGACTACCCTCTAGGCTTCAAAAATGTTTAAAGCTATGAGGTTTGTAAAACTCTAGCCAAATTTTTTTGTATCAATCAGGAGCTGCTATAGTTCATCATAGACACATATAGATATATATGCTTACATATGCATGGAATATTTTGGAAGCATACATAAGAAAGTGTTAACATCTGTGAGGGTGGACTACGTAAGTGGGAATGTAGAGTGTCTGAGGGTCTTTCCTTCACACTCCTTTGCCACATTTGATTTTTTTAAATTATATGTTTGTGTTACTTTTTCAATATAAACCTAACATAATAATTCACTTTATTTTCTAATATATTTAATTTTAAAGGCCATTTACCAAATGTTAATTGCATTCACTATTAAATGGGGAAAAATCAAGTTAATATTCTGTTGTCTCCCTTCTTTTTTCACAGAAAGAAACTTCAAAACAAAAGAGGCACCATTACTCAGCAACGACCCTTCGGAGAATATAAACCAGCATAGTACAATTCCAAAGTGACAAACTCAGTTGCAAGAATTTGTATATTCCTTATACTCCATTACTTTTGTTTTTTACAACATTATAGAGCCCTTTGCTCTTTATTGTCATATATTTTAAAGTGTCTTGTGGTGCCCGTTTTACACACACAGGACACCATGTAGTATCAATATCGTAGAATCCAAAATATATGTGTTTCCTAATTGTGATGTTTTTTTAAGTTTCAAAACAGTATGCTTTCTGACCTGTGGTTTAAAAACAAAATAGTAATTTCCGTTTGTCCAAATTCACACCCAGAATAGAACACTCCTGTCACATAATCAAAAAGCCACAACATAACAAACTACTCCAAGTTATTTGTAATTACCACCCACTCTTCTTTCTATATTATAGAAAGCTCTCCACTGATTTTAAACTTCCATGTGTCATTGTTGGGAAAAAGACTATACTGGAGCCACATTCTGTGGTCAGTCTACCTAAGCTGGTGCTGGGAGTTTGGAACATGCATGATGGACTGGTTACGCAGCTTAACCCTGAACAGAGCTTTTGAATATATTAGTGAACCCAATAAATTCAACAGTAAGTCAAAGTCCATCTTTCATTGTCATTGAGGTGTGTGTGTGGATGCGCACACACACATATA
This sequence comes from Rhinopithecus bieti, assembly GCF_001698545.2. Taxonomy (NCBI): domain Eukaryota; kingdom Metazoa; phylum Chordata; class Mammalia; order Primates; family Cercopithecidae; genus Rhinopithecus; species Rhinopithecus bieti. The sequence goes on along the minus strand of NW_016804595.1, from coordinate 1,907,258 downwards.
CTTACATATATACATACATATATGTCGTTTTATACTGACTGCTTCACCAAAATCAATTTTAATCTGACATGCATATGATTGATTACTCACATGCATTTACACTGAGGCCCTTTTCCAGAGGGTTCTTACCCAAATAACCTTACCCCAAAGTCATGCTCCCAAAAGAGGAAATCTCAAACAGAAGAAACAAGCCCCAAGTGGAAGGAAGATGGAAAGAGAAAGGGGAGGAAAGAGGTTTACAAATTCCTTGCCAAATGGATGGAGAGAAATTCTGCGAGGTGATTAGCGGGTCAGGAAGCGTTTTCCCTGGATGTAGTGGTAACCACAAGGACAAGGGATAATGCTTGGGGGATTGATTGCTTTCCGGTTGTGCTTTCTGCAGTGCAAAAACTCTGGGCTCTTGCATTGCTCTTTACTGTGGTGCAGGGTCCACTCAAAACTCTACCTGCCTACCGGGAAAGTTCACATGTCTTGGAATTTCGGGATCATTTAAGTCTAGAGGGGATTTTTTTTTTCCACTTGAGAGTAAGCTGTGCATTTTCTTCATTGTACGGAAAAAGCTCACCCTTCGCTGGAAAGCAATGCACAACCATCCGGTGGGTCTGCATTTATCCTGAGTTCTCCCTTCCTCCCTCCATCAACGGTTTAGTGAAGCTTGCAGAGAAAATGAGGGAAAGCATCCATCAGAACGCAAAGACGCAAAGCGGAACTTTTCCTCTGCTTTCGGGGGGAGGGGGGAAAAGTCACTTGTGCGTCTCACGGCTGACAGCTAAGTCTGGGAACCTCCGGATGAGGAAGGAAGGTTTGGCGTTGAAGGAGATGGGAGAAAACAATGCCGAGCCTGGATGCCTCCGGACACCGCACATCCTGCCTAGGTCCCCGACCCACCCATCACCCACAGCCACGCTCCCGGTGCGGCGCGGCTTCGCTTACCTTGATGATGCTGCTGCGCCGAGGGGTCGCCCGTGCCGCCTCCAGGAGGCCCGCCTCGCTGTCTGCTGGGGTCCCGGCGGTGCCCGGCAGTGCGACCCCGCTGCGACGGTCCCTCATCCGGCCCCCAGAGGCCGCCGCCACGCAGTCCCCGGCGGCATCCGGGCCCACTCGGGGGTCGTCTTCGCCCCCCGCCGCGTCAGGCGGCGCCGGATCCTCCCTGCCGGCCGCGCCCTCGGCCATGGCCTGGCGCGTTTCGGGCTCCCCGGGAGAAGGCGGGACGCCCGGCAGCGGAGTCCAGCCGCTAGGCACTGGTGCGCTCCTGCACAGGGAGGCGGCCCCGCCAGACTTTGTTTCACCGCCCAGCGGCGGCAGTGGCGGCGGCGGCGGTGGCAACTTTCTGGAGAAGGGACATCGCTCGGGCAAAGACGTCCTCAGGCTTTGGTCTAGGAGGCTAGCAGTCCGGCGGGGGGACGGTGGCGGGAGTAGGGAGGCGATGTGAGCGGGAGGCAGAAGGAGAGGCGAAAAAAGAGAGGGAGGTATACGAAATGTGATGCAAACGCCGGCTCTGCGCCAGACAAAAGGCACAGGGCGCCCAGCCAGGCGGCCTCTGGAGCCCGGACGCCCGCGGCCCGATAGGGGCCAGAGCCGGGCGACTGCGGCCGGGCGCACCCGCCACCTGCCCGCGGACTGCGGCGCAGCGGTCCCAGGAAGTGCGGCGGCGGCGGCGGCCTCCACTCAGCTCTGTTGTGACAGGGAGGGAGACTTGTTTTGACAGCCCGTGGGGATTGGCAGGCGTCTGGGCCTCTTAGGAGCCTCGCCTCGCCGAGGGGGCTCGGCCCGACCAATCGTCACTGCGGAGGGGTGTGCCTGAGCGCGAAGAATGGAATGTGTTCTGCAACTGGGAGCCGGCCCAGCGGGGCTGGTGTACTCGAGCCAGGGTGTGCGCGCGCGCGCGCGTGTGCGAACCCGGAGGCGCTCCGTGCATATTTTAGGAAGTTTAGATTTGCTACACGAGCCTGAAATGCAACAAAATCCAGGTTGCGGGGAAGGAAGGGGGAGAAAGAAACCTTCTGCCAAACAAAGCAATTTGGAGGAAAGGAGGTATTGAGTATGAATGTCCAAGCATTTGGGGTGATGGGGTGAAGCTTCGTGTGGTCAGAGGCTAATTGCAGGCTCTCAGGCCAATTCTTAGAAGTCAAGTCCTTGCAGAGATAAACTAAGGCTTACTGGGATCTTGGGGTTCCATAATTTGCTTCGGGTTACAGGAAAGGATTCTAAGTTCATTCTGCAATGTGAGTAAATATAACAAGGAAGAGGAGTCAGATGAAAAGACATGAGGGTGAAAGGAACTGAACCAACTAAATCCCTCCAAAGACTGACTTTTAACAAAGCACAGATACAATCCAAGTCAGATAAATGCAGGTGGGGAGTTCAGTCTCTATCCTAAAACATTCCTATTTGACAATGGTTCCGCCTCCTTTCTCTATATAATCCTATATAAAAACATATTTTGCTCATTTCCAGTAAGCTAGCAACCAAGAAAGGAGAGATCTTTGGATGATACATTAAGTCACTGAAATTATCCACAGAATGCTCAGATACAAACCATGGCTCTAAGGCTCCCTGGCAAGACAAAAGACTTGGCATTTTAATTTTAAACTTCTTTGATATTAGAATCTGTATTAAACCTCACTTATAACATTACATTATATCTTAATTATTAATAATTTAATAATTTTAGATTTTACTTGTTCCTTAGTCTGGCTAAGAGCATGAGAAATTATTCAGCATTTTAGACCAACAATTTGGTTTGAATCTCATAATTTTAGAGATGTATGGGGATTTAGGGATCAACTAGGACATCATTTTTGTTTTACAGTTGAGACAAAGGCCCAGGGAGCCTTGTCTACTAGTTAGTGCGGGAGCCGAAATTAGAATCCGCCACCCAACACCTCCGATAATCTCTTCACTACTTTATCTGTCTCCTCTGGGCTACAACCAGCCAGAACTGGCAGGGGCACTTGGAAGGTTTCAGATTTGACATTTACCAACTACTAGGGAAGACTGAGAAGACTTGAATTTACCTTTTCTTTAAACGTAAGTGCAGCCTAGTAATGAATGTACTGAAGAGAGTAGCAGTGACCTCCGGTTTTAGAACCAACACCACCCTCTAGTGAGATTCTGAGAACTGCATCTATAACAGCAAAGGCTTCTTTTTCCCCCGATCTTTAAAAGACAGGAGGGGTAACCCAACAAAAGTTTCCTTTTCAACGGGTATGCCTTTATAACGCACAGACTACACGAGGAAAATAAATTGTACCCAGACTTAAAACAACCATACGTGTCTTCCATCTCCTTTAGTTCAGAGAATTCCCTTCTATGCTATATAGGAAATATTTTAATTACTATCCTCAGAAATATATCTTATTTTAGGCTATCACTTTTTTCTTTGATATTCAACTATTATTACATTTGACTTCTGTCATTTACAGTTGTCAGTGCTTCATTTTTCTTTGTTACTCTAATAAAAGTCCCATTCTTGGATTGTCCTCTGAAAAATGTAAAATTGCCTCTATCTCACTCATCTTGTTATAGGATATTAATATCATTTATAAGTTCCTCATCCTACAGACTTGTATACCATTATGATAATTATTTTTACAAATATTAAAATTAGCATCACTTTATTAGCAAACATTCAAGGTCAGTGATCTAAAAAAAAGAAAAAAACAGAAGCCAGAAAGTACAGCACATAACTTGCAAAATGTTTTATCTTTCAACTAGACAATGTCCAGTTGGACTCTTTTTCCTTCCTTGGCATCCTTCCCTCTCACTCTCATGTGAAAAATGCACACACAGACACACACACACCCCCCTCTGATTCCTTTGCTCTGAGCCTCTATCCATAAAGGTTGTTGTCTAAATTACTTGCTTTGATAAACTGGTTGGACCCTGATCTAAAAAGTCATTTATATTGTTGTCTTCCAGCATAAGCTCAGAAGGCTTTTCCTAATACTCATGTTTGCAACTGAGAAAAAAAAAAAAAAAAACCCTCCTGTGTACTTGCTCCTATCCAGGAGCAGATTCTGCTTTGTGGACCCACTTCAAAAACTGAGAGAAGAGACTAGCTAGATTCAGTTAAGTCAGCAGCCATGGGCACATTCCTATCCCTGCATTAACAGTCCCTCTTTCCAAATAACTGTCACCTACAATTCTTGCCTCCCAACCTTTTATCATGTCATGGTAACAATTGCTAGACTGGCAGATTGGAATTTGGGGGTGAGCAGGGGTAGAAAGATAAGATGTGAATAATAGTAATGAGCAGGAAATTCAAATGTTACTACATCAGAAAGGACTCTCTAACTACAAAGCTCACATTGCCCCTACAGCCCTCAACACATACCATGTCACTCGTATTATTGTGTTTTGTCTTCTCACAGGATTTTAGCACTGTGAACAAACTGTCTTTTCCATGGAATTGTTTACTTACATATTCTGTTTTACTTTCCCCCTATCTCTGCCTCACTGCAATGTAGAATGCAATCTCCGTGTGCCTAAAGACCTTGGGATTTTATTCATTGCTGTATCTCTAGCTCCCAGAACTATGTCTGGAACAGAGTAAGCGCTCAATAAATATTTATGGACAGAAGAATTTTGCAGTCCTGTGACTAAATAAAATAATCAGTCTGATAAAGAAAAATGGTTCTGTCACTGTCTGCATGGTAGAACTTCTCATCCTCAAGGATCCTAGAATTCCATTTTACAGCAGAAATCAGAACAGGTCCAGACCAAGCAGCTACAAATCTTAGAAGAAGGGCACTTATAAATTGGAATGACTTGAAATCTAGAATTAGACTGAAAGACAACCAATAAGAACTAAGCAAGTTCTAGCAGTCCTGGAAATACCTAGACCAGACTAAAAGACTAGATATGTCAGTATAGTCCTTCCAGCCAGGAAGTCCAGAACCATGGGCCTGAGAAAAACCCAGTGAAAATATTAAGACTTTCCATATACTACCAGGAAGTCATAGTGGGGGGGAAAGAACTATCTCTTTGATAACTGCTTTCTATGTACCAGATAGATCCTCTCTACAGTATTCTGATCGCCACTTCACAGATCAGAAAACTGAGGATCAAAAGGGTCAAGTAGCTTGCTTGAAGTTATAGCCAACTAGGAAGTGAAAGAACCAGCATTTGAGGCCAAGTTAGTGACTTCAAAGCCTACATTCTTCCTGCTACTCAAAGCTCTCATAAGATACAAGTCCAGTAGCTGTCCTGGAGAATGAAGAGACACTCCTTCAGATCTGGGACCATTCATATTAACCATGACAACCTCTTCTCTCAACATCGGCATGACCTTTATGTCATCCACATGGACCACTAGTATGACTGATTCATTAGTGCGTGAAGAAACACATTTATCATCTCATTCACATATGTGTAAGAAAAATATTTTTATATTGAGACAGTTCTCATAATAAGTTAAAAGACGCATTGCACGTAATCAAAGAAGAGGACATACAGCATTTTCAGTTAAGTTGCATGCATCTTTACATTCAGTCATAGCCGTCCCCAATATACATGGTGATCTTTTTGCTTTGCTAGCTCAAGAAAACAGAATTTGTAATTTGTAGAGTGAATATTATAGTAGAGTAAATACATACAAGTCAATAAAAGATAAGCAAAACTTGGTATATGACCTCTTTGAAATTCACGTTTTTTCTTGAAAGTTATTTCTTTGTCACTTATATTAGAAATTAAGAAATTTCAGTAACTAAAACATAAAAATCAACTAATCTTATTTCAAAGAACAAGTAAAGTGTGCTCCATTATAACAGTCCTACAAAAATGAGAAGTTACGAATTGCTTATAATAGGTCTAGATTCCCCAGTTTAATGAATCTTTAAAGTACTGAAAGGCAATGAATCTAAGAAATCTTTAATTACAGCCAATGTTCTTCAATGTCTGATTACTGCTGCTTCTTTCAGAGTTTTAGAAACCTCTGCTGTCTACAGGAGAGCAGAATGCCTGGGCCTCTATCCATTAACACCATTCCCTCAGGAATTACCCCATGAAGACCCTGGGGCTAAGGCACTATCAGGAGCTCCAGGCCAATCCTCTGGTAGTAGTCTGTATTGTGCATGGCAAAGGTCTTTTAAAAATAGACAGTGTTGATTTATTTTCTATGTATTAACTTACTTTAACATGGATCCTGGAGTTGGAGCTCATGTCATGATTTTTTCCCCCACTGATGCAGAAGCCAGAGGCACTTATGAAAAGAGTACCACTGAAATGGCACCAATAAAGCCCCATAAAAACTTGATTCTCTGTTTTATTTGACAACCGGCATCCTTTCCAGATACAAAGTTATGACAGAAACCTTTTCAAACCAGATACACACCCAATGCCTGATATTTTCAATGCAGAAGTGAATATATAATAGGTTCCTCCTCCCCTCCAGCCCCCAAATCCCAGGTGCATTCCCCAAATCGAAATCACCTACATGATGGTGGGGTTTTAATCCTCCAACTTATACCAAGGTATGAAGTTTATTAATGCTTTTTAGTGTCATAGGGCCCACTGAAAGAAACTGCAGAGTCATATTTCTTTTTCTAATGCACTTCTTTTCTCCACTCATAATGTGTAAGACTCTTACACCTATTTTATAGACTTTATTCATATGCCTTTGTTCTAGTCTACCTTAAACCTTTTGGCAGGAAGAAGCAGAGTGCAGTATTTGAATAAATATAAAATCATAAAGCACATTTTACATTAAAATATAGGACAAAAGTGAAGTATAGTTTGTTTTGTAAGCCCTTTTTTTCCGAATTAGTTTTCAGATATACAGCTCTTTTGTTAAGCACAATACGAAGTTTGTCTGCTTTACAAAATAAGGAGTTAGAAAAAGTGAATCCTTTGTTTTTTTAAAAAAAGAAAAAAACCATTTGAGGCCAAATGCTTGATGAAAGCTGACTTTCCAGCGTTTGCTCTGTCATTAACCCCTGTGAGAATCCCGCAGTTCCCACTCTCACTAAGTCAGATAGGTCACCATGGATACAACTGCCTCTACTCAGCCCACAGTAGATGAGCAACAGCTGTTGAACCACACTTGGTACTTTTGCCATTCACTGTTCTGTATAAATTGCACTGGTGAAACATTTCAGATAATGTTACAATTGTTTTTGAAATTTTGTTTAAGTATGTTGTAGGAAACATCTGAAATATTAGACAACAGTAAAGGATTGAAATTTAATTTAACTTGTGAAATAGAATAACAAGTAAGAAGTACTGTACATTTTGTGTAATAAGAGGTTGCAGCACTTTCTTCAAATTTTTTCCTAACCAAAGTAAAAATTTAATAACTAAACGGATAGCTGCAAATAAAATCTATTTGGAAGATTCTTTAATAAGCAAATACTTAAACTCTGGCAAAAAGCACAAAACAGTACTATTTTATACTATAATTTATAAAGGAAGGAATCTGTTTTCTGATTTGTGATGATCATTGTATTTCTTATCAATAAACTGCTGTGAATTCTAAAATTCAGAAAAATAAAATATGTAGTTAAAATTTTACCCTTCTGCCTATCATAATTTTTCTATATTCAGAATATGAATTAAAGGGATTTTACTTTGTTTTATGAAAATGTGATGAGATGGTCTGTGATCTGTGATTGAAACAAAAAATCAAAAGGAGTGTCTTTATACTTAACACCCAGTGGATAATAAAAATAACATTTATTTAATTCTAAAAAGTAGCATACACAATGTATTTCCTTTTATTTCTCCTCTTAATTCTCACCACTGATTAATCCACCAATCCTTCATAACATTCACTACTGTGATCACACAGAAACACTTCATTAACACTCTTTGTCATAAAGCAGATCTTTATACCCTGGGGGATGTTTACTGATCCTCCCTGCAGAAGGGTCATACATCCTCATTTCATTGACAGTGGTCTCAGCCATGTGACTTGCTTTGACCAGTGAAAGAACCCCCTTCTAAGCAGAAGCTTTAAAAGCCAGCATAAATTTAACTATGATCTCATTTTCTCAGCCTCTAGATTGTTCACCAGATAGGTGCTGAATCCTGAGTGAAAGTGGCATGGAGCAGAACTGAAGCCAATCTATAACAGACACATAACATGAGCAGTAAAGCATCCTTTGTTGTAAACCACTTGGATTTGAGGGTCATTTGTCACTGTAATATAACCTAGCCTCTGCTGAGTGATAGACATATGTAAGTTTACTGAAAGCCCTGTGCTTTCCACAACCATGCTTTCATTTTCAGTTCATATGGCCAGATACTGTTTGATTTATATATAGCCAGTAAATATTTCTGGCATCTAGTAAACTGGTACAAACTAAAGACTTTTATATATCCAACAAAATTGCATATAGTGATTTCCATTTCTGTGACCCATTTTTTTCATTTATCTCTTTACTGCAAGCTGTGTAAGCCCCAATTCTGCCTTTCTTATTAGGTTTAGAAATTATAGCATAATGAGATCATATGTATGCTTTTTTGGTACAATTTGTTCATATCTTCTTTTGCCTGTCTTGGACATATCTTCCCTCTTCCACCCACATCAACCCTCCCGACTCCTTGCAAGGTAACTCAAGTTAACATTCATCTGTGTATATGTGTGTGTTTGTGTGTGTGTGTATATATATATACACACACATATATATATAAATAAAGTATATTTCATCATTGTTTAGCAGAAAAAATGCGGGAGAGAGATAATTTTATATATACTTGATATGGTTTGGATGTGCCCCACCCAAATCTCATCTTCAATTGTAGTTCCCACAATCCCCACTTGTTGTGGGAGGAACCAGGTGGAGATCATTGAATCACGTGGAGCAGTTTTCCCAATCCTATCCTCACGACAGCGAGTTAGTTCTCACAAGATCTGATGGTTTTATAAGGGGCTTCCCCCTTCACTTGGTGTTCATTCATTCACATTCCTGCCCCCCTGTGAAGAACATGTTTGCCTCCCCTTCCACCATGATTGTGAATTTCCTGAAGCCTCCCCAGCAATTCTGAACTGTGATCAAGTAAACCTTCTTCCTTTATAAATTACCAGTCTCAGTAGTATCTTTGAAGCAATGTGAGAACAGATTCATATAGTAAATTGGTACCAGTAGAGTGGGGTGCTGCTATAAGGATACCCAAAAATGTGGAAACGACTTTGAAACTGGGTAACAGGCAGAGGTTAGAACAGTTCAGAGGATACAACAAAAAGAGAGGAAAATGTGGGAAAGTTTGGAAATTCTTAGAGATTTGGAGGGCTCACGAAATAGGAAAATGTGGGAAAATTTGGAACCTCCTAGAGACTTGAATGGCTTTGACCAAAATGCTGATAGTGATACGGACAATAAAGTGCAGGCTGAGGTGGCCTCAAATGGAGATTAGCAACTTATTGGGAACTGAAGTAAATGTCACTCTTGCTATGCAAAGAGACTGGTGGCATTTTGCCCCCAACCTAGAGATCTGTGGAACTTTGAAATTGAGATCTGAAATTGGAAATTACGTTTAAAAGGGAAGGAGAGCATAAAAGTTTGGAAAATTTGCAGCCTGACGATGCAGTAGAAAAGAAAAACCCATTTTCTGGAAAGAAATTCAAGCCCACTGCAGAAATTTGCATAAGTAATGAGGAGCCAAATGCTAATTACCTAGACAATGGGGAAAATGTCTCCAGGGCATTTCAGAGAACTTTGCAGCAGCCCCTTCCATCGCACTGGAGATCTAGGAGGAAAAAAATGGTTTTGTGGGCCAGGCCCAGGGACCCCCTGCTGTGTGCAGCCTAGGGACTTGGTTCCCTGCATCCCAGCTGCTATAGCCGTGGCTAAAAGGGGCCATGGTACAGCTCAGGCCATGGTTTCAGAGGGTGCAAGCTCCAAGTCTTGGCAGCTTCCACATGGTGCTGACCCTGTGGGTCCACAGAAGTCAAAACTTGAGGTTTGGAAACCTCCACCTAGATTTCAGAGGATGTATGGAAACCCCTGGATGTCCAGGCAGAGGTTTGCTACAGTGGCAAAGCCCTCATGGAGAACCTCTGCTAGGGCAGTGCAGAAGGGGAATGTGGGATTGGAACCCCCACACAGAGTCCCCACAAGGGCACTGCCTAGTGGAGCTGTGAGAAGAGGGCCACCATCCTCCAGACCCCAGAATGGTAGATTCACCTACAACTTGCACCATGCATCTGGAAGAGGTGCAGACACTCAGTGCCAGCCTGTGAAAGCACCCAGGAGGCGGTTGCTGTACCCTGCAAAGTCACAGAGGCCGAGCTGCCTAAGGCCATGGGAACCCACCTCTTGCATCAGTGTGCCCTGGATGTGAGACATGGAGTCAAAGGAGATCATTTTGGAACTTTAAGGTTTAGGGACTGCACTATTGGATTCTGGACTTGCATGGGGCCTGTAGCCCCTTTGTTTTGGCCAATTTCTACCATTTGGAACAGGTGTATTTACCCAATGCCTGTACCCCCATTGTATCTAAGAAGTAACTAACTTGCTTTTGATTTTACGGACTCATAGATGGAAAAGACTTGCCTTGTCTCAGATGAGATTTTGGACTTGGACTTTTGAGTTAATGCTGGAATGGGTTGAGACTCTGGGGAACTGTTGGAAGGCCACAATTATGTTTTGAACTGTGAGGACACGAGATTTGGGAGAAGCCAAGGGTGGAATGATATGGTTTGGCTATATCCCAATGCAAATCTCATCTTGAGTTGTAGTTCCCATAATCCACATGTGTTGTGGGAGGGACCAAGTGAAGATACTTGAATCATGGGGATGGTTTCCCCCATCCTTAGTTCTCACAAGATCTGATGGTTTTAAAAGGGGCCTCCCCCTTCACTGGGTATTCATTCATTCTCCTTCCTGCCACCCTGTGAAGAAGGACATGTTTGCTTCCCCTTCCACCATTACCGTGAGTTTCCTGAGGCCTCCCCAGCCATGTTGAACCGTGAGTCGATTAAACCTCCTTTCCTTTTAAATTACCCAGTCTCAGATATAATCTTTGCAGCAATGAGAACAGACCAATACAATACTCCTCTACATCTTTCTTTTTTCATTCAATAAGAGCTAGTAAAAAATCCCACCACCTCTTCTGCAATAGCTACTAATTCATTCTTTTAAATAATTGCATAATATTCCATGGTGTGAATATATCATAATTCATTCAGCCCTTGCCCTATTTAGGGTATTCAATTTATTTCTAGTTTTTCACAACTACAAACAATGTTGTAAAAATCATTTATATATATATATTTATCAACCAAAGATTTTATTTGTATAAGATAGATTCCCAGGAGTCAAATTTTAGGGTCTAAGGGGTATATCTACCTTTGATAGATAATGCCTGATAGCTTTCCCAAAGAGCTACAATACTTCACATTCCACCTTAAAAAGTATTGTAGCTCTCATTAATTTCTGTGACTATTATAGGTATAAAGTTATAGTCTATTGTTATTTTAATTTTCACTTTCCAGATTACTAAGCATTGTTTCCAATGTTTCTTGGCCATTTGGTCTTGATCTTCAGTAAATTGTCTACAAATGTGCTTTGCCCTATTTACTATTGAATCAAATGCCATTTTCTCAGGATATTCTAAGAGTTTTGTGGCAAACATGGAGTTGCCACACCCAGACCCTGCTACGATAAAGGACTCAGTCCCCAGCTGCGAGGAGTATGGTTCACTGACAGCCTGCAGCTATTCACTTATGCAGGGTCTACCTCAAATTTGAACCAAGATCATAATGTTCTTATTCAGGCAGCCATGGCCAATGAATGAGTGAGGCAGTGATAGCTGAGGGCATGCCTCTCTCCATTTCCACCATCACAGGACTCCACCAACAGACATCCTTGCTCCACAACTCCCACTTGGCTGGCTAAGTCAGCTTGTAACAAGAGTGATGGCACCACCTGCTCCTCCCTTTTCCCCCAAATATTTTACTCCCCAATAAACCTTTTGCACCCCTAACTCCATATGCTTCCCAGAGAACTCAACCAGCACATTGTAAATATTATCCTTATTATGTCATCTACATTAACAGTTATCTAGAATAATCCTTTACTGACTTTATGGAAACTTTTGCCTACACATTATATCAATTTTCAAAGAATCAAAAATGTCTATCAGTTCAATTATAATTTTTGAGTCTCCATTGTTGATTAAGATGCAGTTTTCCACCCCTAAATTGTAGATGCAAATCCTACCTTTTCTGCAAGATTTTATTGGTTTTGAAACTATTTATGTATTTGGCCTATTTATAATTTATTTCTAAGTTTGGTTTTCATATTTATAAGTGTTAATGAGTGTGTATAAGTGTCAAATAAATTTTTAAAAATAAGATGGGGTCTATTTTATTTTCCTCCAGATGAATGTCTATTTGTGCCAACACTATTAAATAATCCTATTGCCTCCTCACTGAATAGAATTATCCTTTTTGTCACATATCACATTTCTACATGTACTTCAGTCTACTTTTGGATTGTCCTGATTCCCATCCAATACCAATTAAGTTGATTACAGTGACCATGTGTTATGTTCTAATATCCATCTTCCCTCCATATTGTAGCTAGAGGGATTTATGTAAAGTACAAATCTGACTTCCCACTATTAAGCTTTATTGGCTTCCCAGTGCCAGCTGAATAGAGTCCAGGGTCTTTGGCACACATGGCCATGGCTCCTATCTATATCCCTGGAATCCTCTCTGGCTACATTACTTCTCTTCTTTCACACTCTAGGACTATTAGGCTACTTGAAATCCACTGAATACTAAATGCATTTCATGCTTTTCACATCTTGGTTATATGAAATCCCTTTGCCACCTCTCTTCCTTGAGCTAACCATCACTCCTTTTTCAAAATTCAGTTCAGACATTGTCTTTTCCAGAAACTGTTTCCAAAACCCTCAAATTACCATTTATTCTCCTTTAACACCTTTATACCAAGTGTACTATATTTACATCTTTTTAAGTTTGTCTGCCTTTTTAAGTATTTCCTCTGCCTCCTAAAATAAAACCAAAAAAAAAAGCAGATCCTGAGGACCATGCTCTTCTGTAAGAGTTTCCACACATTTTGATAGCAAATTCTTGTTGGTTTTTAAAGATGCCCATCATTTACTGTGTCTCTATATTAGTATTTATGCACATTATAAAACATACACCAAAGAGTTATAAGAAGATGAAGCAAATATTACTTTAAAATGTTTTGCTAATGGTGATGGCTTTATACCACCATTAGCTAATATCTTAAGACACAATATCCATTTAGGGCCTTCTGTTGTTGACAGAAGAGGGTGTACATCCACATACTGAAAAGTCAATTTTGGGGAGGTGACTTCTTGTAAGGTATATTATCATTGTTTTTACTTCGCAATGTGGCTGAGAACGTGCTTGCAGTAAGAATAGAAGGGTAAGCTCTGCAATTTTTGAAAAGTTCACTAGAATTATCTTTGATTTATGTTCTCTGGAATATTTAAGCCATGCATCCATCTTGAGTTAGTTTAATTCAAACTAACACAACATAATTTAAAATTCATTTAGCTGGGCTCATGGACCAGGCAATGAGTTGGAGCTGTCAAATTCTCCATGTTCTAGAACTCCCAATCTTCCCTCAAAATATCTTTTTTACCCATGTATGGACCAAGTAAGGGTAAGAGTGGAATCTACATATCAAACATTAGCAAAACTTGATTTACTTCTTATCAATGCAGATAAATAAAAATATGAGCTCTAATATTTCATTCCCATATCCCTGGAGTACCACTGCTCTACCTCAGCAGTTTAAGAAAAAATATTGAATGCCTGTTATGTGTCATTACAGGGTTAAGTTCACAGTGTACAAAAATGAATAAGACCTGACACACATCTCTAATCATCAAAAAAATGCAAATTAAAACTGCAATGAGGTATCACCTCACACCTGCTATATGGCTATCATCAAAAAGTTGGAAGATAATAAGTGTTGGTGAGGATATGGAGAGAAGGGAAGCCTAGTTGGTAGAAATGTAAATTCATACAGTCATCCTGAAAAACAGTACAAAGATTCCACAAAAAAACTAAAAATAGAATTACCATATGATCCAGCAATCCCAGTTCTGGCTATATATTCAAATAAACTGAAATAAGTATGTCAAAGAGATATCTGTACTCCCACGTTCAGTGCAACATTATCCACAAAAGCCAAGATATAGAAGCAACCTGAGTGTCCATCAACAGATAAATGGGTAAAGAAAATGTAGTATTTGTCCACAATGGAATACTATTCAGTCTTTATAAAGAAGGAAATCTTGTCATGTGCAACAATATAGATGAACCTGGAGGACAATATGTTAAGCAAAATAAGCCAGGCACAGAAAGACAAATACTGCATTATCTCACTTACATATAGAATCTAAAAAAGTCAAACTCATAGAAACAGAAAAAGGGGAGACATTGGTCAAAGCGTACAAAATTTTACTTAGATAGAATGAATAAGTTTTACTGATACATTTCAAAATTGTTAAAAGAGTATATTTTAAATGTTCTCGCCACAAGAAAAATGATAAGCAGATGAGGTGATGGATATGTTAATTCGTTTGACTTAATTATTCCATAATTATACATATATCAAAATATCACTTAGTACTCCATAAATATATATGACTTAATTATTCCACAATATATACATATATCAAAATATCACTTTGTACTCCATAAATATATACAACTATATATTTATAAAATATTTTTATTTGTCAATTAAAAAAAGAACTATGGAACATCAGAACTATTAAAGAACAAACCAGTGAGCTTTTTAGATTCACCTTCCACCAAGCTGGCAGAAGCTTCCAAGAGTGAGAACTTACAGTGTTCCAATGAAAAGGAATCTGTACTCTCATAAATTGCTAATGGGAAAATCAATCAGGAGAAATCAATTAAAATTTAGAATCCACATATCCATTGAGGGGGAAAAAGAACAAAGAAAAAGATTCTCTGGCAATAATCAATTGTTCTTCACTCCTAATCCAGAAGGATGTCATAGTGGTCCACAGGGACAGGTGTGTTCTAGCCATGAGCTAGCCTGTCTGAAGTATGAAGAAGTCTCCTAGTTTATATCTTATGAAAAAAAAAAGCCACCTCTTACTAAGCATCACAATTAAAACTTCCCTTTACAGTTAAACATGTCCAAATTCACTTCTGGGAATTAAGGACAAGAAAGTAAGTATCTGATCTCATTCTACTGGTAAGGATTAGGGAATAGTCCAGCTGTTGCGCCTCTTAATGGTCCAAGTGTCTAAAGTAAGAATCAAATGGTGGGGGCTTAGATAAAGTGTGGTATGGGGTGAGGCTTATCTGTTTATTTATTCCCTTATTCTACAAATATTTTTTTGAGTTCATACATTATGCTAGGCAGTAGGTTCTACATTGTATATTCTTGCACCTAAATAGTGCTCATAAACAGCATAGGCAAATAAATGAACTAAATTTTTCCAAAAATATCCAATAAATCAAATATTGTTCTAGTCTTTGTCTCTGTAACACCCTCTCGAAGTCTAAGTGATGTGTTCCCTGTAGGAGAAAAGAAGATCTGAGCTGTCTTCTTTGCTTCCTTAAGGCATATTTTTTTAACTCTATCCCTTACCTCTCCTATTTCAAACATCCACCATTACAGAGAAAAGAAAGCACCTAAAATCCCCAAAATGAAACAATAAGTTAATAGACCTGGAAACAAGAAAAAAAAATAGCAGGATGGCCAAATAGGAACAGCTCCAGCCTCCAGCTCCCAGTGTGAGCAACACAGAAGATGGGTGATTTCTGCATTTTCAACTGAGGTACCAGGTTCATCTCACTGGGGCGTGTGAGACAGTTGGTGCTGGTCCGTGGGTGCAGCCCGACCAGCAAGAGCTGAAGCAGGGTGAGGCATCGCCTCACCTGGGAAGCGCAAGGGGGAAGGGAATTCCTTTTCCCAGCCAAAGGAAATTGAGACACACAACACCTGGAAAATCAGGTAACTCCCACTCTAATACTACGCTTTACCAAGGGTCTTACCAAACGGCACACCAGGAGATTATATACCACAACTAGCCCGGAGATTCCCACGCCAATGGAGCCTCCCTCATTGCTAGCACAGCAATCTGAGATCTAACTGCAAGGCAGCAGCAAGGCTTGGGGAGGGGCACCTGCCATTGCTGAGGCTTAAGTAGGTAAACAAAGCCGCTGGGAAGCTCGAATTGGGTGGAGCCCACCACAGCTCAAGGAGGCCTGCCTGCTTCTATAGACTCCAACTCTGGGGACAGGGGATAGCTAAATAAAAAGGAGCAGAAACCTCGGCAGAGGTAAATGTCCCTGTCTGACAGCTTTGAAGAGAGCAGTGGATCTCCCAGCACAGAGGTTGAGATCTGAGAACGGACAGACTGCCTGCTCAAGTGGGTCCCTGACCCCTGAGTAGCCTAACTGGGAGACATCCCCACTAGGTGCAGACTGACGCCTCACACCTCACACAGCTGGGTACACCCCTGAGACGAAGCTTCCAGAGCAAGCATCAGACAGCAACACTCGCTGTTCAGCAATATTCTAT
>NW_016804595.1:1865411-1888237 GCF_001698545.2 Rhinopithecus bieti | reverse complement strand
ACCCAGCCATCCCACTACTGGGTATATACCCAAAGGATTATAAGTCATGCTGCTATAAAGACACATGCACACGTATGTTTATTGCGGCACTATTCACAATAGCAAAGACTTGGAATCAACCCAAATGTCCATCAGTGACAGACTGGATTAAGAAAATGTTGCACATATATACCATAGAATACTATGCAGCCATAAAAAAGGGTGAATTCATGTCCTTTGTAGGGACATGGATGCAGCTGTAAACCATCATTCTCAGCAAACTATTGCAAGAACAGAAAACCAAATACCGCATGCTCTCACTCATAGGTGGGAATTGAACAATGAGATCACTTGGACACAGGAAGGGGAACATCACACACCAGGTCCTATTGTGAGAGGGGGGAGGGGGGAGGGATAGCATTAGGAGACATACTTAATGTAAATGACGAGTTAATGGGTGCAGCACACCAACATGGCACATGTACACATATGTAACAAACCTGCACGTTGTGCACTTGTACCCTAGAACTTAAAGTATAATAATAACAAAAAAAAGAGCCGGGCGCAGTGGCTCAAGCCTGTAATCCCAGCACTTTGGGAGGCCGAGACGGGTGGATTACGAGGTCAGGAGTTCGAGACCATCCTGGCTAACACGGTGAAACCCCGTCTCTACTAAAAAATACAAAAGCTAGCCGGGCGAGGTGGCTGGCGCCTGTAGTCCCAGCTACTCAGGAGGCTGAGGCAGGAGAATGGTGTAAACCTGGGAGGCGGAGTTTGCAGTGAGCTGAGATCCGGCCACTGCACTCCAGCCCGGGCGACAGAGCGAGACTCCGTCTCAAACAAACAAACAAACAAAAAGATAAGGACAAGGAGCAATAAGAGATTAGGGAAAGGTTAGCAGAGACTGAACTCAGGAGTTCTGCTGCTTAGGCTTGAACTGAGACCACAAAAACCTTGGAATTGTCTCATTAAGAGTACCTGACAGTGGTGCCATCAAACAGGATGTAACTGTCCTACTCCCTGTAGGAGGATTTGCCTATGAAGATTACACTTTGTAGCAAGAGCACAACAGAAAGGGCATGCACTTTGGAGTCAAACCACCTTGGATTCAAAGCATGGCTCTCCTACTTATTAACTCAGTAACTGATCTTATTTTGGTGGTGGTGACAATGTTGGTGCTGGTGGTGGGAGTGAGGGTATTACTAGTAGTTCAGTGACCATGCAAAGCACTATTTACAGCACCAAAATAATTGTAAATAACCCTCTCAGTCCACCAAACATATTGAATGCCTCAGTCTATATTCTATCTTCAATTGGAGTGAGCAAGAATATGACCTCTTCAAAGTGATGTTGATTGAATTAAGGCCACTGCTTGGCATGAAAATAAGCACACTCATCTTATTATTTCTTATGGAATTGCAAAACTCACTGTAATCCTATGCCCAATTAGTAGATTGGGATAGGAGTATGGTTAAAATTAGAGAGGAGAGGAATACATCCATTTCTACACCATTTTATTCCTTTTGTAAACTCTGAGACCTGATTAAATAATCCATGTAGGTAAAAAAAAAAGAAAGAAAGAAAGAAAGAAAGAAAAGAAAACGGAAATAGAGGCATCTTCTAAACATGTCTTTTCATGTTGTTTTATCTACCAAGTTATATCACTCCCTGGTCTAGGCTATCTCTGTACCTGGCAACTTAGCTTCTACTGCCATGCTTATCTACTGCCAAATTCAATTCTCTGTTTCCAGTCTGTGCCCCCTCAAAAACTCTTCTTTGATATGAAAATATCTTCCTAAAATTTGGCTCTGAATATACAACTTCTTGGTTCAATCATCTTCAATGGCCCCTATTTACAAAGGTCTCCAGAATAAAATTATCTTTATTGCCATGTATAAGTAACATGACAAAGTGCACCGTGCCCAAACATAAATCATGCTACTATGAAGATACATGCACATGTATGTTTATTGCGGCACTATTCACAATAGCAAAGACTGGGAACCAACCCAAATGTCCATCAATGATAGACTGGATTAAGAAAATGTGACACATATACACCATGGAATACTATGTAGCCATAAAAGAGGATGAGTTCATGTCCTTTGCAGGGACATGGATGAAGCTGGAAACCATCATTCTGAGCAAACTATCACAAGGACAGAAAACCAAACACCACATGTTCACACTCATAAGTGGGAACTGAACAACGAGAACACTTGGACACAGGGTGAGGAATATCACACACCATGGCCTGTCATGGGGTGGGGGACAGGGGGAGGGATAGCATTAGGAGAAATACCTAATGAAAATGACGAGTTAATGGGTGCAGCAAACCAACATGGTACATGTATACATATGTAACAAGCCTGCACTGTGTGCATATGTACCCTAGAAGTTAAAGTATAATTTTTTTTTTAAAGGAACTAAGTTTTGAAAATGGCATCCACCACTTACTAGCAATGTGACCATGAGAGTCACTTTTACCTCTCTAAGACTCAGGTTTCCAATGAGAGAAAGAAAAAGAGAGAACTAAGACTTAAAAAGAATGTGGCTAGCCCAGCATTGCGTACATGATACAGGCTCAGCATCTTTCCCTCAGGTTTTCTGCCCAGACCAGCATTCCAGCCTTAACGACGCCCTTATGCAGCCCTGGATGCTGTGCTCTGTGATGCTATTCTCTGTGCTCCCACAGACGGTTGATCATTGTTCATATATCACTTATCCTGTTATGCCTGTATTTTATGTTCCTATAAGCATATCTATGTTACACTGTTTTGAGTAATTAGTTTTTTCTATCCTTCTAGATTTAAAATACTTTGAGAACAGAGGTGTGACCTTGTTCATCAAGCTTGTCCAACTAGTGGCCCGTGGACCACATCTGAATGCGGCCCAACACAAATTCGTAAACTTTCTTAAAACATTATGAGTTTCTTTGTGATTTATTTTTTTAGCTCATAAGCTATCATTAGTGTTTGTATATTTTATGTGTGGCCCAAGACAATTCCTCTTCTTCCAATGTGGCCCAGGGAAGCCAAAAGATTGGACACCCCGTTCTTTTTTTTTTTTTTTGTGTGGGTCCCACAGGTGTTATTTAATGTTTAAGGTATTACCAAAACACAATGAAAAATATGCAACGACTTGGGAGAGGATCAATTTTACTGAGGATACACAGATTAACTGTGGAGAGAAGAACTGGAGCAAGAAGGAGATACTTAGTGTTACAATGCAGGTAGGGCAGATCATTGGCCAACACTTGAGATCCCCACAATAGTCAGACAGGGAGGTCAGCTATGAAATTATTACAGTAGTCATGGTATGTACTGCAGTTAACTTACTTTGCAGGCATCATGTTACATACTGCATTCTGTTATATGTTCCTTTACATTCTTATTCTATTCTATTTATTTATTTATTTATTTATGTATTATTATACTTTAAGTTCTAGGGTACATGTGCATAACGTGCAGGTTTGTTACATATGTGTACTTGTGCCATGTTGGTGTGCTGCACCCATCAACTCGTCAGCACCCATCAATTCATCATTTATATCATGTATAACTCCCAATGCAATCCCTCCCCCCTACCCCTCCCCATAATAGTCCCCCGTGTGTGATGTTCCCCTTCCCGAGTCCAAGTGATCTCATTGTTCAGTTCCCACCTATGAGTGAGAACATGCGGTGTTTGGTTTTCTGTTCTTGTGATAGTTTGCTAAGAATGATGGTTTCCAGCTGCATCCATGTCCCTACAAAGGACGCAAACTCATCCTTTTTTATGGCTGCATAGTATTCCATGGTGTATATGTGCCACATTTTCTTAATCCAGTCTGTCACAGATGGACATTTGGGTTGATTCCAAGTCTTTGCTATTGGGACACCCCGTTCTTCATCTTCATATCTCCCATATTATATTCCATTACGTACTGCACAGAATAGGAACTCTGTAAGTGTCTACTAAATTGGGGTGCATTGCATAATTTTAAGTGGTTTATCCAAGTTTTAAAGTTGAACATTCCTTTTGGTGTAAGAATTAATAGTAAGAGGCAGAACAGAGAATTGCCATACTGAAAATAAAGTATATCCCTCTAGTACCCAACACCAGCCTTGAAACACAGTTAGTGTTCCCTAAATTATGTAAATTTTTTTCAGATTAAACACCTACTGCGCTGAATACATTTTTTAAGAGAATGCAATTCTTGAAAAATAAGTGTTTTCAGTCAAAAAAGATTTGGGCAAGACAGGATAGTAACATCTACCCAAATCCATCAACAGTCCTAGGAAAAAAAAAAAAATGCCCAAAGAAGATTAGTTCTACTGGTATTGAACAGTAAAATTATTATGCTTTAGAATATGAGTTTTCATCTAAATAGGTTTGTATTCTCTGTTTCCACAGAGACTTAAACCTGACAAAATGAGCTTAAATTGCATGCAGACATGTATAATGACTTTAGGGATTCTTCGGGTAAGATAAACAAAAATTGTTTCCCATTTTATTTTGGGTAAATAATATGAAGAGCTAATCTTTGAACAAATCAAAATTAATATAGTTACTCTTTTTTTAATTCTATATCTTGAAGCCAAAGTAACCCAAAGTCAAACTTTTATAGTAGTGTGTACAATAGTTGTTACTGGTGTAACTTTTAAGCAGTTGTTACTGCTGATTCTTTAAAAATATATGGTAAAATGGTTAAGATCAAGAACTGTGGGTTGGGGGGAGACCCAGGATTAAACTCCTACAGCTTTAGATCTTGATCAAATTACTTATCCTCCAAACCTCTGCTTCATCACGTGCTATGACGATAATTGGAGCATCTATCTGAAAGTTTGCTGTGAGAATGAAAAGATTAAATGATACTAATCATAAAGCATTGTGCCTGAAACAAAGTACTTGATAAATGGCAGCTATAATAATAATCATCATTACTATAAGTTTATCCAGTTGTAATCATTTTAGCTACCTACCAAAAATACGTATTCTTTACAAAGCAGTCTTCTTTCAGCTAGGCGTGGTGGCGTGGGCCTGCCTGTGGTCCCAGCTACTCAGAAGGCTGAGGTGGGAGGATCGCTTGAGCCCAGTAGGTCGAGAATGCAGTGAGCGTGAGATCGCGCCACTGCACTCCAGCCTGGGCGACAGAGTGAGCCTTTGTGTCTAAATAGTTAACTGGACGGGCACGGTGGCTCACGCCTGTAATCGCAACACTTTGAGAGGCCAAGACAGGCAGATCACTTGAAGTCAGGATTTCAAGCCTGGCCAACATGGTGAAACCCCTTCTCTACTAAAAATACAAAAATTAGCCGGGTGTGGTAGCAGGCACCTGTAATCCCAGTTACTCGGGAGGCTGAGACAAGGAGAACAGCTTGAATCTGGGAGGTGGAGGCTGCAGTAAGCCGAGATCGCGCCACTGCACTCCAGCCTGGGCGACAGTGCGAGACTCTGTTTCAAAATAAAATAAAATAATTAGTTAATTAATTCATTAATTTTTTTTTAATGCAATCTTCTTCCAAAGGCGATCACAAGGCTGTTGGAGGGTGGAGCCGCTAAGTCGCCCCCTACCGTGAGGGTGGCTTCGTCCGGGACCATTCCAGAGGCTGTGCCACTGCTGGAGGTGCTCAGCGGGGCCGGGACCTGCTTAGGGCACGGTCCGGGGCGGGCACCGGAGCCCGACTAGGCTGAGCGGCAGGTCCTGACGAAGCCACCCGCGCGGCCCCGCCCGCCTGGCGGGATGAGTGACGGCGGCAACAGGTGCAGAGAGGCGTCCGCGGCTTGTCGGGAGCCCCCGAGTTTGGCGCGTCAGGCCCCAAGAGTCAGAGTTTGACTCTAGAACCTTCTTCGCATTACACCAGTCTTCGGAAGTCGCCCGTCAATCGGCTTCTTCTAGCCCAGTAAAGGCTTAAGGTCACCTCAACCTCTCGAAACCCACCAGTCCCAGAGGCCGACTCTTCAAAAGTGGAGGAGACGGGAAGGCGTGCCGTGCATGGAGCTTTGCCTGACCGCTCGCTCTCTCCTCCCCAGCCGTCTGAGAGCAGGCGAGAGGGGTCCCAGAACAGAGCCCTCGCTCCGCACGCCCCACGCCCGCCCCGCTGTGCCTTGCGCTCTGCCCCTGAGACGCCCCGACTTGGAGTCCCAGAGCCACAGCCGAAACTCGCCCGCCCGCGCCCCTCTCCGGCTTGCGGCGCCCGCCCGCACCGCCGCCTGCCACCCGAGGCGACGCTGCCTGCTTCTCCCCACCCGGCAGGTGGCAGGTTCAGGGCCCGGGTCCGAGTCTGCTCCCCTGCAGCTGCCACCGCCGCCCTCGCCGCCAGGGGGCGAGAGTCCCAGGCAGGACAAGCAGCGCTGCTGCCTTGGCGTGAAGGTGGTTTCAAACTTTAGGCTTCTCTTCCCTACCCTGCGTCTCTGAAGAGCAGAGAGGAAGATGGAAACCGAGTCCGGACAGGTGAGTACGGCGATCAGGGCCCCAGGGCGCGGGGTAGCGGGGAGAAGGAGCAGCGTGGAGCCCGTCCCTAAGGGCCTGGAGGGGCAAGGTGAAGACCCCAAACGCTCGCTATCTGGTTAGGAAGAAACGTGGCCAGGTGCTCCATCGACCGCTGCCAGGAGCCGCCCGCCCGCAGACCTCGTCTGGCTGTGTCATGGGGGTCAGGAAGGCGCCGCTACGGGGCCTGGACTGGGTGTAGACGGGCCAGGGGACCTCAGGCGCGGATGTTTCGGGAGGCGGCGGGCTGCCGGGCACCCAGCGGAGTCCAAGCAGATAAACTGCTTTCCCGCCGAAATTGGGCTAAGGCAGCGTCTT
Organism: Rhinopithecus bieti; assembly: GCF_001698545.2. Classification (NCBI taxonomy): domain Eukaryota; kingdom Metazoa; phylum Chordata; class Mammalia; order Primates; family Cercopithecidae; genus Rhinopithecus; species Rhinopithecus bieti. Next base: position 1,881,471 of record NW_016804595.1, on the reverse strand, counting down.
TGACGCTCCCTCTGGCCGAACTTCGACCCAGCGGCCCAGAGCGAGGAGTTGCCAGGGCGGTCGACGCCTCCACTCCCTGACTGGTCAGCGAGGTCCGGAAGGTCTGAGAGACCTCGCGGGGGCCCGCCTGTGGCCCAGGTGGGATCTGGACACTGAAGCACTGGCTGTGCACCCAAGCCAGTCAGAGCGGACTTGGGGAATCGAAGGAAGACTGCCCACACAGGCCCGAGGCGCAGCGGCAACGTGCCGTCCAGCCCCGCCCCATCCCGCCGCCAGCAGCCAATCAGGGAGCGCCGCGCGAGGGTGGGGACCAGCTGCGCACGAGGCCAGCGGCGGGGTCGGTGCCGTTGAGGGTTCCCGCCACTGCTGCTGGCGGATTTGCGGGGCAAAATTTCTCGCTGGCTGGCCTTCTTTTCCCTCCCGCACTTTGGTGGGGAGGGGGTGGATCCTCGTTTCGGTGCCCAAGTTCACGATGACCCGAGAGAACTCGAGGAAGTTGTCGCCGCGGCCATTTCCCCCAGTGCCGCAACTTGCTGGCCTTGGAGGGGGAGGAGCGCCGAGGCAGTGACTGCGACGGTTAGCCCGCCCGTTCCTGCTGTCTTCCTTTGCAAAATAGATGCTAGATCTCGAGGTTGACTCAAGGGGAGGAGCCAGTGAGGGCACATTGCTTTGGAGGAGAAGTTTAATAAACTCTCTAGTGCTGGAAGTTTTAGCAAACGGAGGAGACTTCAGACCCGACAACAGTCCCCTTCTAGGTGCTTCCGTAACACGTGCGGAATTTATTGCTAGTTAGAATTTGAGGCTTTCTTTGTTGTTTAACTCAATGCATCACTAATTGTTAATAATGAACTTAGATGTTGCCTCTACCTGAGCCTTGCTATTGCTAACATTAAAATATTTTGTAGGCCTGGAGCGGTGGCTCACGCCTGTAATCCCAACACATTGGGAAGCTGAGGCGAGCGGATCACGAGGTCAGGAGATCGAGACCATCCTGTCCAACATGGTGAAACCCTGTGTCTACTAAAAATACAAAAAAATTAGTGCACTCCTGTAGTCCCAGCTACTCGGGAGGCTGAGGCAGAAGAATCTCTTGAACCGGGGAGGCAGAGGTTGCAGTGAGCCGAAATCACGCCACTGCACTCCAGCCTGGCATCAGAGCGAGACTCCGTCTCAAATATATATATATACACATATACAGATATACATATGTGTGTATATATATATGTAGTAGACTGCTGTTATACTGTATTCTTTTGCCTTCAGCCTATTTGGCATATCGTGAGCAGGTCTCTCCTGAAGAAATGATTCACTTTTAGTCATTCAACAGATATTCATTGAGCACCTGCTGTGTACTGTCAGTACTTTAGATGCTGCCGTGAAAAAAGCAAAACTCCTGCCCTAGTGCATTACATAATAGTGGAGACAGATAATGGACATAATAAGTAAATTATATCGTATGTTAGAAAATGATGAGGGAGAAAAATTAAGCAAAGCGAGCCCACATTAGAGCAGGAGCCTTAGAGAGTGGAGGAGAGTGAAGTGAATTGAGTGTGAAAGGTTTTTCTTTTCTCAGGGAGTATCCTTTAGTTTCTCGAGATTGGAAATAAAGCACTGTTTACTTCCGTTCATTTCATCCTTCCCTCGATGAAATATACTGGGGTTTGTCTTTTACTTAAATTTGCGAACAAATTAGTACATCTTATTTTCAATAAGAGAATTTCATGAAGAATGATTTTTTTTAATTTAGCAAATAGGTAATTTTGACACTGTAAACAAATGGGCAGAAAGACAAGATTACATCTACTAGAGCTGTTATATTATTTCTAGCGATACAAAATCCACAGTTGAAAAATACTAAGCATTCCAGAATTACCCATTCTGAGCATTATATCCTACTGAGCAAAGTGACTGATGTCACAAATAACCTCCAAGTGCCCAGAGAGAAAGTTGTTAAGATTAGATTCCCAGTTTCTTTCACTGGAAACTACAACATAGTAATTATTAAATGTGGTGGCTTTTCCGTGTTTTAAAAGAAGTATTTACGTATTCCCTTATTAGGAGTATGTACTTCCTTAAGGCTGGATGGGGAAGAGAGCCCATAAGATCCAGCCTATAGCCCAATTGCCACTCCTGCCCTAGTCATTTCTCTGTACATCTTGCAAAGATTAATTGAGGGATTGTGATTGTATTGACCAGAGAAGAAAGAACACAAATTTGAAAAAGAACAACTCTATTACCTGAGCTGGAAATTCATTTTCATGTGTTTGTTTCTCAGAGAATTGGAATTATGAACTTCAAGATTTGTTATTTTCTTTTTCTTTCTTTTTGAGACGGGGTCTCGCTTTGTTGCCCAGGCTGGGGTTGAACTCCTGACCTCAAGCAATCCTCCTGCCTCAGCCTCCCAAGCAGCTGGGATTACAGGCGCAAGCCACAACACCCAGTTTACTTCGAGTTTTTTGAAGCACACATTTAGGATATTAGACTGTCTCAGAAGTGTGTTTAGTGTTTCCAGATGGAAAATAATTCACCAGTTCTTGAACTGGTTTCTCTTCTACATGATTCTCAAGTCCTGGTTTTCTTTCAGTTATACCTTAAAAGTCTATTATTTTACCATTCTGCAAAGGCTTATACATTTATATATGTTTATTAAAATTTAAATTAGATCCTCTAACTTATCGTTGTGAACATATGGATATGTACTGAGCTAATTCTTTGGAATAAACATTTATGAGCTATAAGTATATAATTTTTAACAAAATCAGTCCAATCTTCAAATTGACAAGTGCATTTAAAATTTTGACCTTCAGGCTGAAAATGGTGAATGTGAATGTTAGAGTTTATTAACTTGTCAATGACCGTTAGTTAAAGACCACCAGGAACACATGCGTCATTTAGTGAACTTGGGTCTGTTAGTCGTTCAAACAAGGGAAAACAGAAACCATGGGGCCTCTCAATTAGAAGGTGTTAGAACTCATAGGATATAGGCTTGTGTTGAGCAATTTTTAGAGAGGGTTTAAGGAAGTAAGGCTTTACTCTGGAATGTATATCGTCAGGAAATGGTAGTAATTCTGTGATTGGATATGTTAACTTTTATCTAAAAGGAAAGAAAAATGAATCGATGCCAAAACTATAACTGATAAAGAAGGAGCAGTCACTCATATCAGCCAGAATGGAGGGATGTTTGGTTATTATTGTGATTTGGGCAATGCCTTTGTTTTAGTCAGCCTTCAAACATGATTGTGGAGTGGTCTTGTTTTTAATCTTAATCCATCAGAGTCACAGGGTGACTTTGTCTGATGTTAGTGTTCTGTTAATGAGAGAACACCACAGCCTAGCTGTGAGTGCCAGGCCAACTCCTAACAACACCAGGGCCTAGCTGATTGTGTCAGGCTGGGACTGTTTTTCTCTTTCTCAAACATCTTCATGAGTTTAATATTCCCCTTAATAATTAAGTAATCGGTTTGATAATATAAGCATTTTAAATAATGTACTTAATATTTAAAATCTCTATAATGGAGTAGATTCTGTGTTTCCTAGTTCTGTTGCTCTAAAAAGCTCTTAGCTCTAATTATAATTTTATAATATTAAAAGTAAAGCCTAGAATATTATATTTTACCTAAATGACTCATCTTTTTGAAAGATATGCGTTTTCAGTCTGCATCAAAAGCAGACTGCATTATACCCAGTGCAAAAAGTGTAAAAGAATTTTATTTTACAGCAAACATCAGACCAGATGCAAACAGATTCATTATCTCCATCCCCTAATCCTGTGTCGCCTGTGCCTTTGAATAACCCAACAAGTGCCCCAAGATATGGAACAGTGATCCCTAATCGCATCTTTGTAGGAGGAATTGACTTTAAGGTACCTATTTATGCATGCAGTAAAGTGTATTTTTTCATTAGAAGTCTTTATTTCTCAGAAATTGTTTCTTTGTGCAGCTATAAAATCATAACATATTTGCATAATGATTAATAGATTTGGATTACTTTATTATAAAGAATCTTTCAAACCAACATGTAGGTTACATAAAGTATAAAAACTGTTCAATGTCAAATACAAGGAAATTGAGCCTCATTGACTTGCTGTAGGCTCCTAGCCAGTCACATAGTGACAGAGTGAGACTAGAAGCCTCGTTTTCTGTCTCGTAGCTCCACACTCTTCCATACCAGAACTAATTATACTTTCTTGCCTATACTCCAATAGCCAAAATAATGAATGATTATAATTTTCAAAAGAGACTCAATTCTTTAAAAACTTAGTTTTATGAAATACTATTTCTTTATCCCAACTCTTATCTCAGATTCCTGAGCAACCTCCTAGGTGTCTATTCTTTGCAAAGCACTTTCTATGTTAGAGTTTAGGATTTGATTACCAAAAAAGTCCTGTGTCCTTGTCAAAATAAAGCATCTTAAAAATAATATATTTAAGCAGAAAAAAATAACTATTCGGTACTAGACTTAGTACCTGGGTGCCGAAATAATCTGTACAACAAACCCCCATGACGATTTATCTTTATAACAAATCTGCACGTGTACCCCGAACCTAAAATAAAAGTTTTTTAAAAAGTAATATATTTACATCATGTAATCAGCCATTCCACTCTTTCAAGGAAGCATAGTTCATGAGATGATGTGCAGTGCCCCTCACCCCGCAAGAGTAAACACCTACAAGAAAGGCATGCATAGGTATTGTAAGTGGAATACTCTTACTTTTAAATGGATATATGGAAGGACTTCCAAGACTCTATTTTACATATTAGAAATTATAGGGAGTTATTTTTTACAAAAAAAAAAACTTTCCTTATGCCATTAGGTGTGATATTTGACATTTGTAACTCACTATTTCCATATAGTCAATCTGTTACAATTTGGGTGGAATTTCTTTTTTCCTGCACAAGAGAAATGTTACGCTTAGTGTATTTGCCAAAACAATGAGTCTTAAACAAGTGTATGATTGTTTCACTAAAATAAAGTAAGAAAATTATTTCTTATAAAATATTTATTTTTAGAAAGGTTTTCTGTATCTGTGGAAAATACTGACGGCTGGCAGAAATGTTCAATTTGGGAATTCATTTATATTACAATAGCTTAGCATGTTTTTAAAAATAAGTTATCAATAAATATAAATATTTGTATGGCCAAGTTATTTGAGGTTACTGAAGCCCATCAGCTGCAGCATGAACTTTGGAGACGGTTGTTATAAGGCAGCCATAGCTTTATGGTAACTGCTAGGGCTCCCTCCTGTATGCTTATACCTTTTTCAAAACCACAGATAAAGTCCAGCAAGGAAATAATTTACTGTAATAGCAAGTAGTCACAGACTTTTTGACCTTTCATTTTTAGAAGCGAACAGACTATCTCTCTTAATGCTTACTTTTCTTGACTGTCCCTTTGTCATTGAAGAAGTGGAGCTACAAAATTGAGCTAGTGATTATTCTACCAGAGAATAGTTGGAATTAATTTGTATTCAAATATCTAGTAACAATTCTTATTCTAGCATTGATTTCATTTTCTGTTAACTGAAATAAAAGGCATTCAGTTTTTCTTAGATTGAATCAGTATTTGTCATTACCCAGCTTAGCAGGCTTTATGTTACCAACTAAAAACCAATAGTGTATGTGAGTAGTGAGGTGACAGTTGAACTCAAAAGGCATAGCTCTGCACTAAGGCATGTCTTTTTCTGGTGTATATAAAGAAATTTTATTCTAGAGAAAAGTTACTCTTGTCGACAAACAGTTACAGCTAAACCAGAAAATGAAATTGCAATGAATTTAATGTCAGTATTCTGAGAAAAGGTGATATGAGTCTATTATCAGACTATTTTGATTAGAAAAACAGATATGCCAAAACCATCTTTGTAGATACCTTGTATGTTTTAAATGTAATTATGATTCCAATTTTTATTTTACTACCAAAACAATGTCTGAATTTAGCTGAAATGTATATTGAGTACAGATAAGGAATCTAATAACTCAAAATTATAGTCACTCCATTGTTCTCACAGTTGAGTTGAAGCACTTTTGGAAATACATTCCTTTCCTAAAACTGACTTAGGAAAGGAGTTCCTGAGACTACTGATTAAAATAGAATGATTGGTGTAGGCCAACACAACCTAGTTCCACTGCCATGACTGTCTCTGAGCCACAAGAGCCAATAGTAATATACCCTTACTATGGAAATAGCATTCCTAATCCAAATTGTTTTTTAAAAAACTGGCCAGCTAGCGAACAAGAATCATTTAAAGATTTCTTTAAATAATGAGCTTTGTAGTTTTAAAATAATTCAGCTTACATTTTTATTGACATACAGTAATTTAACAACATAGCTATTGTATAAAGCAAGGTATTTATATTGATTTTAATCACCTGGTGGTTTATGCACTGTTTTGTGCATGAGAGGCATTTTTCATGCATCTTATCTATAACTTTTTCTGTCTCCAGAGCAAGCATGAGAATTATTCATCTTTTATCAACTAAAAAATGTTTTTTAATGTTTTCTTTTTATGCCATTAGACAAATGAAAGTGATTTAAGAAAATTTTTTTCCCAGTATGGGTCTGTGAAAGAAGTGAAGATTGTAAATGACAGAGCTGGAGTATCCAAAGGGTTAGTATCACTATAGATTGTCTATAGAATTAACAACTCTATCTTCATTGGATTACTAGGTTTTGTATGCCAGTTTACTTTGGTTCCATTTTCCAGCGGAGACTATCATGCCCTCTTCTTTCCTCCTACCTTTTGATTTCCTGTTTGTGTGTGTGTGTGTGTGTGTGTGTGTGTGTGTGTGTGTGTGTGTGTATTTTGGAGGGAGGAGACACTGTAGTATTTCTTAATTTGTTGGGAAGTTATTCCTGCCTGGGTGGAGGGACCATTCACTGTTAGGTAGCAAGCACTTTATGTGAGTAGCAGATGTACATTAGCTGAGGAATGAGAAGCTAAAGGAATCAGATTCTTTTGGAATTGTATCCCTGCTTTAGGCTATAGAGAGCTTTATTTGAAAACAGCTGACACCAAGAAATGTCTGTAGGTTGTGCCTCAGAGACCTAATTGGGGGACCAATATGAGAAATATAATTCTAGTGAGAATGATTTTGAATTACCCTATCAATGATAATGAAAATGAGAAGAAAGCAATAAACTGTGTCTTTAAATGTATAGAGCTGTTTCAGTGGATTGTTATGTGTACAAAGCCCAATTTCAGGAAAAAAAAAAAAAGGTAGCTTGCATAGTACACTCACTTAAGGAGTTGGAATGCAAAGTTAAAAGAAAATAGATAAGGCAGTAAAGTATTGTATTTATTTTCTTGAAAGACCCATATTTATAGGCGTAAGAAAAGGGACCCATTGCAGTGATATTAGTGAGAAACAACATTCGACAGATGGATACTCTGGAAGAGATGGGATTCTACAGAAAGGTTATTTTTAAATAAATGAGATACTTCCTCAGAATGCCAAACAGTATTAAGATGAAGTGAGATTTTACCTCTTTTGTTTTACTAACAGAATTTGCAATGTTTTGGTAATATCCATTTTTTAATCATTGAAAAACATACATGGAAATGTAAACTGTATTTTATGCCTTTTCCACTGGGTGGTGTGTGTGTTCTACCAAAAAAAAAAATAGTGTAAAATAATTCCTTAACTCTTTTAATATTTGGGCAAATAGATAAAGAGAAATTCCTTTGTTTAAAAGAAGAAACTTGGTATATGATTCAGTAATTATGAATTGAAGAAAATAGTGAAGATATTTAGCATTACTCAGAAGAGTTTCCTTAAGTTATCTAAATGGCAATTATGTTTTGAGAGATACACTTTTCTTTCTTTTGTTACTTTTCTCTACCTATTTTGGCTTTTGGACATGAAGCACATTATTTATGTGTATTTGTATCTTGAACATTATATGAATTGTGTTTGAAGTTAATTATGTATGAAAACAGATATGAAATCTGCATTGTACATATTTTAATTGATATTGTTTGGGAAATATACTAATAATTACATTATCAGTTATATGTGCTAATAATAATAACTAAATAATACATTTACATAGCCATTCACCAATATAAGAAATTTTATTGTGTTGAAATGTTTAATTTTTTAGTTATTTTTCAACTTTGATTTCTCTTAGCCAAACTTCTATTAGTTTAATAGATTATTGCTCTGGATTGAAATTTATTGCATCCCAATTTTTAAGCCACAGCATGAATCTCTTGTGCTTTTCTTTCTTACATATAGCTGAGGGCTGAAGCTGTTTCAGGATCTCAGGGTTTTTTTTTCTTTTAGTTCCCTGACCAAGGGAGGTGACAGTGTTAAACTGTGAGTGATTCTTCTAAGATTCCCATGCTAGTGCAGCATAGAAAGATGCCTACTCCTACAGTGGCCCATTATTTAAAAGCAAAATTTTAAAACATTTTAATATAATTAATATAACATTCTAAGAAAATGATTAATTAGTAATAATTAATGCATTTATTTAGGTATGGTTTCGTCACTTTTGAAACACAAGAAGATGCACAAAAAATTTTACAAGAGGTATGATTTTTTGGTGTATTTAACTTCATTTCTGGAACTTTTGTATTTGAAACTAATCTTTTCAGGGTTCGAATACAGTAATCAATTGCTTTTTTAAAAAGGTTTTCATCTTAAGATTGGCATTGGTCTGTAGGAAACTTGATCTGCAGAAGAGCAAATTCCAAAATCATTACGAGTATGGTTGTGAAACTGTAATATAATGTTTCGCTTTATTTACTTAAACTAAGAACTTGGGGATATGTCTTTTGCAAAGTGTTAATAGCATTTTGAATGTTTAAAAAACACTACAAATGTGGATTCCAACAGTGAGGTTATCTGAGATGATTTCCCTCCTGTGAAAAACATTATATAAACTAAGAATATTCACAGAAAAAGCCTATAGCCAGCAATTCAGTGTGATAACTTTAAGTTAAGGCAAATATAACATTTAACTTTTTTAGAAAAAAAGTAGAATTTGAATTATATGTTATTAAAATCATATACAGTAAATTCTTGTTATTTGTGGCAGTTATGTTCTCTATCATTGCTAGGAACACTGAATTAGCAAATGCTGAACTACTCTTTCTAGGGGAAACACAAGGTAAGGTTCCCAAGAACCTCTGGTCACAATATTGCCATCAACCTATCAATATATAACCTTGTTTTTTGTGTTTTTCCATTTAAAGGCATCATATATAACAGATTACTGGTTCATTAACATTGAAGCCATGGCCAATAGCACTATAATTCATGCTTGAATTAAGTACATCTAATATATATCTTCTCCATAAGGCCTATGACAGTCTTCTTGTGCTAGCCAGCACTTCAGCAATGCACATGGGGGCCATTTTAAATAGCACAATCACCAACAAAAAAGCACAAAAATGGAGAAAGCATGCCACTAAATAGAAAGCTCTCTCTTAGAGTATGAGCACTGGAACAAGAAGAAAGAATATCGCCTTATGTGACCTCAGCTGGGAGCATGTGCATCAGGCTACTCAAATTTTCTGCCACTCTGCACGTGTCCACTAATAACCTCAAAATTGCCACAAATATTAATTTTAGGATTACAAATAAATTTTAGCAAATAGGTAAATTCACAAATACAGAATCCATGAGTAATGAGGATTGACTGTGTTACAAATGGGGAATTGCGGTCACACCTAGATCTATTTCAGTCTGAAGACTGCTCTTTCCCACTATTCCTTGCTGATTTCAAAGAATGTTATAGTCTGAATTTTTGAAATTCTTTCTAACTGATTTTTCCTTATTTATAAATAATAGTGCTAAAATAGTAAAATAATTTCCTTTTTCTTTATTTTAGGCTGAAAAACTTAATTACAAGGATAAGAAGCTGAACATTGGTCCAGCAATAAGAAAACAACAAGTAGGGATCCCTCGTATGTATTGAAAACTAATGTATTTTTAAATATTTTTGCTTGGTTCTTTTTTGAAATATAAGACTTTTTATAGAACTTTATTAAAAGATCATGTTTCTTTCATTTAATAGTTATTTTAGCAAAGTTGGTGGAAAAACTGAGTATTTTTTGCCACAAAATAATGTATCTCAATTTTTTTGGTTGGGAAAAAACTTTATATACATAAAGATGCTTAAGTATATTCTGTGTAGTTATATCATTAAAGGAACAATCTTTAATGATGAAAATATAATTTAAAATAGCAAAAGTAATTAGAAGTACTTTAATAATTTAGACTTACTAATGAGAAAAAATTTAATTAGAAAGTAATTTAAAATTAATCAGAGTAAAAATATTGAAAGTGAAAACGTAGAACTAATACCAGAAACTCGCTGCATGCTATGTACTGTGACCCAGCCAGGTGTGTCATAATTTTCAGGGAGACAATCCCTAAAGCTTTAGGAATTAGCTAAGTTATGTATCTACTTTCCTCAAATTTCTCCAATGCTTTCAATTCTATTATTCTTTCCTCACTCTTTCTATTTATTAAGTTAGGCATCTTCATAGTTAACTTTTTACCTTTAATGTTTATTAAAATTCCAAACAGTCTTTGACTAGAAGGAGAAATGTGATGTAAAATTAATAACTAACTTATTTTCTCTTGGCCACATCCTAGTGTCTACGGGAATGTTTAAAACATTTGGTAATTATTATATATAATCTGTTAACAAATTAATAGATTGTATTCATTTGGACTGTTATGCTTTTGACTTAGAAACAATAAATATTCAGTTAATACAGTTGCCGCAACTACAACAAATTAAGAGATTAATTTTGACTTAGTATTTGTTAATTTAGGAGACAAAGTATCCTCAGTAGGTTAATACAAAATGGAATGCACTAAATATGGCAGAATGCTGAATATTTTCGGACTATTGTTGTTACTTGCAAAGATTAAGCTAGAACATATAGTAACAGTCCTTTAGCCCATTATCACCAGCAATATGTACTAAATAGTAATGTTCATAGTATGATCTACCAGTTGCTGAAATAGAAAATAAATCAGCACTGTGCTGAATGCTTTCAAATATACTAACTGTTTTTTCAAAACTGCTTAGTGGAAGGGTCAATGTTATGGGTTTTCATTTAATCTTCATAGAACCCCATGCCGTATTATTATATCTATTTTTGTAAATAGAAAATTCAATCCCAAAAAGGTAAAGTCATTGTTTTAAAAATGTTTCTGCTGAAATACTTGTAGAGGAGAGTTAATCTTGGCATGTTGTGGTTCCTAACCCACTGCAGCATATGGGAATTGCAAATTTTCTTTAAAGTCTCACGATTTATGTAAAAACATCATGCATAATTTGCATTCTGTTCCATAATATCATATTGTTTATTTGAATATAAAATGTTTCCCAAAACAATTGAACAAAACTGATTCTGTAGGAAGATTACTATGTTCAGCCTCTGCTTTTTCATATCTCCTGATACACCATCCATCCCTTATCCAACTTTGAGAAATATGGGGTTAAATAGCCTAATGGTGAGTGGTGGCATTAGCCTTCAAATGCAGGACTGTTTGATTCCAAAGTTCTTTTGACTTTTCTGCAAAGAAAAATAGGTATTAAAAGTACATTTACAAATAAGGGATTCTTATCTTAGTTTTTTCTTAGATCTGTCATTTCTTTCCATCTCCATTACCAACACCCGAGTCCCAGCTAACCACTTTGCTTACCTTAATTCCTGGAAAATCGTCCTAAGTGGTCTCTCTGAATCCAATCTTTCTCCCTTCTAATCCATCAATCACAAGGAAGCCGGAGTGATCTCTCAAAGTGCACCTCTTATTGTCTTATGCTCAGCTTATTTTGAGGTATTCTTCCCTTTTCTTTCCATGCTTTAGCCATCTAGCCTTCTTTCAGTTCCAGAACATACTATACTCCTGTTCTCAGAATCTAATATACTGTTTTCTTTACCTAGAATGTTCTTTGCCATCCAATTCATTCTTTAGAGCTTAGCTGAAACATCATTTCATCACAAATGTTCCATATATATGTATATATAGTGATTTTTATATATGTTTTGTATATATAATAATTGAAATGTTCAGTATCATACCCTATACTGCCTCATGTATTTATCAAAATTGTATTTAATTAATTAATTGTGTAATCAAGTAATTACTATCTTCCCTACCAGACCTAACTTCTTTGAAGATACAGACCATCTCATTTCTAATTTTTTTATTTTTTGCTGTATCACTAGGGCCCAGTTCAATGCCTTGAGATAGTATGCACTGAAAATTTATTTATTTAGCGAGTAAAGCATGGTTCATGTTCTTTGAATAATGAACCATTATTGAATAATGAACCATTATCATTATCTTTGAATAATAGTTGAATAACTTTTGGGGGGAATCCATGGACCTCCAGAATTGCATGTAAAATTGTGTTTGACTGTATATATATCTGAGGAAAAGGTCCCTGGTTTTCATCGGATTCTCAAAAAGATCTAATTAAGAACCATTAAAATAAATAATAACAATACTAGATCAAATGCAGTGAAAATATAAAAGCTGAGGAGCAATAGTATTACTTAAAGTGGTAGGCCCGTGCTATTTGCAGTGTGGTTTGCAGACAGTGTCAGTTCATTGGAAGCTGTCAAAATGCAAATTCTTAGGCCCTGTCCCAGATTTACTGACTCAAAATCTCTGAAGATAAGTCCCTGGAATTTGCATTTTAATAAACAATTTAGGTGATTCTAATTTATGTGAAACTTTGAGAAGCACTAGTACAGGTGGAAGAAGAATTGTCAGTTTCACTAATTTATATAACCTTGCTGGTTAAGACCCTAATCTAATTTGGCTAATTTAACTTTTAAAGTCTCCTCCATGACAAAAAAAAAAAAAAAAAAATGTATATTATTTATTGTTTTTTGGTTTGTGGTGGGGGTTTATATAACTTGGCCTGGGAAAAGAGATGGGGACCCCAGACTAGCCACATGAAGACTTGAGGTCATGTTTGCAACAGCAGCAGTTGTAGCAAAGGGAGACTAGATAGAGAATAGATCATAGAAAAGAGAGATAAAAGAGAGCCACAGCATGAATGAATGTTTGCTGGTAGGATATCCAAAGAATTAGTAGGGTGGAACCAAAATGTCTTCAGGAAAGTAGAATCTTCTCCAACTCTACTGCTTCCATCATCTTTGAACTTTCAGAAATAAAAGGTCTAACCAAGACCTTAGGAACTTTACTATAGTGTATGTAGTCTTAAAGTAATTATACATAATTTATATTTGTACAAATAATTACTTTGCTGATGATAATCTAAATTGTTAAGCTCTGTGTAGCATACTGGTGTTGGAATCTGAATTGATACATATTTAGTATTTCTTATTAGCATTGTTTATCTTTTCTTTTAATCATCTTAAACTAAAAGCTTTAAGGTATTGAGTTTAAAAATACATGCTTCAAAGATACTTTGACATAAGGAATTTTTTTAAAATACCTGTGACATTCCATTTTTACCATAGCTACATAGGTATATTAAGATAAATATTTTCTGAAGTGTTTAGAAACTACATTTTAACAGTTAAAGTGAACATTTTAATTATTATTATTTAATCTTTGCTTTAGGTTCTAGTATAATGCCAGCAGCTGGAACAATGTATCTAACAACTTCAACTGGATATCCTTATACTTACCATAATGGCGTTGCTTATTTTCATACTCCAGAGGTAACTTCTGTCCCACCACCTTGGTCTGTAAGTAATTTCATTTAAAAAGGATTTCCACCTATTACTTATCGATTTTTTAATGTTTGTTTTATTTCTGAAATATTTCAACTACAGATAATTATAAATAATAACACACGTCAACCAAATTTAATAGACATCAACATTTTGCAACATTTACTTAAGTTCTTAAAATGGGGAGTAAAGTAAAACAGCTTCAGGTCAATTCTCCTTACCCCCACTTCCTTACCCTCTTTCCTGTTCAGAAGTAAGCAGAATATCTTTCCTATTCATTTCATATATTTTTACCACAAATATATGTATTCATAAATGACATTTAGTATTGTTTTAGTGGTTTTTAAACACTGTATAAATAATCTGGTTTTTTCACTCAGCATTATATTTTTGAGATCAAACCATGTTTATCTCTTTTTAGATTATATCACATTGGTCCTTGTATATGTAGTTCACCTATTTTAATATTTTATAATATTTCATTGTATGAGTGTATTACAATTTTTTATATTCCTCTATTGATGGACATTTTAAGTTTTTTCTACAAACAAAATTACATTGAATACCCAGATCTTGTATGTATTATGTGAGGGTTTTTCTGGGGCAGTGGTTTTCTAAGGTTTTACTTATTATGTAAATTATCTCTGAATTTTTTTGAAATATTATGAAAACAGTCACTCATTTTTAAGTTGATATCTGAAGTTTATTATAAGTTTAAATAGTTTAGGAATATTGTATATTGTAGGTTTATATATTTTCATCAAAACTTTGTATCTGTAGATTTAGCTTACTTAATAGTGGAAAGTGTCTGCTCTATAACTCAGTTAACAAAGCCAGTCAAACAAATGAAACTACTGAATAAAACTTTCTTTTAGAAAATTCCGACTTTATTTTTAAACTCAAATAAATGAATTAATATGTATCCATGTGACCATCAGCTAATTTAAGTTTGTTCCCTAGATGAAATAAGTATCATCTCCCCTTTAATACTTCTTATGCAAGCTCTTTCTATTTCGCCTTCTCTCATTTCTCAGGGCATTGCCCTCTTGAGTTGTATATTTGTTTGATGCCCTGTTGGTATTTACATTCCTGAATAAAGCATTATAGCAAGATCCGGAAGGAGTGAGAAATATACCTTTCTTTAGGGAAGGAAAAAGGTGATGGTGAAAGGAGAGATTTTAAAAGAAGAATACATATTACACAGACACAGTCACAGGCAGATCACATCAGAAAGGAGTACATATGAAGTTTAGAATCTGAAAATTGGTACTCTTAAAAGTTATTCATGCCCATGTATTTATTACTGGAAAATTTTTGTGCTTCCCTAATGTACCTTGGCCTAGGCTAGGATATATACATAGAATTTCACATTCATGAAATATGCATATCTTTGACTAGATGTTGCCAAAGAGCTTTTGAAAGTGTACATTCTAGCCAACAGTTTATGACAGCCCCATTTTTCCATAATCTGCCAACCCTTAAAATTACCAGATTTTTACATTTATGTCAATATTATTTTATGCAGTAATATTTTGTTTTACTTTTATTTGCCTAACTTGTAGTAACATTGAACATATTTTCATATATTTATTGGCCATTCTGCTTTATTCTGTGAACTGCCTGTTCATATCCATTGTCCATTTTTCTGTTGGGGTGATTTGTTTTTATCTTGAGTTCGTTACATGAATTTTGTGGGTTGCCAATATCTTCTTCCAATTTGTGGCTTGTTCATTAACTCTTTTGATTTTTTTCTCATAAAATTTTATGATTTTTTTTGGTCTTTTTTTACAAGATTTTCTTCCTCTTTTTTTATTTTTTATTTTTTCTTATACTTTAAGTTCTAGAGTACATGTGCACAACGTGCAGGTCTGATACATAGGTATACATGTGCCATGTTGGTTTGCTGCAAAAACTCGTCATTTACATTAGGTATTTCTCCTAATGCTATCCCTCCCCCAGCTTCCCACCCCCCAACAGGCCCTGGGGTGTGATGTTCCCCACCCTGTGTCCAAGTGTTTTCATTGTTCAATTCCCACCTGTGAGTGAGAATATGCGGTGTTTGGTTTTCTGTCTTTGTGATAGTTTGCTGAGAATGATAGTTTCCGGCTTCATCCATGTCCCTGCAAAGGACATGAATTCATCCTTTTTTATGGCTGCATAGTATTCCATGGTGTATATGTGCCACATTTTCTTAATCCAGTCTGTCACTGATGGACATTTGGGCTGGTTCCAAGTCTTTGCTATTGTGAATAGTGCCACAATAAACGTATGTGTGTATATGTCTTTGTAGTAGCATGATTTATAAACCTTTGGGTATATATGCAGTAATGGGATTGCTGAGTCAAATGATATTTCTAGTTCTATATCCTTGAGGAATCGCCACACTGT
>NW_016804595.1:1847446-1864776 GCF_001698545.2 Rhinopithecus bieti | reverse complement strand
TCCTTGAAGAGGTCCTTCACATCCCTTGTAAGTTGGATTCCTAGGTATTTTATTCTCTTTGTAGCAATTGTGAATGGGAGTTCACTCACGATTTGGCTCTCTGTTTGTCTGTTATTGGTGTACAGGAATGCTTGTGATTTTTGCACATTGATTTTGTATCCTGAGACTTTGCTGAAGTTGCTTATCAGCTTAAGGAGATTTTTGGGCTGAGACGATGGAGTTTTCTAAATATACGATCATGTCATCTGCAAACAGGGACAACTTGACTTCCTTTTTTCCTCATTGAATACCCTTTATTTCTTTTCTTGCCTGATTGCCCTGGCCAGAACTTCCAATACTATGTTGAACAGGAGTGATGAGAGAGGGCTATATGCAAATAAACTAGAAAATCTAGAAGAAATGGATAAATTCCTGGACATATACACCCTCCCAAGACTAAACCAGGAAGAAGTTGAATCTCTGAATAGACCAATAACAAGATCTGAAATTGAGGCAATAATTAATAGCCTACCAACCAAAAAAAGTCCAGGACCAGACGGATTCACAGCCGAATTCTACCAGAGGTACAAAGAGGAGTTGGTACCATTCCTTCTGAAGCTATTTCAATCAATAGATAAACAGGGAATGCTCCCTAACTGATTTTATGAGGCCAGCATCATCCTGATACCAAAGCCTGGCAGAGACACAACAAAAAAAAGAGAATTTTAGACCAATATCCCTGATAAACATCAATGCAAAAATCCTCAATAAAATACTGGCAAACTGAACCCAGCAGCACATCAAAAAGCTTATCCACCACGATCAAGTCGGTTTCATCCCTGGGATGCAAGGCTGGTTCATATGCAAATCAATAAACATAATCCATCACATAAACAGAACCAACGACAAACCCCACATGATTAATCTCAGTAGAAGCAGAAAAGGCCTTCGACAAAATTCAACAGCCCTTCGTGCTAAAAACTGTCGATAAACTAGGTATTGATGGAATGTATCTCAAAATAATAAGAGCTATTTATGACAAACCCACAGCCAGTATCATACTGGATGGGCAAAATATGGACGCATTCCCTTTGAAAACTGGCACAAGATTTTTTCATCTTTTTTAGTTTTTTTTTTTTTTTCTACAAGAATATATTCTATTTTTTTATTTTTAAAGCTATAATATTGCTACTTTTCACTTCTGGATCTTAAATCTTGAATTTATGTATTGACTATTCCATCTATTTCCTACTATTTTGAAATTAATCCTCTGCCAAATACTAAGTTTCCGTGTGTGTGGGTCTTTTTTCTGCTATTTTGTTCCATTGGTGTATTTGTTCACCTTGCCCAGTTCTAATTATTTTGACTTTATAAAGAATCTTGAAATCTTAAAGTACATTGTTCTTCTTCAGGAGTTTCTCATCTATCCTTATGTCTTTGTGTTAATAGGTATACATTTTGTAATTCAGCTTGTTTAGTTCAGTGAAAAACTCGTTTTTCTGCTAGAATTGCATTAAATAGTGTGAATAACTTGGGACATTTCAGTATTTTAAAATACTGAATCTTCCTATCCATGAGCATGATACATCTCTCCATTTATTTGTCTTATTTTACTTCTATCCATAAAAAAGTTTTCTTTCTCCGTAAAAAAGCTTGACACATCTTTTGTTGAACTTATTCTTAGTAGACCATAGTTTTGTCGATTTGATGAATGCTGTTTTTTAAATAACATTTCCCAGTAGATTGTAGCTGGTGTATAGTAATGCTCTTGATTTTTCAATATTGATATTCTATCAGTAACCCTGCCAAACTCTCATTTACACAATTATTTATGATTCAGTATACTTCTATTTCTTTCACTTCTTCTTTTCCTGGAGTTTTTGTACTGACGGTGTCTCTGCTACAGTATTGATGTAGTGAAAACATCATGACCTTGTTCTTGAAAAGGAGCAAATTCAGTGATTCACCATTAAGCTTTACATGTATGCATGCATAGACATACGCATGTATATATGCACGCATACACATACACATGTATATATGCACGCATACACATACGCATGTATATATGCACATATATACATACGTATATAGACACACACACGTGTGCATACTTTGTAAGTGGGAAGATACTCTTAACCAGCTTTCTCACTCTTAGCACCGTTGACATTTTGAGCCAGATGATTTCTTTGTTGTGAAGGACTGTCCTCTGCACTGTAGGATGTTTAGAAGTATCCCTAGGCTCCCCATAGTTATGACAATCAAAAATGTCTTCCCAACATTGCCAGATGTTCCCTAGAGGACAAAATCACTCATGGTTGAGAATTACTGCCCTAAATCAATTAAGGAAGCTATTTTCTACTATGTTTGCTAAGAGTTTTTAATCATAAAAAGGTATGGAATTTTAACAAATGCATTTTCTGTCTCTGTTGAAATTACCATTTTTTCTCCTTTAATCTATTAATATAGCAAATTACATTATTATTTTCTAATGTTAATCTATGATACAGTTTTATTAGCATACCATAGTCTGTGAATTGTACAAAACTATGATACTTTTCCTCAGTTTTGGGGGTGCAAACATTAAAACAAAACAATATAAGTTAGATCCCACATTACACACTGAATTTTAATTGCTATATTAGAGCCAGTTTTACTATCTGGCAATATAACTTGCCTGTTTTATTAACAATCTGGTTTTAAGTAATCTGTTTTGGGGCTTACTCTTTCACTTTGAATAATCAAGTGTTACCTGTACTTTTTTTACACACGGATTTTTCAATTATAAGTTTGTCAAACTATTAACTCATTTAAATGTCAAATTACTAAAATAAAAATAAAATATCTTTGCTTTAATTATAGGTATAACAAAGGAATAGAACATTGGTTATTTGTAACTAGTGGGAAAATTAGATATGACTATTCATTCAGTTGTAAATACTATTATAAACATTAACTGTTTCCTGCTGGTCCTCACAATGGAAACAGGCAGCGTCACACTAAGTCTTGCTGTCATTTTCCTCTAAGTATTCTCTTAGAACTATATTTTCATAATCTTTGGAAGTGGTACATTTCAGACTAAAAGCAACTTTTCTGGTGGTTGTTTTAGCATTACTATGGAAATGAAACCATGTGGAAGTAGAAATGTTGTGATGATTTTAATAAATAGACTTAGTAGAGTCGGTAATAATATCAATAAGGGGTAGAAAAATAACATTTCTAATCATAAACCAGAAGTTGACTAGGTTTAGGTAATAATTTGAGATAAATTTTATTGTGAGCTATTTTAAAGGCTTCTGCCTAATTTTTCTTTTTCCATCCTCTTATAGTCACGTTCTGTATGTAGCTCCCCTGTGATGGTAGCTCAGCCCATTTATCAGCAACCTGCATATCACTACCAGGTAAACATAAATTACAATTAAAATTCTCTTTGAAACTTTCAGTCCTTTCTTAGCTAACTTTCATTTATTTCTTTCTCATGCAACTACTTTACTAATTACAAAGAGATACTTCATTAGAGAAATGTGAATCAAAACCACAATGATATACCATCTCACACCAGTCAGAATGGCTATTACTAAAAAGTCAAAAATAGCAGATGCTGGCGAGGTTACAGAGAACAGGAACACTTATACACCATTGGTTGGAGTGTAAATTAGTTCAACCATTGTGGAAAGCAGTATGGAGATTTCTGAAAGAACTAAAAGCAGAACTACCATTAGACCCATTACTGGGTATATAGCCAGAGGAATATAAATCATTCTACCATAAAGACACATGCATGCGAATGTTCATTGCATTGCAGTAGTATTCACAATAGCAAAGACACGGCATGCCTAAAGAAAATGTGGTACATATACACCAAGGAATATTTTGCAGCCATAAAAAACAATGAGATCATATCTTTTGCAGGGACGTGGACGGAGCTGGAGGCTATTATCCTTAGCAAACTCACACAGGAACAGAAAACCAAATACCACATGTTCTCACTTAGAAGTGTGAGCTAAATGATGAGAACTCATGAACACAAAGAAGGGAACAGTAGACACTGTGGTCTACTTGAGGGTGGAGGGTGGGAGGAGGGAGAAGAGCAGAAAAGATAACTATTGGGTACTGGGCTATGAAATAATTTGTGCAACGAACTCCTGTGACACGAGTTTACCTATGTAACAAACCTTCACATGTATCCCTGAACCTAAAATAAAAGTTTTAAAAATAAATAAAATAAATGATTAGTTAGAAAATAAAAAATAAAAAAGAGTTAATCCCTGGTAGTGTTTTTTTCTTTTTTAAATTTTTTTCATTGACAAATGATAATTATACCTATTCATGGGGTATATAGTGATGTTTTGATACATATAATATGGTGATCAAATCAGAGTAATTAGCATATCCAACATCTCAAACATGAATCATTTATTTGTGTTGGGAGCATTCAGTAGCCTCCTTCTAGCTATTTGAAACTATGTATTATTGTTAACTATAGTCATCCTATAGTAGTATAGAACATTAGAACTTATTCCTCCCATCTAGCTGTAATTTTAGGGGTGTTTGGGATTTTTTGTTTTTTTTTTAATTTTTATTTCCACAGGTTTGTGGGGAACAGATAGTATTTGGTTACATGAGTAAGTTCTTTAATGCTGATTTGTGAGATTTTGATGCACCCATCACCCGAGCAGTATACACTGAACACAATTTGTAGTCTTTTATCCCTTACCCCCTTCCCACCCCTTCTCCCTAAGTCCTCAAAGTCCATTGTATCATTCCTATGCCTTCTCATCCTCATAGCTTAGCTCCTACTTATGAGTGAGAACATAGGATGTTTGGTTTTCCATTCCTGAGGTAGCTATAATTTTGTATCCTTTCACAAATCTCTCCCAATTCCTCCTTTCCCTCTATCCTTCTCAGCCCCAGTATTCTTTTACTTCTATGAGATCAACTTATTTTTATTTATTTATTTTTTGTAGCACATGGTACTCTTTATTGTGACGCTCAGTGGAAAACATCTGTAAACTGGCTTACTGTAGCGATGACAGTTGCAACTCATGCTAAGGCACTTTTATCATATAAAAAAGGGATTAGGGTAGGAGTTACATTCATTTGTTTTTGACAGCAATGGGACCTGAATTCAGAGCTTTGTAGGCATATGCAACTTTTACATCACTTCATGATTTGAGAGTTTGTTTCCTTTAACAGCAACAACAAAAAAAATGTCTTCTTGCCGTATGTAAGTCTAAATGCTGCATATACAAAAACAGGAATACAAGTTAAATTGAGCAACCAGTGTAGATCAGCAGAGGATAAGCTACTCTCTTGTAAACATTGTTCGAAAGGCAGTTGAAAAGACTTGGAATTTTATCATTTATTACAAGAAAGAGGGGAAAAATAAAACTTTTTTATTTCAAAAGTATCTGTGCAGGTGACAGATTTTTGAGATCAGTGTTTTTTGGCTTCCACATATGTGAGAACATGTGTTGTTTAACTTTCTGTTCCTGGCTTATTTCATTTAACATAATGACCTCCAGTTCCATCCATGCTGCCATGAATGATAGGATTTTATTCTTTTTTATAGCCAAATAGTATTCTATCATGTATATATATACCACATTTTCTTTATTCATCTATTGTTGGACACCTAGGTTGATTTCATATTTTGGCTATTGTGAATAATGCTGTAATAAACATGGGGGTGCAGATATCTCTCTGAATCAATGATTTCCTTTTCTCCAAATAAATTCCCAGTACTGGGATTACCAGATCATATGGTAGTTCCTTTTGTAGTTTTTTCAGGGACCTCCATACTGTTCTCCACAGTGGTTGTACTAGTTTGCATTCCTACTAACAATGTAGAAGAGTTTCCTTTTCTCTACATCCTCACCAGCCTTTGTTATTTTCTCTTTTTGACAATAACCATCCTAACTGGGGTAGATAATACTTCATTGTGGTTTTGACTTACAGTTTCCTGATAATTAGTAATATTGATAATTTTTTCAAATATTTGTTAGCCATTTCTTTGTCTTCTTTTGAGAAATGTCTATTCAGATCATTTTCCCATTTTTAATCAGTTTATTTTTTGTTTATTTTGCTGTTGTTTATTTTGTTTATCCTTGTATATTTGGATATTAATTCTGTGTCAGATAAGTAGTTTACAGATGTTTTCTACCATTCAACAGGTTGTCTCTTCACTCTGTTGATTATTTTCTTCGCTGTGCAGGAACTTTTTAGTTTAATGTAATCAAACTGATGGGATGAATTAGGGAGAATTCCCTCTGCTTCGATTTTTTGGAATAGTTTGGGAAGACCTGGTATTCTTATCTAAAGGTTTAGTAGAATTCAGCCATGTAGTTCTGGACTTTTCTTTGTTGGAAGACGTTTTAATTACTAATTCAATCTTGTTACTTAAATTTGTTTCTTCAGATTTTCTTTTCTTTTCTTTTCTTTTCTTTTTTTTTTAAAGACGGAGTCTCGCTCTGTCGCACAGGCTGGAGTGCAGGTGGCGCAATCCCGACTCACTGCAAGCTCGGCCTGCCAGGTTCATGCCATTTTCCTGCCTCGGCCTCCCGAGTAGCTGGGACTACAGGCGCCACCTCGCCCAGCTAATTTTTTATTTTTTATTTATTTTATTTTTTTTTATTTTATTATTTTTTTTTCCTTTGAGACGGAGTTCCCCGGCGGCTGTCGCCCAGCTCCCGGAGTAGCAGTGGCCGGATGCTCTCTCGGCTCACTGCAACCTCCCGGGTTCACGCCATTCTCCTGCCTCAGTCTCCCGAGTAGCTGGGACTACAGGCGCCCGCCACCTCGCCCGGCTAGTTTTTTTGTATTTTTTAGTAGAGACGGGGTTTCACCGTGTTAGCCAGGATGGCCTCGATCTTCTGACCTCGTGATCCGCCCGTCTCGGCCTCCCAAAGTGCTGGGATTACAGGCTTGAGCCACCGCGCCCAGCCTTATTTTTTTAGTAGAGACGGGGTTTCACCGCGTTAACCAGAATGGTCTCAATCTCCTGACCTCGTGATCGGCCCGCCTAGGCCTCCCAAAGTGCTGAGATTACAGGCGTGAGCCACCGTGCCTGGCCTTGCTTCTTAAGGTTTTCTATTTCTTCAATCTTGGTTTAATCTTGGCAGATTGTGTATGTTCAGGAATTTATCTGTTTCTTCTAGGTTTTCTAATTTATTGGCATATAGTTGTTCATAATAGTCTCTACTGATCCTTTGTATTTATGGTATCCATTGTGATGTCTTTTTCATTGCTAATTTTATTTATTTGGATCTACTTTCTTTTTTTTCTTAGACTAACTAATGTTTTGTCGATTTTATCTTTTTAAAAAGTCAACCTTTTGTTTTGTTAATCTTTTGTATTGTTATGTAGTCTCAACATTGTTTATTTCTGCCCTGATTATTACTATTTCTTTTCTTCTACTAATTTTGGGTTTAGCTTGTTCTTGCTCTTATAATTCCTAGAGGTACATTGTAAGGGTGTTTATTTGAAATATTTCTAATTTTTTGATGTA
The DNA here is from genome assembly GCF_001698545.2 of Rhinopithecus bieti. Classification (NCBI taxonomy): domain Eukaryota; kingdom Metazoa; phylum Chordata; class Mammalia; order Primates; family Cercopithecidae; genus Rhinopithecus; species Rhinopithecus bieti. The sequence goes on along the minus strand of NW_016804595.1, from coordinate 1,857,290 downwards.
AGCATTCATTGTTATAAATTTGCCTCTTAATACTGCTACTGTTGTGTCCCATAGGTTTTGGTATGTTGTGTTTCTATTTTCATTCTTAATTTCTTCCTTCACCCACTGGTCATTTAGCAGTATGTGCTTAATTTCCATGAATTTGTATAGTTTTGAATGTTTTTCTTCTTATTGATGTCTTGTTTTATTCTATTGTGTCAGATAAGATACTTGATATAATTTCAGTTTTTTTTAATTTTTTGAGACTTGTTTTGTTTCCTAAAATATGGTAATTCTGGAGAATGTTTTATATGCTGATGAAAAGAAAGTATATTCTGCAACTGTTCAGTTAAATGTTCTCTAAATAGCTGTTAGGTCTGTTTGGCCTATGGTGCAGTTTAAATCCATGTTTCTTTGTTTTTGGTTTTTTTGTTTGTTTGTTTTTTGTTTTGTTTTTGTTTTTTGTTTTTTATTTTGTCTTGAGAAGGAGTCTCAGTCTTGTCACCCAGGCTAGAGTGCAATGGCATGATCTCGGATCACTGCAACCTCTGCCTCCCAGGTTCAAGCAATTTTCCTGCCTCAGCCTCCTGAGTAGCTGGGATTACAGGTGCGTGCCACCACGCCAGGCTAATTTTTGTGTTTTTAGTAGAGATAGGATTTCACCATGTTGGTCAGGCTGGTCTCGAACTCCTGACCTCATGATCTGCCCACCTTGGCCTTCCAAAGTGCTGGGATTACAGACCTGAGCCACTGTGCCCAGCCTGTTTATTTTCTTTCTAGATAATCTGTCCAATGCTGAGAGTGGGGTGTTGAAGTCCCCAACCACTATTTTATTGGGGTTTCTCCCTCTCTCTTTAGATCAAATAAGACTTGCTTTATATATCTGGGTGCTTTGTGTTGGGTACATATGTATTTACATTGTTATATTCTCTTGTGGAATTGATCCCTTTATTATTATATAAATGTCCTTCTTTGTCTCTTTTTAAAGCTTTTAACTTGAAGTCTTTTTTGTCTTATATAAGTATAGCTATTCCTGCCTGCTTTGGTTTCCATTTGCATGGAACATGTCTTTCCATCCCTTCAGCCTAAAAAGTGAAAGACACACTTTCAGCCTAGGTGTGTCTTTACAGGTAAGGTGAGTTTCTTTTAGGTAGCATATAGTTAGGTCTCTTCGTTTAATCTATTCACCCAGTCTCTATCTTTTAAATGGAGAATTTAACCCATTTGCATTCAGGGCTGTTATTGACAGGTGAGGACATCCTGTCATTTTATTTATTGTTTTCTGGTTATTTTGCATATCTTTTGTTCCTTTTTCCTTCTCTTTTTGGTGATTTTTTGTGGCTGGGTTCTCTGTATTTATAAGATTTGATTCTTTTCTTCTCTTTGTCCTTTGTGTAATGACTGTCCCAGTGAATTTTATAGTTTTGCATGTTTCATGAGGGTTGTTATCATCCTTTCACTTCCTGATGTAAGACTCCCTTGAATATTTTTTTTGTAAGGCCAATCTAGTGGTGATAAATTCTCTCAGTTTTTGCTTGTCTATGAAAAAGCTGGGTTTTTTTAGAGACGGAGTGTAGTGGCATGATCATAGCTCACTGCAGCATCAAACTCGTGAGCTCAAGTAATCCCTCCCACCTTAGCCTGCCACACAGCTGAGACTACAGGCATGTGCCATGCCTGCTAATTTTTTTTGAGAGCTAGGGTCTTGCTATGTTGCCCAGGCTGGTCTCAAATTCCTGGGCTCAAGCAATCTTCCTGCCTTAGTCTCCCAAAGCACTGGGATTACAAGTGTGAGCCACCACACCTGGCCATGTAAAAGATTGTATTTCTCCTTCATTTCTAAAAGATAGCTTTACTGGGTCTAATATTCTTGGCTGGCAGGGTTTTTTTCCTTCAGTATTTTGAATGTATCTAAATATATCATCCATTCTCCCCAGTAAGATTTCTGCTAAGAAATCTGCTGTTAGTATAATGGGGATTCCTTTAATTGTGACTTGACACATTTTTCTGGCTGTTTTTAAAATTTTCTCTTTGACTTTTAACAATTTGACTATAATGTGCCTCTGAGAGGATCTGTTAGATTGAATCTACTAGGATTCTTTGAGCTCCCCAGACCTGGATATCCATCTCTTCTCCCAAGACTTGGAAAATGTTCTGCTATTATTTCATTAAACGTGTTGTCCTCACATTTTCCCTTCTCTTTTCCTTCTTGAATGCCCATTATATGAATATTTATCCTCTTCATGGTGTCTTATAAATCCTGTAGGTTTTCTTCATTCTTCTTTTTTTTTTTTTTTTTTTTTTTTTTTTTTTTTTTTTTTTTTTTTTTTTTTTTTTTTTTTTTTTTTTGTCTGCCTGTGTTATTTCAAAAGACCTGTCTTCAGGTTCAGAAATTCTTTCTTCTGCTTGGTCTAGTGTATTGTTGAAGCTCTCAGTTGTATTTTTATTTCATTCATTGAATTCTTCACCTCTAGGATTTCTGTTGCTTTTTTATGATATCTATCTCTTTGTTAAATTTCTCATTCAAATTATGAGTTGTTTTCCTGATTTTGTTGAATTGTATATCTGTGTTCTCTTGTATCTCGCTGAATTTCCTTAAAACTATTATTTTGAATTCTTTTTCTGGCATTATGAAATATATGCAAATATTTCCCTATGATTGGAGTCTGTTACTAGAGAATTACTGTTTTTATTGGAGGTGACATGTTTCCTTGATGGTTGATGTGTCCCTACATTGATTTCTACACATCTGGTACAAAAGTCACCTTTTCAAATTTGAAGTAGGTTTCATAGGGGAAGACTTATTTCTGTGAATGGATTTTGGGGTGTTGGTTCAGTGGGGTGCATTGGCCTTGGTTCTAGGTGGACATAGTAGGGTAGTCTCTGTGTAGTCTCTTAAGCTGTAATACTCTCTAGTTGTATTTGCAAGTTTCTCAGTGACCTAGGACAAGAGTCTGTGACAATGGTGGTGGGGCTTGGGCTTGCTGGGCTCTTCCTCAGGTCAGGGCTGTGTACATGAACATGGTAAGTCTGGCTCACTGGGCTTGGGGCCACAGGGCTGTTACTCTGGCTGAGAGCACAGGCATGCAGTTTCTCAGCCAGCCTCAGGGAGTGCCCACCAGAGGCAGCCTGTGGGGCTGTTTCTCGGGTTGGGTATGTAGGCACATGGCTCCTTGGCTGACCTGGGGGTGCATCTGCTGGGGACAACCCATGGGACTGTTTCTCAGGCCGTGGACACAGCTGCATGGCTGCTCAGTTGGCTAGGGACTGTTTGTCAGGGACTATTTCTCCGGCTCGGGATGCAGGTACACAACTGCTCACCTGGCCTAGGGGGCATGTCTGCTGGGGGTGGCCCACGGGGCTATTTCTCAAGTCTGGGACATAGGCACAAGGTGGATCACCTGGCCTGGAAACGTTTCTGTGAGGGCTGTTCCATAGGCCCAGAATGCAGGCACAGGGCAATTGGTCAGCCTGGGATCATGCCCACTGGAAGCAGCCTGTGGGGCTTCTTCTCAGGCCTGGGACACAAGTTCAAGGCTGCTCAGCTGTCCTAGGGATGTGTCTGCTGGAGGGGTGGGCACGAGACCATTTCTTAGGCCTGAGGCATAGACACACAGCCAGTCCACTCCCCTGGGGACGTTTCTGCCAGTGGCAGTCCCCAGAGCTGTTTCTTGGGCTCTAATTACATGCACAGGATAGGTCAGGGGCTTGTCTGCAGGGCATGAGGCACCTCTGGGCTGTTTCTCAGCCCTGTATGCAGATGTGTAACCATTCCATCCCGGCAGCATGTCAGCTGCTACCAGGCTTGAGGACCTCTCCTGCTCAGGGGAGTGCAGCAGTTTGACCAGCTAAAGAGTGGGTTCACCCTGGGCAGGTCAGCCAAATTGTTCCTCTAACTGGAGGTGAGGGCAACAGAAGGTGGTTTCCGTACTGTACAGAGCCAGAATCACAGCCAATCTTAAGCCTCAGGTTCCATGCTGCTGGGGTTGTGTTCAGCCACTGGTACGGACTTGGCGGAATGAAAATGGAACCCCAGTGCTGGAGACGTGCAATAGCTATTGGCCCCCTAGAAGAGGGAGCACTTCAGAGGCGGCTGTGGCCTCAAGATGCTGTCACACTGTAACAGGTTGGCTCACAGGGTGGGATTGAGGGGGTGAGCAGTACATACTTTGTACTCCTAATTTGGGGCAACGCAGCCACGAATTCCCAGCAACTCTTCAAACTGTGAGACTATGGGATTCTCCTGTTGTAAGGAGTGTGGGTGTTTGCAGTAGCAATGCAGGCTGGTGGGGATCTTCTGCGTACCTTTTCCCTGCAATAAGAAATTGCAGGACTCCAGGCAGATCCAATCCTAGCAGAAGAGAAGGGGTTGCAGAGGCTGAGTGGCTCCGTGCTGTGCTCCTGGATTTGCAATCACCACAGGTGTGTCTCCACTCCCCTGCTGCACTCCAGCACTCTCCCTTTGATGCTCCTGTCAAATTGTAGCTGTTTATTCATTGCCTTAGTCCTTTCTTGTGGTAGGGTAGGGAGCCAGTGGAAAATGAATGCCAGGCATCTCTGGTCAGCCATCTTGCTGACATCGTGCCTCTCTTTTTTCACGAGGGAACTAAACAATGTCATACAAGAAGATGGACTCTGCTTCCTTTTACCAAATGTAATGAGGTCAGTTTTGCTCCCCTGGCTAACATTTAATCTAAAAAATCTTCAGCAATAATTCCCAAAGTAAGATACAGGTATTGGACTGCAAGCTGGTTTTTTAATGTTACATATGTCAGTTTCTGGCTATATTATATTTAACATAATTTATATTAAAGTAAATAATATATTGTGGTTTATTATATATTATGACATCCTCTTTCAGTTAACCAGCACTCTTCATTAATTCTAGTGAGACACTGGGGATAAGTGAACTGTAATGACAGACCATTTTGGTCTATAGCAGGATCATCAGACTATGGCTTGCAGAACAAACTCTAGCAGCAGCCTGCTTTTGTAAATAAAGCATTATTGGAACACAGCCACTTTCGTTTACTTATTGTCTATGGCTGTTTTTGTGCTACAGTAGACGAGTTGAGTAGTTGGCAGTTACTCTTCTTTTTCCCCTTATCCCAGCCCTAGGCAACCAGTAATCTACTTACCTGTTTTTCTAGATTTGCCTATTCTGGATATATCCTATAAAAACAATCATACAATATGTGGTCTTTTGTGACTGGCTTCTTTCATTTAACATAATGATTTCAAGATTTATCTATGTCATGATAAATGAGACATGGCATGTCTCATTACTTCATTCTTGAATAATAATATCCCATTGTATGGCTACACTGTACCACATTTTGTTTATGCATTCATCAGATGATGGACACTTGAGTTATTTCTACTTTTTGACTGTTATAAATAATGCTGCTATGGACATTCACATACAAATTTTATGTGAATATATATTTTTATTTCTGTTAGGTCTTGTAACTAGAGTGGAATTGCTGGGTCATATGGTAACTCTGTTTAAACTTTTAAGGAAGTATTTATTTTCCTAAAGGTCTGCACCATTTTACATTCCCACCAGCAGATTATAAGGGTTCTAATTTCTCCACATGCCCATCAACACTTATGATCTACTTTTTTGATTAAAGCCATCCTAGTGGGTATGAAGTGTATTATGGTTGTATTATGGTTTTGATTTGTGTTTCCCTGAAGGCTAGTGGTGTCAAGCGTTATTTCTTGTGTTTATTGGCCATATGCATATCTTCTTTGGAGAAAAGTCTATTCATATCATTTACCTATTTTTAAGTTGGGTTACTTACCTTTTGATTATTAAGTTGTAAGCGTTCTTTATACATTCTTGATATAAGTTCCACATTTTCTCTCATCCTGTGGGTTGTATTTTCACTTGCACAAAAGTTTTGATGAAATCAAATTTAACTATTTTTTTGTTGTTGCTTTGTTGTTTGTGCTTTTGGAATCATAATTTTACAAACATTTCCTAATCCAAGGTCACAGACATTTACATCTATATTTTTTTCTAAGAGTTTTATAATTTTAGCTCTTACATTTAAGTCTCTGGTCCATTTTGAGTTAATTTTTGTATATGGCTTTAGTTGATTTTTATGTATGGTGTGAGGGTTCAACTTCATATTTTTGCCTGTAGATATCTAGTTTTAACCCTTGTTTATAATCTGAGTGGGTTTTTCTTTTCTTTTATTTAATTTTAGGCCACCACACAGTATTTACCAGGACAGTGGCAGTGGAGTGTTCCTCAGGTAAATGTTAACTTTCAATATATAATTTTAAATCCTTCTTTCGTTATATTCTTGTGATGACTGCATGAATACTAAAGTCAGGAGAACTAGATTTGAGACCTTCTTCTATTTATTAACATTCTTTTGGCAGTTCGTTTTCAGTTTCTTCATTTGTAAAAATGGATGTAATGATACTATACCTGTGTAAGTTTCCTTATATGATTTTTGTGAATATCAAATGATAATGCATAAGTGAAAGCATTTTATAAATGTGTACTGTATAAACATGAAACTTACTCTTTTTTACTATTAGTATTATTTGAAAATTTAGCATTTTTCCAGCTTCACTTGGATTTGGCTTCAGTTCTTATTCCATTCCTAAATAAGTATTCTATTTTCCAACTTTTGGTGACAAACAGTACTTCACCAAAAACTTGTTTAATGACATTTTCCCACTTCCTTTAGAAGTCACAGAGCTGAGAGCAGACATTTATGTCAATTTAAATACCATAGGTCACTTTATTACAACCTTTACTGGTGATATTAATATAACCATAATTATTATCTGAATTTATATATGAGGTTCTGAGTCATTAAGAAGTTTTAGTGCTTACCAGTGATAAGATTATTTACATCTACACAATTGGAATTTATAACAGATTAGTTTCTGATCCGTTGCTGAGATACTTCTGTGCTATTCCTAAAAAAAAATTTAGTAAAATATAAAACAAATACTTCTCTCATCTGTTGGCTAAGTCATTTGGTTTAACGGAAATAAGTAATTGTATTTGAATTAGAAATGTGGTTTTGTGTTTTAGCCTCCTGCCTCTTCTGCTCCCTTCTTATACCTGCAACCTTCTGAGGTTATTTATCAACCAGTGGAAATTGCACAGGATGGTGGATGTGTTCCTCCTCCACTGTCTCTGATGGAAACTTCAGTTCCAGAGGTATGTATTAGTCTTAAAGTAATTGATCTATAACTACCTCATGTTAATATTTATTTCTTTTTCTTTTTTAAATTTGTTCATGACCCTCATTGAAACTGCTTCATCTTCTGTTTTGTTGATTTATTCAAATCTCTTCCCCTTTCTTATAGCTAAGAATGCATCATCTCAGACTTTTTCACTAACTAGTTCTGAACCGTTCCCCAAATCAATCATTCACTCCACTATGCTAATCTTTGATTTGTTCTTTTTGAAATAGTAAAATTCCAAATACTCTGCACTCTCATTTTGCCTGTCAATCTGTATTGTTACTAACATTCTAATAGTAAAAAGCATATAATTAAGATGAAGAAGAAAAAAATCTCTAAAAAATTCTTCCTACAAAAATGTAAATTAAATTTATAATTACAAATTTTAATATCCTCTTCAGCATCTTTAAATTATATTTCTGATCCATTACTTATAGCTTCACCATCTGTGTGCCAGGAACTGTGCATGGTATGTTTTATTTTATATTGTATTTATTTTATATTATTTTAAGTTCCAGTATATATGTGTAGGATGTGCAGGTTTATTACCTAGGTAAACCTGTGCCATGTTGGTTTTCTGCATCTATCAGCCCATCCCCTAGGTGTTAAGCCTGGCACGCATTAGCTATTTTTCCTGATGCTCTCCCTTCCCCAGCCCCCGACAGGTCCCACTGTGTGTTGTTCCCCTCCCTGTGTCCATATGTTCTCATTGTTCAGCTTCCACTTACAAGTGAGAATGTGCGGTGTTTCGTTTTCTGTTCCTATGTTAGTTTGCTGAGGATAATGGCTTCCAGCTCCTTCCAGCAAAGGACATGATCTCGTTCCTTTTTATGGCTGCATAGCATTCCATGGTGTATATGTACCATATTTTCTTTATCCAGTCTATCACAGATGAGCGTTTGTGTCGATTCCATGTCTTTGCTATTGTGAATAGTGCTGCAATGAACATATACATACATGTATCTTTATAATGAAATGATTTATATTTCTTTAGGTATATGCCCAGTAATGGGATTGCTGGGTCAAATGATATTTCTGCCCCTAGGTCTTTGAGGAATCACCACACTGTCTTCCACAATGGTTGAACTAATTTACATTTCCACCAACAGTGTAAAAAAGCATTCCTATTTCTCCACAGCCTCACCAGCATCTGTTGTTTCTTGACTTTTTAACAATCGCCATTCTGACTGGTGTGAGATGGTATCTCATTGTGGTATTGATTAGCATTTCTCCAATGATCAGTGATGTTGAGCTTTTTTTATGTTTGTTGGCTGGATAAATGTCTTTTTTGAGAAGTGTCTGTTCATGTCCTTTGCCGACTTTTTAATGAGGTTCTTTGTTTTTTTCTTGTGAATTTGTTTAAGTTCCTTGTACATTCTGGATATTGGACTTTTGTCAGATGGATAGATTGCAAAAATTTTCTCCCATTCTGTAGGTTGTCTGTTGACTCTGATGATAATTTCTTTTGCTGGGCAGAAGCTCTTTAGTTAATTAAAACCCATTTGTCAATTTTTGCTTTAGTTGCAATTGCTTTTGATGTTTTCATCATGAAGTCTTTGCCTGTGCCTAAGTCCTGAATGAATGGTATTGCCTATATTTTCTTCTATGGTGTGTGTGTGTGTGTGTTTGTGTGTGTGTGTGTGTGTGTGTGTGTTTTGGTTTTTTTTTTTTTTTTTTTTTGAGACTGAGTCTCGCTCCATCGCCCAGACTAAAGTGCAATGGCGTGATCTCAGCTCACTGCAACCTCCACCTCCCAGGTTCAAGCAATTCTCCTGCCTCAGCCTCCTGAGTAGCTGGAACTACAGGCACGTGCCACCTCACCCAGCCAGCTAATTTTTTCGTATTTTTAGTGGAGATGGGGTTTCACCATGTTAGCCAGGATTCTCGATCTCCTGACCTCGTGATCTGCCCACCTCAGCCTTCCAAAGTGCTCGGATTACAGGCATGAGCCACCACACCTAGTCCTTCTATGGTTTTTGTAGTTTTGGGTTTTACACTTAAGTCTTTAATCCATCTTGAGTTAATTTTTGTATAAGGTGTAAGGAAGGGGTCCAGTTTCAATTTTCTATATATGGCTACACAGTTTTCCCAGGACCATTTTTTTGTTATTATACTTCGTGATCTGGGATACATATGCAGAACGTGCAGGTTTGTTACATAGGTGTGCATGTGCCATGGTGGTTTACTGCACCCATCAACCCATCATCTACATTAGGTATTTCTCCTAATGCTATCCCTCCCCTTGCCTCCCCCCACCAATAGGCCCTGGTGTGTGATGTTCCCCTCCCTATGTCCATGTGTTCTCATTGTTCAACTCCCACTTATGAGTGAGAGCATCAGTGTTTGGTTTTCTGTTCCTGTGTTTGCTGAAAATGATGGTTTCCAGCTTCATCCATGTCCCTGCAAAGGACATGAATTCATTCTTTTTTATGGCTGCATAGTAATCCATAGTATATGTGTCACATTTTCTTTATCCAGTCTATCATTGATGGGCATTTGGGTTGGTTCCAAGTCTTTGCTATTGTAAATAGTGCTGCAATAAACATACATGTGCATGTGTCTTTATAGAATAATGATTTATAAAACTTTCGATATATATCCAGTAATGGGATTACTGGGTCAAATGATATTTCTGGTTCTAGATCCTTGAGGA
>NW_016804595.1:1808362-1845549 GCF_001698545.2 Rhinopithecus bieti | reverse complement strand
ATTCCTAGGTATTTTATTCTCTTTGTAGCAATTGTGAATGGGAGTTCACTCAGGATTTGGCTCTCTGTTTGTCTGTTATTGGTGTATAGGAATGCTTGTGATTTTTGCACATTGATTTTCTATCTTGAGACTTTGCTGAAGTTGCTTATTAGCTTAAGGTGATTTGGGGCTGAGATGATGGGGTTTTCTAAATATACAATCATGTCATCTGCAAACAGAGACAATTTGACCTCCTCTTTTCCTAATTGAATACCCTTTATTTCTTTCTCTTACCTGATTGCCCTGGCCAAAGCGTCCAATGCTATGTTGAATAGGAGTGATGAGAGAGGGCATCCTTGATTTGTGCCAGTTTTCAAGGGGAATGCTTCCAGCTTTTGCTCATTCAGTATGATATTGGCTATGGGTTTGTCATAAATAGCTCTTATTATTTTGAGATATGTTCCGTCAATACTTAGTTTATTAAGTGTTTTTAGCCTGAAACGGTGTTGAATTTTTTTGAAGGCCTTTTCTGCGTCTATTGAGATAATTATGTGGTTTTTGTTGTTGGTTCTGTTTATGTGATGGGTTACATTTACTGATTTGCATATGTTGAACCAGGCTTCCATCCCAGGGATGAAACCAACTTGATGGTGCTGGATAAGATATTTGATGTGCTGCTGGATTCAATTTGCCAGTATTTTGTTGAGAATTTTCACATCACTGTTCATCAGGGATGTTGGCCTGAAATTTTCTTTTTTTGTTGTGTTTCTGGCAGGTTTTGGTATCAGGATGATGCTAGCCTCATAAAATGAGTTAGGAAGGAGTCCCTCTTTTTCTATTGTTTGAAATAGTTTCAGAAGGAATGGTACTAGCTCCTCTTTGTACCTCTGGTAGAATTCAGCTGTGAATCTGTCCGGTCCTGGACTTTTTTGTTGAGTAGGCTATTAATTACTGCCTCAATTTCAGAACTTGTTATTGGTCTATTCAGGGATTTGACTTGTTCCTGGTTTAGTCTTGGGAGGGAGGGTGTATGTGTCTAGGAATCTATCCATTTCTTCCAGATTTTCCAGTTTATTTGTGTAGAGGTATTTATAGTATTCTCTGATGATAGTTTGTATTTCTGTGGGATCAGTGGTGATATCCCCTTTTTCATTTTTTATTGTATCTATTTGATTCTTCTCTCTTTTCTTCTTTATTAGGCTGGCTAGTGGTCTATCTATTTTGTTAATCTTTTCAAAAAACCAGCTCTTGGATTCATTGATTTTTTTGAAGGGTTTTTCGTGTCTCTGTCTCCTTCAGTTCTGCTCTGATCTTAGTTATTTCTTGTCTTCTGCTAGCTTTCGAATTTGTTTGCTCTTGCTTCTCTAGTTCTTTTAATTGTGATATTAGGGTGTCAATTTTAGATCTTTCCCACTTTCTCCTGCATGCATTTAGTGTTATAAATTTCTCTCTAAACACTGTTTTAGCTGTGTCCCAGAGATTCTGGTACGTTGCGTCTTTGTTCTCATTGGTTTCAAAGGACCTATTTATTTCTGCCTTAATTTCGTAATTTATCCAGTAGTCATTCAGGAGCAGGTTGTTCAGTTTCCATGTAGTTGTGTGGTTTTGAGTGAGTTTCTTAATCCTGCATTCTAATTTGATTGCACTGTGGTCTGAGACACTGTTTGTTATGATTTCCATTCTTTAGCGTTTGCTGAGGAGTGTTTTACTTCCAATTATGTGGTCAATTTTACAATAAGTGCTATGTGGTGCTGAGAAGAGTGTATATTCTGTTGATTTGGGGTGGAGAGTTCTGTAGATGTCTATTAGGGCTGCTTGGTCCAGAGCTATATTCCTCCATCCCTTTATTTTGAGCCTATGTGTGTCTTTGCACATGAGATGGGTCTCCTGAATACAACACACCAAAGGGTCTTGACTCTTTATCCAATTTGCCAGTTTGTGTCTTTTAATTGGGGCATTTAGGCCATGTAAATTTAAAGTTAATATTGTTATGTGTGAATTTGATCCTATCATTATGAATCTAGCTGGTTATTTTGCACATTAGTTGATGCAGTTTCATCATAGTGTTGATGGTTTTTTCATTTTGGTATGTTTTTGCAGTCACTGGTACTGGTTTTTCCTTTCCATATTTAGTGCTTCCTTCAGGAGCTCTTAGAAGGCAGGCCTGGTGGTGACAAAGCCTCTCAGCATTTGCTTGTCTGTAAAGGATTTTATTTCTCCTTCACTTGTGAAGCTTAGTTTGGCTGGATATGAAATTCTGGGTTGAAAATTCTTTTCTTTAAGAATGTTGAATATTGGCCCCTACTCTCTTCTGGCTTGTAGGGTTTCTGCAGAGAGATCCGCTGTTAGTTTGGTGGGCTTCCCTTTGCGGATAACCTGACCTTTCTGTCTGGCTGCTCTTAACATTTTTTCCTTCATTTCAACCTTGGTGAATCTGACAATTAAGTGTCTTCGGATTGCTCTTCTCAAGGAGTATCTTTGTGGTGGTCTCTGTATTTTCTGAATGTTGGCCTGTCTTGCTAGGAAGTTCTCCTGGATAATATCCAAGTTGGATAATTTCCAACTTGGTTCCATTCCCCGCATCACTTTTTGGTACACCAATCAAATGTAGGTTTGGTCTTTTCACATAGTCCCATATTTCTTGGAGGCTTTGTTCATTCCTTTTCATTCTTTTTTCTGTAATATTGTCTTCACACTTTATTTCATTAAGCTGATCTTTCATCTCTGATATCCTTTCTTCTGCTTGATCAATTCGGCTATTGATACTTGTGTATGCTTCACAAAGTTCTCATGCTGTGTTTTTCAGTTCCATCACATCACTTATGTTCTTCTCTAAACTGGTTATTCTAGTTAGAATATTATTCTAGTTCCTGTAACCTTTTATCAAGGTTCTTAGCCTCCTTGCACTGGGTTACAACATGCTCCTTTAGCTCAGAAGAGTTTATTACTGCCCTCTGAAGCCTACTTCTGTCAATTCATCAAACTCATTCTCCGTCCAGTTTTGTTCCCTTGCTGGCGAGGAGTTGTGATCCTTTGAAGGGGAAGAGGCATTCTGGTTTTTGGAATTTTCAACCTTTTTGTGCTGGTTATTCCTCATCTTTGTGGATTTATCTACCTTTGATCCTTGATGCTGATGACCTTCGGATGGGGTTTTTGCGTGGACGTCGTTTTTTTGATGTTGGTGTTATTGCTTTCTGTTTGTTAGTTTTCCCTCTAAGAGTCAGGTCCCTCTGCTGCAGGTCTTCTGGATTTTGTTGGAGGTCCACCCGAGACCCTCTTTGCCTGGGTACCACCAGCAGAAGCTGCAGAACAGCAAAGATTGCAGCCTGCTCCTTCCTCTGGAAGCTTCATCCCAGAGGGACACCCACCGGATGACAACTGGCGCTCTCCTGTATGAGATGTCTGTCAACCCCTGCTGGGAGGTGTCTCCCAGTCAGGAGGCACAGGTGTCAGGGACTCACTTGAGGAGGCATTCTGTCCCCGAGCACTGTGCTGGGAGATCCATTGCTCTCTTCAGAGCTGGCAGGCAGGAACATTTAAGTCTGCTGAAGCTGCACTCACAGCTGCCATTTCCCCCAGGTGTTTTGTCCCAGGGAGATGGGAGTTTTACCTATAAGCCCCTGACTGCGGCTGCTGCCTTTCTTTCAGAGATGCCCTGCCCAGAGAGGAGGAATCTAGAGAGGCAGTCTGGCTACAGTAGCTTTGTGGTGCTGAGGTGGGTTCCACCTACTCCAAACTTCCTGGTGGCTTTATTTACACTGTGAGTGGAAAAACGCCTACTCAAGCCTCAGTAATGGTGGATACCCCTCCCCCACACCAAGCTCGAGTGTCCCAGGTTGACTCAGTCTGCTGTGCTGGCAGCAAGAATTTCAAGCCAGTGGGTCTCAGCTTGCTGGGCTCTGTGGAAGTGGGATCTGCTCAGCAAGACAACTTGGCTCCTGACTTCAGCTCCCTTTCCAGGGGATGAACAGTTCTGTCTCTCTGGGGTTCCAGGCACCACTGGGGTACGAACCAAAAAACACCCTGTAGCTAGCTCAGTGTCTGCCCAAATGGCCACCCAGTTCTGTGCTTGAAACCCAGGGCCCTAGTGGTGTAGGCACCCAAGGGGATCTCCTGGTCTGCGGGTGCAAAAGCCATGGGGAAAGTGTAGTATCTGGGTCAGATATCACCGTCCCTCATGGCTTCCCTTGGCTGGGGAAGGGAGTTCCCTGACTCCTTGTGCTTCCTCAGTGAGGCAGCACCCCACCCTGCTTCTGCTCACCCTCCGCGGGCTGCACCCACTGTCTAACCAGTCCCAGTGAGATGAGCTGGGTACCTCAGTTGGAAATGCAGAAATCACCCGCCTTCTGCACTGGTCTCACTGGAAGCTGCAGACCACAGTTGTTCCTATTTGGCCATATTGCCCTGGACCTCCCCAGCACCATTTATTAAACAGGGAATCCTTTCCCCATTGCTTTTTTTTATCAGGTTTGTTCAAGATCAGATGGTTGTAGATATGTGTGGTCTTATTTGAATTCTCTATCCTGTTCCATTGATCTGTGTCTGTTTTTGTACCAGTACCATGGGCATAGTATGTTTTAAATCAGTGTCATGAAAGATTATGAAATTAGCATTTACCTCCCAATTTAAGTCCATTGTTTTATTACTTTTGTAATACATAATTTTGTTCTGAAACAATAATTTCCACAGTTGCATCTTAATATTTACTATCAATACTTTTACTAGGATTTCTTTATTGTTTGTTTCATTCCCCTCCATTTTTGTTTGTTTGTGTGTTTGTTTTGTTTTGAGATGGACTCTCACTCTGTCACACAGGCTGGAGTGCAGTGGCACAATCTCGGCTCACTGCAACCTCTGCCTCCTGGGTTCAAGTGATTCCCCTGCCTCAGCTTCCCAAGTAGCTGGGACTACAGGCATGTGCCACCAAGTCCAGCTAATTTTTTGTAATTTTAGTAGAGATGGGGTTTCATCATGTTAGCCAGGATGGTCTCCATCTCTTGACCTCATGATCCACCCACCTCAGCCTCCCAAAGTGCTGGGATTACAGGCGTGAGCCACTGCACCCCAGCCTGCCCCACCTATTTTTTTATGGTTGTTTTTTTCTTTTCTTCCTCAACTTTACTAAATTGTAAATAACGAAAAATGGTATACATTTACAGTGTATAGCATGATGGTTGGATATATGTACACATTGTGAAATGATTACCCCAATCAAGCTCATCCATCACCTCACATGGTTATCCTTTTTTTTTGTTTGCAGTGAGAACATTGAAGGTACCTTAAGTCTTAGCAATTTTCAAGTATATAATATGTTATTATTAACTATAGTCATGCTATACAGTAGATCTCCAGGGCATATTCTTCCTTTAGAACTGAAACTCTATACCCTTTGACCAACATCTCCCATCTCACTCCCCATCCCCAGCCCCTGGCAACCACCATTCTTCTCTCTGCTTCTATGAGTTCGACTTTTTCACGTTCTACATTAAATGAAATCATGTAGTATTTGTCTTTCTGTGCTTGGCTTATTTCACTTAGCATAATGTCCTCCAGGTTCATCCATGTTGTCATAAATGACAGGATCTCCTTCTTTGTTCAGGCTGAACAGTATTCCATTGTGTATATAGATACTACATTTTCTTTATCCATTCACCGATTGATGGAGCCTAAGGTTGGTTCCATATCTTGACTATTATAAATAATGCTGGAGTGAACATGGAAATGCAGATATCTCTTTAACATACTCACTTCATTTCCTTTGGAGGTGTATACACAGTAGTGGAATTTCTAGATCACGTGATAGTATTTTTAATTTTCTGAGAAATCACCCTACTATTTTCCAAAATGGCCATACTAATTTACATTCCCACCAGCAGTGTACAAGGATTCCCTTTCCTCCACATCCTTGCCAGAGATCATTTTTGTTCCTTGTAAAGCCCTTTTTATCACAGGGGTTCTGTATTGGGATGTGGCAATTGCTACTTCCTTTGCCACTTTCCCCCTGCTTCACCTACAGCAGTAGTATTCCTCAGGCTAGATAGTAGACAAGAAAAATTGTAGAAACATGATGTATCCATCAGTTCTGCCTCCCCTGTTATTAAGGCAGGATTATTAATTATTTTAATTATTATCCTAATTGTTAATAGGGTCTCTGTGGAGATATTTTGTGCTTCTACCTCACCCTGACCAGTACATACTTCTGCACTCAAGACTCTAAAGTATCTCTGAGGAGGTCTTCCAGAACATCGACCTCTAGGGAAATCTTTATCCTTTCTGAAGCCTGAGGAGGCTTCAGAATCCTCCCTTATGTTGGTCCAACTTGCACAGCACTTGGCAGACTTTCTACATTGTGTATAGTTTGGGAGTCATAGGCGTTTTCTTCTTTAATTGATGATGGCATTTTAAAATCTATATTTTGTTCTTTTGTTGTTTTCTGGTTTGCAAGGAGCAGGTAGTGAGATAAGAATGCTTTTACATTTGATTTTTTTGTCAGAATCTCTTTCGGCATTAAATCGTATTTTTAATTCCTGATATCAGATACTTACCATCAGAATATATGCACTATTTAATGGAATCTAATAAAGCCTTTCTGAAAATATTGCTCATCATTACCTTATAACTTGTACTTTGTGTGGTATTTCCATACAAAATATTTGCATGTTTTTGTTTTGATATTGTTTCTAGTAGCGGGTATAATCTGACTAATATATAACTTAATGAATAGAGTGGGATGGTTTACAGTTGAAGTGTTTTTTTCCCTAAAATTAAGAACTTCAGGACTTTTCTTGTGAGTGTTATAGTCAGATTTCCTTTTTTTAAAAAAAAAAGTTACCATCTTCACTCACTTATTTCAATGATTATTTTAAACTTTTGCCAAGTCCTCAGTACTACCAGATTGCACCCACTCCACCACCTGCCCATGTCATTCTGAGAATATAGCTTTGCCTTCTCTTTTGCAGTGTAAGTAAGAACCAATTTGTGAAAACCAACTCAAGCTCCAACCCCTGAAACACAAACTTACCTATATCCTAACTCATCCTTAGCTTCTTATATTTATTTAGTGACATTCAGTCTTGTCCAAGGTTATTTCTACCTCTTGCAGTCTAGATGCTATCAATTCCCTCCTCCTCAGGGACCTCATTCCATCTACTGTTCTTTTTCTCTCTTGTATTTGAAGTCTTCTTCTCTCCATTGGTTTACAGCTTCACCACTTACTAACTGTGTTACTTTGAGGAATTGCTTAACCCTTCATAGTCCTGCTTTCATAATTTATTTGTAAAACGAGGACATCAGGAAAAACTATTTTGCAGGATTGATGTGAAGACTAGAGATATGGTATACAAGGTTCTTTGTATAATGCCCAGCACCTTGTAAGAGGCAATATTGTCCTGTGACACACACTCCCACCAATTCCCTAATTTTCTGCTACTTTTCAAAGCCAAGCTTCTAGAAAAAGTAGTTTACATTCAAAATTTCTGCTACTTCATTACCCATTCACTCCTCACCTGCTGAAGTCTACTTCATTACCTTTCTGCTGAGGCTTCGTTGGGTAAAGGTCCTCAATGACTTTCTAACCGACACAAACTTTCCTTTCTTTTTATCTTATTTGACTTCCCAGAGACATTGTACCTACTCTCTAAAACTCTTCCTACCCTTGGTTTCCATAATACTACTCTCTTCTGGCAATGCTTTTACCTCCTTTTGTTTTCCTTTTTAAGCAGATTTCATATTTGGTTCTCCATTCTTTCACCACATATACTCACTCTGATGTTATCATCCATAGCCATATATCTAGCCCCAGTCTCACTCCTGAGTTTTAGACTGCACTATCCACTACAATAGCCACTAGCCACATGTGGCAATTGAGCACTTGAAATGTGGTAAGACCGAATTGAGATGTCCCCTAAGTGTAAAATACATACTGGGTTTTCAAGACACAGCATGAAGAAAGAATGTAAAACATCTTGCTAATGTTTATATTGATTGTACTTTTATATGATAATATTTAATATGTATTAGTTTAAATAAAAGACATTACTAAAAATTAATTCAACTTTTTTTTTTTTTACTTTTCTAACATGACACTGGGAAAACTTTAAATAACATATGTAGCTCACATTATGTTTCTATTTGACAGTGCTGGTCTAGAGCCACATCTATCAACAGTATACCTCTACTAGAATTCCTACAAATACCACAAATTTTGTATATCACAAACCTAACTCCTTCTCTCCAACCCCTCACATACAATTACATGAGTACTGAGCTTTCCTTGTCTTCTATATTCCAGTGAATGGTACCACCATCTGCTGGACAAGCCATAACTGCATTTACATAATCTCTTCCCTTGCCTATTATATCCCTATATGTATCTATAGAACTTATGAGCATTCTGACTACTATTTCCCTCATCAGATTATAAGTTAATTCATTATATTAACTCATCAGATTATAAAATTAAACATAAGGGAATGTGTTTTTAACTGTTTCTACATTGTATAGCTAGATGATTAGTATATTGTAAATGCTGAGTAAATATTTTGAATTAATAAATGAAAGGTGATATTTTTTCTCTCTTTTTTTGTAATAGCCTTATTCTGACCATGGAGTTCAAGCAACATATCACCAGGTTTATGCTCCAAGTGCCATCAGTATGCCTGCGCCTGTGATGCAGCCTGAACCAATTAAAGTAAGAAGTTTGTTTTGACTTTTTACTTTGTATTTATTCCATTGTATTTCAAGTTTTCCAACTTTCTCTTCTAGAAAGGAACAACTTTGGATATTTACATCATATTTGTGATCAGAAGTACAGAATTAGCAAATTCTTTCGTGTGAAGGAAACATAATTCTAAATTAACTATAATGGTCTTTTTTTATTTGTTGTGGTAACATATGCAACTTAAAATTTTTCTATTTCAACCATTGTTAAGTGTGCAATTCAGTGGCATTAATTACTTTCACAATGCTATGCAACCATCACCATTGTTTCCAAACCCCAGGTTGAAACTCTGCACCCATTAAGCAAAATCTCCTCCTTCGTGCTTCTTCCCAACCCCTAGTCCCTGGCAACCTCTAATCTACATTCTATCTATATGAATTTGCCTATTCTAGATATTTAATATACAGTACTCTGGTTTTTATTATCTATGTTGATGACATGTGACATTTATGGGGAGATTAAAACAATTAATGATCTCCTCTTCCAGTTTGGGAATCATATTCATGCCTTCTTAGTCAGATTCAGGCCAAAGAATGATAATCTAGTTATACCCATGTATATCCTCAATATATTTTGACTATCTACTATGTAGCAGGGAATTCTTCGTATTCCCTCATGAACAAGTTTCTTAGTGAAACTCTTGCATCATCCCTTTAAGGAAATGAACTTTATCTGCAGTAAAGAGCAACTGTTGAGATGGTAATATTAATTCTGTGTACAGTGTACTTTGGTGAGGAAGATAGGCGTAGTCTTTGCATTAAAATAATGGATATTAGCTATTTCACACTCATATTTATGTTCTGGCCCATCCTATGTGTTGAACTCAATACCAAGACAGTCTACTTTAAGGAACCTCCCGATCTTCTTGTGTCCCTTCACCCCATTACCACTCACCGCCATTACCACTCACTGCATCCCTTCATTGACTTTACCACTATACACCAAACATGAAATAAAACAATAATTTTGACATATTGTCAAAACCTATAGTGTTACTAAACATTACTTACAGAGGCTTCATTTTTAGTATTGTTAGAATATCTAAAACAAACTTCTTCTGTCATTAACATTTACTCCAAATATACTTCTGCAGAAATGGCTGATATTGCTATGCCATATTATGTAAGTGATAGTTATTTTCAGTTACTGAGAGAGAGCTATATCACAAGTGATGGAAATTGTATAATTTATACAATTATACAAACTGAATAATTTGAATAGAGGACGGAGTGGTGGGTGGTATTTGGATAGGAGAAATTTCCAAAGGATGTTAATGTTAAACATTCTTAAAATTTAATTCTTCTAGCTTAAGAGTATATATTTCTCTAAATTTTCTTAGATCTGTGATTAGGTAACACCAAAAATTGTACAGAGAAACTGGTATCTTACTCTTCAATATAGTCATATAAAGATTACCAATTCTGGCCAAGTGTGGTGGCTCATGCCCGTAATCCCAGCACTTTGGGAGGCCAAGGTAGGAGGGTTGCTTGAAGCCAGGAGTTTGAGACCATAGTGAGAGCCTGCCTCTACAAAATAAAAATTTTAAAAACTAGCCGGGCATGGTGGTGCACCCCTATAGTGCTAACTACTCAGGAGGCTGAAGCAGGCTGATCACTTGAGCCCAAAGGTTCAAGGTTACAGTGAGCTATGATCACGCCATTGCATTCTAGTCTGGGCAACAGAGTGGGACCATGTGTATCTCTAAAATTAAAAAAAAATAATAATTACCAATTCCTCTTTTGTTAGAGACAAAAAAAAATAGACTTCCAAAGTCAAAACTGAAACACCAGACAATTATGTAGAATTTTGTGTTTCTCATTTTTATTTTTTAAGGTTAAATGTTCTATGCATTTTGTACTCAATATTTTTCTTTAGGTGATTTAGTGACCCTCAATACAAAATGATGCCCCACTCAGAGACAGAAACTCCAAAACCACTTCTGTAGTTTTCTAGAACTGTATAATGCTGTAGAAATGCTTTAATATGCATGTATTACTATGTGGCAAATTATTTTTATTTATAGTGCATTTGTATTATAACATGGAAATCTTAATATACAAATGTTGTTCTACATCACAAAACAATCTTTTCCTAGAACATATTACTAATATTAAAATATTAGTGAATGACATTTGAAACATTAGCCTTTTTTTACTTCCAATGCAAATTTTCTCTAGTACCAAAAATCTTGGTGACTTTTAAAATAGAAAGGTGGAAATATTCTTTGGAAGAGTAGTTGTTTTATAAGTGTAAAACTCATTTTAAAACTCTAATGATTACAACTTTATAAATGTTAATTGAGGATATCCCAAAGTAGGAATTTCAGATGTCAAAACTATCTTGAAGCAACAAATCTATTCCATAAAATAGAAACCTTATGCAGAGTTCGAAGCACAAGTCTAACTGCTGTGAAGTACTGTTTACCAGAAATTACTCATTGACTGTAAGCCACAGCCTACATACTCTGTCAAATCAAATACAAAAATGAATAAATACAAAACAGACCAATATAGAGGTAACTAGATAAATATGATACTAATTAGGGCCATCATTCCCTAATTCAGCAGTAACATCTCACACAGAAACAAGTTTTAGGCCACGTGTGGTAACTCACACCTGAACCCCAGCACTTTGGGAGGCCAAGGCGGGAGGATCACTTGAGCCAGGAGTTTGAGGCCAGCCTGGCAATATGGCGAGACCCCATCTGTAATTTTAAAAAAGAAAAAAAAGAGAATTAAGTTCTAAAGTCAAAAAAGCAAAACCACGTAACGTCAAAATTATCCCACTGAACTAGACTAGGAAGGAACAAAAGGGAAATCTGTATTTCTGGGTATATGAACTATTATGTTTCTAAGATAAATATCAAATCCCAAGGTATAAAGGGTATGAGTGGAGAATTCTAAAGTGTTTCGGTTTTCTTACAGTGTTTTTACATTTTTGCATTAATATTAGTATGTAATAAAATTGTTCTCATATGGATTAAATTTAATGTGTATTTTATTTAACTCCCATGTCTACTAACAATCGATGAAAACATACAGCTATTAAGGATCATATTTAACCACTTGCCCAGGCTATAAGGAATTTCTTCTAGTTAAAGTACTGATGGAACTTAAATGAAAAACACAAGTAATGGTCTACAAAGTGTGATTCAGAAATAAATTGGAGAGGGATCTGAACTACTACCACTATCTGCTTCTAGTTCAGAGGCCTGGAGCATGCACTACCTAAAAATTAGCAACTATCTCTACTTTACAAAAAGATTCCACTGCCAGTATCTTTTTCGCAACCATTTCCTCATTTGAGTATCATTAATACTTCTTATAAATCAATTTAGAGACTAAAATTGTGTTGTATTCTGAAAAACCTAGGAAGGACAAGTATAAAGCAATGTAATCTAGAGAGCAGAGGCAGGAAAAGCTGGTGCTTTGTGGCTCTGAATATATAAGGAGGGTATACATTTTCATGTATGCTATATATAGTCAAACAATAGACAGCCTCAGATTCTCTAGAATAAGTTTTTTACTTATAAATAACTAAGCAGGAGGAGTAATAAATGCTCATCCACTTAGACATTAGAAATTGTGTAGGTTCTGTGTCCACCAAGCCTCTTTTGATGTAAATCTAAAAGAGGGGACCATAGCACAGTAAGGAGAATCAAGTGTTCATGACACCAGTTCTAATTGTCATGGGTAGCTCCCCATTCAAGGATGAGTAAACAGAAAAGTATATATTTATATTATATGGATTCTGTGAAAAATAATTGAATATGGCACTACATTGAAGGCAAGGATGAATAGTATAAATATGTATATATGTATAAGAACATATGTATGAGAGGAAATTAAATATAATTTTTAAGATATATCCTATGTTCTCAGTAATAGATCTTTTAAAACAATTGCAAACCGAAAATAGGAAAAATGAAATGGTTGCTGGCTAGTGTAAGAAAATACTGCCCAAAAGCTATTGACATGATGGAAAGAATCATATTTGCCTTTGTCATAATGGGCCAGTAGTCACATAAGAAAATGAAACCCTTGATAGAGAAGGATATTTTTAATTCTTCCAGAATGTAAAAGACAATAACATGAAAGATGAAATGATGAGATAAAATGCTAGAATAGAGAGAGCAGAGAGACAGGTCCAACCAAAAAATAATAATTCTCAAGAAAAGAATACAGAATAAATGGAACAAAAAGAATGTGCAGAAATTTTAACAGCAAAACAAAAACAAAAACACTGTGACTTGAATTTACAAATCAAAAAAGAATTCATCATGCCTCAAGCAAAATTAATGAGAGGCAACCCATGCATAGATATCCTGGCAGTTATCTTTCCCCCATCATCCCATCCCATCAAATGTCCCTGGCCTTTTAACCTGTTTTTTAACATTTTATTTTGAAATAATTTTACACTTACAGAAAGGTTGTAAAAATAATACATAGAGTTCATGTATCTCTTCACTCAACTTCTAATTTTAACAGCTTACATAATCGAAACAATTAGCAAAACCAAGAAATTAGCATTCATAAAGTACTATTAAGTAAACTACAGAACTATTAAGTAAAGTACAAACTTCACCATTTTTTTCACTTATGTTCTTTTTCTGTTCTAGGATCTAATCTAAGATCCTACATTAATTTGTCATGTCTCCTTATTCTCTACCAATCTGTGGCATTTACATAGTCTTTTATTGTCTTTCATGACCGTGATACTTTTTTAAAAAACTGATTATTTTGTAGAACACTCTTCACTTTGAGTTTGGCCTATGTTTTCTCTTAATTAGATAAAGGTTATGAATTTGGGACAATAATACCACAGAGGTGATATGCCCTTATCAGTGTGTCATATCAGGGGATATGAGAGGCCAATATGTCTAATTACTGGCAATGTTAACTTTGATCACTTTAAGCTTAAAAAGTAACTTGCCCACAGTAGCATAGTTGAGTAAGTGGCAGATCCAGGATTCTAATCCAAGCATGCTTTCTACCATGGAGAAAAAGTTAGCCGGTTTCTTAAATCCTTGCAGTGAAGATCCCTGACAAACTATGCACAAAGAACTTCCCATTAGGATTTTAGTGCGTCCCTCTTAACTATGAACATGCAGCCACGTTAGAAGAAAACCTCTAGAGTGAGAGAACAAAATAAACAGAAAAAAAGAAATTCATAAGAAACATACAATGCAGAGAGCAGAAGAAAATGTCAAAGAAACTACAATTAATATCCTCTCCAAAATAGGCAAAAACTAATGAGAAGTGGTACATGCATAGACAGCCTGAAACTTTTTCTCTCAAACATCTGTCCTTTTAATTTGTTTAGCCTTGCATTTTGAAATAATTTCATATTTACTGAGAAGTTATAGAAATAATAGAGTTTCTGTATATCCTTCACCTACTTCATCCTTTGGCTAGAGGGCACTGGCACAGGAAATGAACATCAGTACAGTCCTCTAAACTATACACCTTATTCTAAAATGTCACTAGTTTTTTCACTAATGTGATAACTGAAATAAATTATGTGTGAGTTAAATATTAAAGGCAAAAGTTTTCAGAAAGTAGCATCAAAAAAGACTGAGGTGAATAATAATAGAAAAAAGATAAAATTAGATTAATCCAAGAAGTCAAATATTTTTTAAATTGAAGAAAGGAATAGAGAAAATCATTTGGAGGAAATTATCAATAAATTAATACAAGAAACTTAAGGACAAGAGTCTCTAAATTGAAAGGGCCTACCAACGACTTGCCACGATTACTGCAAAAGACTCACACTAAGGCCAGTTATTTCAGAATGGCAGGAATAATAGAAAAATTCCAAAAGCTTCTAAAGAGAGAAAATAGATCACATTTCCCCTTGATCTTATCCATTTTTTAAAATAGATTTTACAATAACTTTTACCTCAAATGTATCATATAACCTAGAAATAATTACGTCTCAATGGTTCACTTTGTAAGAAAGTTTAGTGTATTTTTTGCAGTAATTTTCTGCTTTCTTTTTCATTATGCAGACTTTAAATAGAATTCTATCAATTTCAGTTAGTTTCTCTGTGAACAACTAAATCAGATAAAAAACATTGAGATAAAATTCCATTCCATACATTTTCTTTGCCATTCTTTCTTAAGTACTTTAGACCTTAGGTATATCATTCAAGAACCAGTGTTATTTAAGAACGTTGTATTTTTTGTTTATATTTAAACTTCAAAATAATAACACATTTAAAAGTATTTGTACATTGCAGAACACTTTATCTTTGCAGAATAAATTCTTTCTGCAATGAGATATTCCTAACCCAAACTGTAGTAGCTCTTCATTGCAATGTGAAAGTAGCTGCCTATTTCTTCTTGTAAACCTTTAAGGAAGAGTTCTTCCTGTCATCCTGGAAATTTAAAGTAAGGTTTATTTAAAGGCCTCCTCATTCAACTTTAAAGTTTGGTCAAATAATTTTTACTTAAAAAATATTTATAGGATATCTTTTCTGTTCCATACTGTCAATTTTGTCTTATTCATATAATGCTTATATGAGCTGGAGATTACCTCAGTTCCCTTTATTTTCACTTCCTATATTGACTTTTGGTAAGTTTTTTTTTCTCATTTTTGAATGCTGCTCCTTAAGTAAGTTTCTTAAAAATAAGGAACGGAAATAAAAAATCAGATCAGTGTGTTTATCCTTCTAATCTGGAAAAAATATGTATATATTTAATTGGAGGATGGTATTACAACTATAGCTAAAATAGGCTGGGCACAGTGGTACATGCCTGTAATCCCGGCAATGTGGGACGCCGAGGTGGGCAGACCACTTGAGATCAGGAGTTCAAGACCAGCCTGACCAATGCAGTGAAACCCTGCCTCTACTAAAAATACAAAAAAAATTAGCTGGCCGTGGTGGTGCATACCTGTAATACCAGCAACCCGAAAAAAAAAAACAGCTAAAATAAAACTTTACTTAAGGATTTAAGTTATTATTGCCATTTCTGTTACATATTGCTACATACTGTCAAATATGGCAGAATCTTCATGTATTATGGGCCATTAGTCAACTCTATAAATCACATAAATAAGTTGCCCTTCACATAGAAATAACACACGGGCTCTACCATATAACAAGCCTTAAGCAAGAGCTCATTCTCAGTAGTTCATCAAACGTCCATTGAGCATGACATTTGAAGAATAATTTTGCAGTGCTGTAAATACAATTAATAAGACCTTACCCTCACAATAACTTTCAGCTTTCTTCATGACCTGAGCCCATAATTTTCTTGTAACTTTAACTGTTACTTTGGAATTGTCATTGGCTATTTCCTTTAAATATGGCAAAATTCAGTGCCAACATGTACTTTTTATTGAAACTGGCAGGACCTAAGTTAAATTATCTTGTTTTGGAAAGAAGTAAAAGGAATAAATGAGGGAAATATCAATAGATCTTCTCTAGGATATCAGGTTAAGTTGTAAGTACTATAATGTACATTTCTAAAAATTCTTATGTGAACATTTGTGACTCAAAGGTATCACTTTTCTATTTTGAAATGAATAAATACTACCAGTCAGCAACAAGGCAAGGATGTCCCTTCACCATTTTTTTTCAACTAACAGTAAAACACAGAATAAATACAGATTTAACTTAACCATGGTAACAAGTGCACAATTACTTATCTTCCTAAATATCTAAACATATGTCTAGTTAATCCTGTTCTTTTAGTCTCAAAAGCACTAGTGTTTTATAGCTTCTTTCTCTCAAGGTTTCTATTAAACTTGTTATTTCTGATTTGTACTTTCATTTAATTAAAGTGAATCCAATATATTTAAGTCTGGTAATAAATTATTCTCACAGTATAAAGTTGTCTTACTTCAGGCTGCCGTAACAGCTATGTCATAGACTGGGTAGCTTATGCAACAAACATTTATTTCTCAAAGTTTTGGAGACAAAAAGATTGGAAAGTCCAACACTGAGGTGCTGGGAGGTCTAGTATCTGTTAAGGACTGACTTTCTGGTTTGCTGATGTCTGTCTTCTCATTTCTGCAAGGTGAAAAGCAGAGAGAGCAGAAGCAAGCTCTTTCCTGTCTCGTCTTACAAGGGCAGTAATCCCATTCATGAGAACTCACCCTCATGACCTAATTACCTCCCAAAGATCCTGCCTCCAAATGCCATCACACTGGGGACTGGGCTTTAACATATGAATGTGGCTGGGACACAAACATTCGGTCCATAGCAAGAATATGTTCACCCTATGCTCTTAAAGCATCTTATTAAGGTTTCCTTTCATAGTATATCAGAAGTTCTCAGCCTCAAAATTTCTTTCCAGCCTAGAAAGGTTAAACCAGTGGCCACAAAAGGGCCCAATAGTAAATGTTTTCAGTTTTACAGGCTTAAATACATAGTTGCTATCAAAACTATCCAGCTCTGCCATTGTAGCATAAAAGTAGCCATAGACATAACAGAAACAATGAGTAAGGCTGTGTTCCAGAAAAACTTAATCTATAAAACAGGTGATGAGCCAGATTTGACCTGCTGCCCATAGTTTTATGACCCTTGAGTTAATCCATTAACAGGTTAATGTATCGTCTTAAAGTATAATACGAAACATAGCATAAATTCATTTGTTATAATTTCATTTTTAATTATATCTTTTAAATCTACTTTTTAGTTTAACATGGATTATCTGACCCTGAGCCTCTGGGCTGTTTTGATATTTACATTTGCCATAAGCCCTTCCTAGCCAAAATACTTAAGTGGGGGGAAGTGTAACTAAAAGGTAATTTGAGATACTCATTCATTCCTGTGTAAGGATGACGATTGATTGATACAGTATTCTGAGTAAATCCTACTCAGAATGACAGGAAAAAGTAAATCTTTTATCGGGAAAAATCTTATTGTTTTATTTTCATATCCAATTATGGTTTTCCATTCTTAGTTTGAGCACTTACTTTCCTTGCATTCTGAGTCTATCATTCCTTCTAATTGAACATTCTTTTCTCCTTTTACCTAATGTTTTTTCTTTTCCCTTAGAACCTAGACTACATGGATAGGCAGTGTACTTTTCATGACATAAAATTCAACTTATGACACCTTAATCTCTTACAGAATAGTTTTTTAAACATTCTTTAGATAACATCTTCCTCTACTTTCAGGACATATGATGAGAGCAGGCAGGATTTTGTATTCTACACATCATTAATATTTTTAATTTATCTGTCTTAGAAAGGTGTGGGGGAGAAATATAGGGGTATCTTTTTTATTCCATATGAAATTATTTCATATGAAATTATTTCTTCAATATTGCAATCTATTCAAACTACTCATCTTAAGATAATTACCAAGATATATTTCACAGCTTCTTATTAGCCAAATCCTAAGGGTCTTGTGCTAGTCCATGTCCTCTTAGATTTTATTTAATTCAATACTGTCACCTAGCCTGTCCTCAACTTTTATTATTCCTAAGATGTGACTCTCTTTCTTTGCCTTCAGTTTGATCTTTCAATGTCTCTTTAAGAAATATATTTCTTCCTCTCTTATCAACTACCTTAATTATAGCACAATTCTCTTTGTCCTCTAAACTGTCTTCCTAAGGGAGTTTTCTAAGTCCAGTGTTGTAAAAGAAGTCAAAAACAGTCTTGTATAATCAGAACCCTTCTACCAGACTGTCTAATGTCAATTTGGCACTGCGTCTTCTATGTCTTCTTCATCATTGTCTGGTACTAGTTCAGAAGCAGTCATCTCCATCAAGTTGTCTTTTGTAAATTCCTCTGGTGTAGTGTCTATTAGCTCTTTAATTTTTCTTAAATCTGTATCTTGAAACCACTCAATCCTCCACCATTTTTGCCATATCCATAATCTCTTTCATGATTTCCTTGATTGACTTTGTTGTAAATCCTGTGAAGTTAGGTACAACATCTAGACACAGTTTTCTCCAGTAGGAATTTATTATTTCAGGCTTGATGGTTTTCACAGCTTTTTCTATAACAATGGCATCTTCAATGCTGTAATCCCTCAGACTTGCATGATGTTCTCTCTTTTGGGGTTCTCTTGCATAGCATTAACAATTCTCTCCATAGAATATCATGTGTAATGAACCTTAGAGGTCCTTATGACCCTCTGAGGTTGAATTAGAGGCATTGTGCTTAGGGACAAGTAGATCACTTTGATGCCTTCAGTGCAAAAGTCTGGCATCTGGTGTTTATGTTTTCCCTTCAAGACTATTATTAGCAGCTTTATAGATAAGGGCAGTACTGATCATAAACCTGACTACATTTGCACAGAACACTAGAGTTAGCCTCTCCCTTCCTGCCTTAAATCCTGGTGCTTGCTTCTCTTCCTTATTAATAAAGTCTTTTGTGGCAATTTTTTTTTTTTTTTTTTTTTTTTTTTTTTTTTTTTTTTTTTTTTTTGACTAAGGCACTTCTGCCTGCATTAAAACCTGTTTAGGCAGATATCCTTTTTCTTCAGTGATTTTCTTAATGGCATCTTGGAACTCATCTGCTGCCTTTTGGAAGCTGTCTCTCCTGTTATCTTGACATTTTTTAAGCCAAACCTCTTTCTAAAATTATCAAACCACCTTTTAGAGGCATTACATTATCCAGCTTTAGATCCTTCACCTTCCTTTTGCTTTAAGTTATCATATAATGACTTTGCTTTTTCTCGAATCATATTAGAGTCTATAGGTATGCCTTTCTTACCATAGCAATCCCACATCCACATAAAATCTGCATTTTCCAATACAAGATCAAAAGGTATTATTTTGCAAAAAGTGCAAGATGTTTGTGCCTACTGGCATAGTTGCAGCAATGCCTTCATGAATTCCTTTTTTTTTTTTTTTTTTTTTTTTTACAGTGGTCCTTAACACTGGATTCATTTGTCTTGAAATGGTGGGCACCCTCCGCTGCAGATCTCAATCTGCAGTATATATCAAGCAATTCAACTTTTTCTTGTAATGTCATGACTTTGCTTCTTGGGAGCACTTCCTGCATCACTAGTGGCATTTCATAAGGGTTCTATGGTGTTATTCAAGGTTTACAGTATTGCACTAAACACGAGAAATACGCGAAAAGTGAGAGAGATTAAATTTTACTTTGATATGCAATTTACTGGAGAGGTGAACTGCTCACACAGAGATAATTGTCATCACACGGTGTTTTGGGCAGACAAACTTGAGCTCACCATTTGAGCTTACTGCAATAGTAACAGGAAATGGCTATGAAATTTTTACGGTAGTACAGTATGTACTACAGTAAATTTTATGAAGTTATGATATAGTACTGCATCTTTACATTTGTTTACATTTCTCTCAACCGCAAATGGCACCATGTCTGTGTCTGTGTGTAGAAGTTTTGATAAATTTCAACTTTTTATTAAATATTTGTGTATATTTTATGGTAGTAAATGATAGAATGACCCTATATATATTTTATGCACTCATGACATGCCTAACTTTAAAAGTGCCTTATTAACTTTTTCAATATTTCTGGGCAGTAAAGCTCATCTGTAAGTTTTTTCAAATTGTTGCAAATCTCCAAAGAATTTTCTGATATATTTACTGAAAAAACTTCACATATAAGTGACCAGGCGCAGTGGCTCATGCCTGTAATTCCAGCATTTTGGGAGGCCAAGGCAGGGGAATCACTTGAGGCCAGGAGTTCAAGACCATCCTGGCCAACATGGCAAAACCCTGTCTCTACTAAAAATACAAAAATTAGCCAGGAATGGTGGTACATGACTGTAATCCCAACTACTCAGGTGGCTGAGGCATGAGAATCGCTTGAGCCCAGGAGGCAGAGGCTGCAGTGAGCTGAGATCATGCCATTGCACTCCAGCCTGGGCAAAAGAGTGAAATACTGTCTCAGACAAAAAAAAAAAAGAAAAAACCTTCACATATATTTATTAAGTGCACCCATGCAGTTCAAACCCATGTTGTTCAAGGATCAGCTGTATTAATTTCTCTCTCCACTGCCAAAACCCTTTTCAAAGCTCTATTACTGCCTAATGAGATTACTATGTATTTATTTTCTTTTTTTTTTTTTTTTTTTGAGACAGAGTCTCACACTGTCGCCTAGGCTGGAGTGCAGTGACGTGATCTTGACTCACTGCAAGCTCTGCCTCCCAGGTTCAAGTGATTCTCCTGCCTCAGCCTCCCGAGTAGCTGGGACTGCAGGCGTGTGCCACCATGCCCAGCTAATTTTTCTATTTTTAGTAGAGACAGTGTTTCACCATATTGGCCAGGCTAGTCTCGAACTCCTAACCTCAGGTGATCCACCCACCTCGGCCTCCCAAATTGCTGGGATTACAGTCATGAGCCACCGCGCCCAGCCCAGGATTACTATATATTTCTTCAAGACTTCTACATCTTCACTTTCCATCTTTTAGTCATGCATAAAATCTGAATTTAGTTTTTTATCTGACATTAATTTTTCCCCTCTTATCACTCTTATCAACTTTTAGCCACACTCTTACCATTAAATATTATATTCTCTGCCCGGGAGCAGTGGCTCATGCCTGTAATCCCAGCACTTTGGGAGGCCGAGGTGGGTGGATCACCTGAGGTCAGGAGTTCGATACTTACCTGAGCAACACAGTGAAACCCCATCTCTACTAAAAATTCAAAAATTAGCCAGGCATGGTGGCATGCACCTGTAGTCCCAGCTACTCACAAGGCTGAGACAGGAGAATTGCTTGAGCCCGGGAGGCGGAGGTTGCAGTGAGCTGAGATCATGCCACTGCACTCCAGCCTGGGTGACAGAGTGAGACATATTCTCTCATTTTCCCATATTTATCAACCTAAATTATTCATATATGAATATACTGAAGTTAGCACTGCTCCTTGTTCTCTCAAGCACATTGAGGCTTTAACCAAGTAATTTCACATACATAAAATAGTTTGACTTCATGTATCTCTATTTTCTCCTGAGATGATCAGTATATACCGGGTTACAGCCAATAACCTCTAAGTAGTTAACTAGGTATGAATGGTTGTGTATTATCACAGTAGATCTAGTCATTCAACAAATGCTTACTGAGCACCTACCTTGTGCTTGCCATTATTCTAGACACTGGGAATACAGTTATGAACATTAGTAAATGGTACTGGACGGTATTAAACAGGCCAGGGAAATCTAGGCCAGTCTGTAGAGTTTGGTTTTAGCAAACACAACAAATTTGAGCCACTAGAGCCATGCTGTCTCCAATATGGTGCCCACTAGCCACATGAGGCTATTGAATTTCAATTTTAAATTAATTTAAATTAAATTAAAAATTCAGTTCCTGAGTTGCAACTAACCACATTTCAAGTGCTAATCAGCCACATGGGACTAGTGGCCACCATACTTAATAGTGTAATCGTAAAACATTCCCATCAATGTGGGCCATTCTATTGTACAGCGCTGCTCTAGAGATAGTGGAACAAATAAGGAAATTTTTGAGCCTATTCAAAATTTAAAATATGTCTTAGGACAGCATGATTCCCTAAATTAGAAGCTGGCCTAGGCCCAAATTGCCAAAAAGGTAGTAGTAACTAGGTTGATTCTTTGACCCAATCTAGTATTAACAACAACAAAAAAAATCCCAGGATGACACAGGTATATGGAATTCTTCTG
This sequence comes from Rhinopithecus bieti, assembly GCF_001698545.2. Lineage (NCBI taxonomy): Eukaryota > Metazoa > Chordata > Mammalia > Primates > Cercopithecidae > Rhinopithecus > Rhinopithecus bieti. The sequence continues at coordinate 1,823,270 of NW_016804595.1, read as the reverse complement.
AATTACACAGCATAAGTACCTGTATGCCTGTCCTACTTATGCCCACTTAAAGGATACTTTCGGGTTTTGGACATCTTTTCTTTTTTTTTTTTTTTTTTTTTTTTTTTTTTTTTTTTTTTGAACAGAGTCTTGTTCTGGTCAGCCCAGGCTGGAGTGCAGTGGTCACACTGCTTGGCTCACTGCAAGACTCTGCCTCCCAAGGTTCACGCATTCCTCCTGGCCTCAGCTTCCTAAGTAGCTGACTCACAGGCGCTGTGCCACCACGCCCGGCTAATTTTTTTGTAGAAACGGGTTTTCACTGCATTAGCCAGGATGGTCTCAATCTCCTGACCTCGTGATCCACCCGCCTTGGCCTCCCAAAGTGCTGGGATTACAGGCGTGAGCCACCGCGCCCTGCCAGGGTTTTGGGCAGCTTTCTAAATAGCCTCCTGTGAAAAACACTATTCCCCTTTTAAAAACAAGTTTTTAAGACACACCTAATAGAAGGAAATGTTGAAACTCGTAATCTGTGCTGACCCATCCCTCATTTTATTTACTAAACATTTATACTGTAACACTAGACTATTAACACTAGAGATTGTCTAATACAGATTCTAAGCTCTCAGAGAGCAGGGACAAGCTTTTCCTGAGTTCTGGAGCCCTCCTAATTGCTAACCTCTCACTTTGTAACATTCTAATTTAATTTGTACCAAGGTTCTGCAAATATTTAGTGAATGTTGATTGATGGTCTGCACTCATCTGTTCTAACTTATGTTTTTTTTTTTTTCCATTCAGTCTTCCTGATCTATATTTTCTCTTTACTTAACAGACAGTGTGGAGCATTCATTATTAAGACAATTGGGCAGCTCTAGTCCAGCTCAACTGATTTCTTGTCCAATGATCCTTGTGTGGCCGAGATCCAGCTTCAACGAACCAGCTAGAAGCTGCCCGTTGTGAAATTTAGTGTTAGTTAATACCTCACCATACTCAGTTATTCCACTATAAGCTGTCTAAATTTGATGAAATTTGCTTTTTCAGCTGTTCTACAAAATTATTTAGGTAGATGTGGCATGTTGGTTTTTTATGTGCTAATCTAACTGTAATGACTTTTTCTACAACATGTTTTATCCATTCCATAAATAATAACCTCATTGGGAATAGTGAGGTGTCTTTTATTTTCTCTGCTTTGTGTTATTTTTTCTTATCAAACTATTAGATGTTATGTTTCATATTATTTGATATTTATTTTCATATTTAGGATAAGAATCATTTTTAATTATAATACTTTTAATACTTTCATATATTTTACAACAGTATACTATTTAATCTTAATGACTTAATTCTATTTTTGCTTTGCTGTTTTGTCATTTAATATGCTTTTGTCTAATTTTTCATTCAGTTGTTACTGTTACTCCTTATTTAATTTTGCATCTGCCATGGTTTTCAGAATCTGAATAGTATTTATACTTCTTTTTTTATAACATTTTCCAAATATTAGAAATACCATCAACATGATCAATATCTTGCCTTTTCATGTAATTTGACCATATTAAATTTTTTCTTCAATGTTTGAGACAACATTGAAATATTCCTATAACATAACTTATTTGGTATCAAATTTTATAAAATATGGATCCACCTTTGGAATTTTGATAAAAGAAGGGTTCATCTCTGACATGATCCCATAACATTGACTGAAATTCCACCAAATTAATGTTCTTTGAATGCTTTAATCCTTAAACCTTTTCTTCTTATATGCAACCAATATATTCAATTATATATATGATTAATTTTAAAAGGACAATTGTTTTCATAAAATGCAAAACTATTTTACACCAAAGGAAAATTTTAGATCCTGATTCTAAATCCAATTTTACTATGAAATTGGAAAATAGATGGGAGGGGAGTCATTCATTGTTCAAAAGGTACAGAACAAATCATAGGGGTTTTTAATCTCTAAAATTTCTACAGTAGTACAGGAAATATTCCTCTTTACATTCATTTGCAGTTCTTTCACTGACCTCCTAATTTTAGGTGGAGGGGGCAGGCGAGCCATAAAAGTTGGTATTCCCCTGATAAATCTATCTCTTTCCTGTCCTGTTTCAACCCCAAATGTATTTCATGCTCAGCAGCAGAAGAAGAAATAATAGGATATGGATCACAAAGGTTTTTCTGGTGAGTCAAACAGGGTGTTTTCTTTTGAAACCGTAATGAATATGTTTGCCGTCAAATGGTTTCATGAGAACAGTAGAACCTTATGAATGTATACTAGCATACAAGGATCTCAAGTACATTAATTATTCTCAGTTTTAGGAATGTAAATAGATTAAGTCCCACAATGAAATTTCAAAACTTTTTGTTCTGTAAGTAAAAAATTACTAACCACTGATGTTCAAGATTTTCTTTTAATAGCACTATCCTTGAGAACTAAAAAGTTTATGTTTTGATTTTCAAATGTTAAACAAGATGCTAAACAAATCCTGGACTGTTAATAAAAATTAATGGTGTATTATTAGATAAGGAATTTTGATAATAATTGATACCCAAGTTTGTTTCTTCCACAGCTATATAGATTATATGCATACACATTTATACATGTTTATATACATATATAAACACATATATAATTTATGCACTTTCTTAGAATTTAGCTTTGAGAAGCTAATAAAAATTTTGAAGTTTGACAATTGAATAAATGAAGGATATCATTCAGCCTTCTTCATGGCTGAATTAAAATTAATCATTAAAATTAATGATGTATTATTAGATAAGGAATTTTGATAATAATTGATACCCAAGTTTGTTTCTTCCACAGCTATATAGATTATATGCATACACATTTATACATGTTGATATACATATATAAACACATATATGTATATATGCACTTTCTTAGAATTTAGCTTTGAGAAGCTAATAAAAATTTTGAAGTTTGACAATTGAATAAATGGAGGATATCATTCAGCCTTCTTCATGGCCTAGCTTAATAGCCCAAACATGTTACTTTTTTTTTCTTAAGAGACAGTCTTGCTCTGGGGCCCAGGTTGGAATGCAGTTATGTGATCATGGCTCACTGTGACCTCAAACTCCTGGGCTCAAGCCATCCTTTCACCTCAGCCTCCCTAGTAGCTAGGATTACAGCCATGTACCACCACACCCAGCTAATTTTTTATTTTTTGTAGAGACAGGGTCTTACTAGGTTCCCCAAGCTGTTCTCAAACTCGGGCTCCAGTGATCCTCCTACTTTGGCCATCCAAAGTGCTGAGATTACAGGCATGAGCCATTGTACCCGGCCCCACACATGTTACTTCTAAAAACAGATAGATTGAGAGAACAAAAATTCTCCTTACATACACTAAGTAAAGCCCATTTTTTTATTTCTATTTCGTAGTATATCTCTAATAGATAATTTTGAAAATTAAGGTTTTACTTAGGACCCATTTCGAAAGGCCAATCTGAAGAAATTATCTGAAATTCACTGAGTGTTAGAATAAACTGGATAATACAGATATTAGTACATGTACCAAAATCACAAGGTAATAACTTTGCAGCCTGTTTTCCAAAAGTCTCTAATACAATCAGAGATAGAAGATGGTAACATGTCAAAAGACAAAGAATCTTGAGAAATTAGGCTTTAACTTCTTTTGTCAGCTGATTTCAGAAGAATGGCTTGGAAAGAGGTATGATTTAGTTTATAATAGATTGCTTTATAAATTTCCACTGACAAGAACAGTACAATTATTTTCAAACACATTTATACATGATAACCCCCATATGTAAGAGTGTGTTTCCTGGATTTATGCTACACTTAACTATAAAATAATGATTTGGGGTCACACACAAAAATTCTTTGTATCTTTCCCAGAAATTGCACTTCAATAGAATTAAAATACAGAATCAAAGGACTTTAGGAGGGCATCCGATACAACTTCAATATCATGCTTCAACATGCTCTTTGTTACTGTAATAAATTGTTGGCCTGTAGACCTATAGTTTGACTCCAATTTATCCTGAAATCACTATAGACTTAAAAGTGGCAAAGAAGAAAATTATACCCAAAAAATTAACATAAATAATATTCATAATTGGTGCTGTTTCTTTCAACTCTATTCAGTGTTTTTATCCCTGTGCATAAGTCCTTAAAAATATGGCATCAGTTTTGTCCTTCCATGTTGAACACCACTCTCTAACAGTGGCTGCTGTTTGTTGGACTTACTCTTCCCTTTGAAATACAGGAGTGTGAGAAGTGGCCTCTCTATACTTAGAGACCAAGGCCCCTCACTTCCTCCCCTGCTAAGAGTCTTCTCACTTCAGGAGATAAGCAACAGTTGGTGGTGGTTCATCAGAGAAAATTTGGGGGACCTAGATCCTCACACTTCTTGGGATGTACCCGTAAGATTCTGGTATACCCTTAGGCCTGAAGAGAGAATGTCTAAGAAGAAAGTTCTTTGATTAGACTCCTACTTTTTTCTTCTCCATTTCTTCCTTCATGAGATGGTGAAGATAAAACACATCTCTACGAGTTTTTATTTCCTGGGAAAAAATATCATTTTAAAAGATGGTAGTTTTGTGTTGTTACTTTGTTTTATGAGTCAGGTTTCTTTCCAGAGGTATACAGCCTTCAGAGTAACTGCCCCTAACGTCTTAATATTTATTTTCTCCCTTTACTAACCACTAACAAGTTCTGTGGCATTCTCTCTATACCTTTGTCTTTGATGGGTTTTATTCCTTTAAAAAGTATTTGTGAAGGCTGAATCTATCATATAATCTATGCATTATCTCAGTAAAGTATTTTCTTCATCAAATGGGACTTGTGGTATTTACATTAATCGTGGCTTTACTTTCACTCATGAAGCATTTGAGATAAAAAAATTTCTAAGTTCATCCTTCAATATCTCATAGTATTTGAATTTTAGATGCCCGTTGGGGTAAAATTGCTCATGTCATCATTCATTCTGTTTTTCTAATTAATCTAATGGAATATAATAATCTGAAACTTGAGGCTTTGTGATAATCTATAGTGAAGTCCTTTTATAGAAATATCTTGGTGACTGGAGCTTTTATATAACTATATTATATATATTATATATATCCACAAATATATGTATGCATACATGTATACATATAAAGAAGTATAACAGAAAACATATATTAATTAGAACAGACAATATTATTGTAATATTACTTATTAACAAGTAGTGTGGCACCTATTTTAGGTGTCTGGACTGGGAATCTGAGGCTAGAGACAGGTTCTAATTTTTTAACAGGTGAGTTTTTGCAGCTTTATCTAACAGCTATCATTCCATCCCTTTGTAGAGGATATCAAAAAAGCAACTGATAAATCCCATCTAATTAATGGATGAAAATTCTGTGGACTTATTTCTAGTTTTGGGGGGAACTGACCAACATCTGATTTTGAGAATATAAGAGTCTGAATTCCTTGTTAAGATTTAGTTCTTGGTCAGGCGCAGTGGCTCACGTCTGTAATCCCAGCACTTTGGGAGGCTGAGGTGGGCAGATCACGAGGTCAGGAGATCGAAACCATCCCGGCCAACATGGCGAAACCCTGTCTCTACTAAAATACAAAAAATTAGCCGAGTGTGGTGGTATGCGCCTGTAGTCCCAGCTACTCGGGAGGCTGAGGCAGGGGAATAGCTTGAAGCCAGGAGGCAGAGATTGCAGTGAGCCAAGATCACGCCACTGCACTCCAGCCTGGTGACAGAGTAAGATTCCGTCTCAAAAAAAAAAAAAAAAGAAAAGAGAAAGATTTAGTTCTTCTTGCATCAAATGTTTAACTGACGGTTTCCTACAGAACTGGAGTATATGTATTTGTTTGTATTGGTGGTCTAAAGCATTATTTATTTTTTCCCCTAGCCCCAGTGAATAAATGACTTTGTTATCTTAGTAACCATATTAAAACAGCAAGGGAGAATTCAGGACATCTTTTCACATCACCTTCAGTGTACACAGTCTCCTTTGTTAGCCCCACTGCGCCATGTGAATATTATGGTTATGCCATGATATGGGAAAAGTTTAGAAAGCAGAAGAAAAGATAATGTGTTTGTTTTTTTAATGGGACTTTTGAAATTAAACACTTTTTTTAAAGATTCAAACTTTGAATTGGGCTATAAACCTAACACTGTACAACTCATTCGATACAATTCATTAATTCGCTTGCTTCTTGAAAACTACTTTCTAAATCACTGTCACCTTTGCTTAAATTTTATATATCCATTACAGAGAATTCAGCTTTCCTTACTTTCTTCTAAATGATGAATTATTTGGAGAAACATCCAGAATTCATTCTAAATGTCATTTCTTCACATAAATCATCCAGTTGATCTTTCCTTATTAAACATCCTTCAAACCAAACATCTTCATACATGCTAGCTAAAGGTAAGTGACAGTACAGCTTTTACTGACATGATTTAATCTCAGGTCATGCAGTTTCAAAAGAAATCTCATCTTTATTATTTAAATAAAGTACAGTTCGTTCTATTAAAGTAAGACAGACTTACAATTACAGTCTGCCTGAATAAGGTCATGTGTAGTAACATAACTACCTCTCTTCTCAGAACTGATTACATCCTTAGACACATGTCAAGTTTGCATGTAATTATTAGTTTAACCTTCTCTGAAACAACATTATATGGACTCAGAATTAGGAGTCCTTGTTCTCCAACACGTATGTCCTCTGGAATCTCACCCCACCTGCATTGATGAGGAGCAGACTTGATTTTATTATCTATATAGAAATCAAGGTGATTCACCTATAGATGAAGTCCTCTGATGTTTCATCAGTCATATCAAATTCTGCTTTATCTTCTGCTCCTTGTAATAGTCAGACAGTTCTTGACTTTGCTGATCTCTGCTCAGAGACTTTATATGGGGTAATCATCTACTTATCATCCAAATATGAATACTTAAGAGGGAAAGGGGACACCAAAAGAATTAAAATTACGTATTTTTTTAAATATGTGTTTATTGGCCAACAAAGAAGTTTGCCATGTTAATAAGCTTATAAAATCATTCTATTCAAAACTGTTTTCAAAACTAAAATTCTAGTAATACAGTAAGTGTAAGCCTAGACTGTCTCAGGGAAATTAGAATATAGCTAATATTCCTATTAATATATTACACAATAAATGTAACATTAAATCAGGATCAAAAGTATGGCCTAAAAGGTATTAAGCTGTAGAGCCTAGGCCTGGACTGCTTTATTACTTTAACCCTTGAAGCCTTATGGTTTCCAGTTTAGCCAGTGACTTACACAGCTATATAAACAGATTGACTTATGTTTAGATATAAGCCTATTTTGCTATGTTATAAATATGAAATCATTGAATTATATAATTTAAGGACTCAAATAAATCCCAGAGATCCTATTATCCCTTACTTTACATATGAAGAAACACAGTCTATACGGAATAGTCTTAAGATACTAGTCTTGAAATTTTGGTAACTTAACCTGTGTTCACTCTTCTACAGAAAAGCTTTGCTTAAATCATTGAAGATTGTTTAAAGTCTACGATAATATTTGAAGTGAAAATGGTATTAACTTTGTTGATGCTGTGCTATAAAGTCCTGCTTAAAATATCACATTTTTTCACACTATATTATTTCAAAACAAGAGTAATACCTTATATTTATATAGCATCTTACAATTTACAAGCACTTCACATGCATTATCTCATTTTATCCACTCAATATTTTTTGAGATAATCAGGCACTTTTTTAGGAAAGAAGTGAAGCTTAGAAAGGTTAAGAGAATTTCCCAAGGTGACATTACTATTAAGTGTTAGAACTCAGAACTTTCTTTTATAATAAATGGTCACCTTTAAGGAAGCAAGTGATTTCTGGGGAGTGGCGGCGGGAGGAGGGTAGAAGGAGTGAGAGGGAAGTTCCTTAACACAATGCTTTTCAAAATAATTTTGTCCCACGCAAGAATTATGGACCATCTTTCCTTGAATCACCNTGTCTGGACTGGGAATCTGAGGCTAGAGACAGGTTCTAATTTTTTAACAGGTGAGTTTTTGCAGCTTTATCTAACAGCTATCATTCCATCCCTTTGTAGAGGATATCAAAAAAGCAACTGATAAATCCCATCTAATTAATGGATGAAAATTCTGTGGACTTATTTCTAGTTTTGGGGGGAACTGACCAACATCTGATTTTTGAGAATATAAGAGTCTGAATTCCTTGTTAAGATTTAGTTCTTGGTCAGGCGCAGTGGCTCACGTCTGTAATCCCAGCACTTTGGGAGGCTGAGGTGGGCAGATCACGAGGTCAGGAGATCGAAACCATCCCGGCCAACATGGCGAAACCCTGTCTCTACTAAAATACAAAAAATTAGCCGAGTGTGGTGGTATGCGCCTGTAGTCCCAGCTACTCGGGAGGCTGAGGCAGGGGAATAGCTTGAAGCCAGGAGGCAGAGATTGCAGTGAGCCAAGATCACGCCACTGCACTCCAGCCTGGTGACAGAGTAAGATTCCGTCTCAAAAAAAAAAAAAAAAAGAAAAGAGAAAGATTTAGTTCTTCTTGCATCAAATGTTTAACTGACGGTTTCCTACAGAACTGGAGTATATGTATTTGTTTGTATTGGTGGTCTAAAGCATTATTTATTTTTTCCCCTAGCCCCCAGTGAATAAATGACTTTGTTATCTTAGTAACCATATTAAAAACAGCAAGGGAGAATTCAGGACATCTTTTCACATCACCTTCAGTGTACACAGTCTCCTTTGTTAGCCCCACTGCGCCATGTGAATATTATGGTTATGCCATGATATGGGAAAAGTTTAGAAAGCAGAAGAAAAGATAATGTGTTTGTTTTTTTAATGGGACTTTTTGAAATTAAACACTTTTTTTAAAGATTCAAACTTTGAATTGGGCTATAAACCTAACACTGTACAACTCATTCGATACAATTCATTAATTCGCTTGCTTCTTGAAAACTACTTTCTAAATCACTGTCACCTTTGCTTAAATTTTATATATCCATTACAGAGAATTCAGCTTTCCTTACTTTCTTCTAAATGATGAATTATTTGGAGAAACATCCAGAATTCATTCTAAATGTCATTTCTTCACATAAATCATCCAGTTGATCTTTCCTTATTAAACATCCTTCAAACCAAACATCTTCATACATGCTAGCTAAAGGTAAGTGACAGTACAGCTTTTACTGACATGATTTAATCTCAGGTCATGCAGTTTCAAAAGAAATCTCATCTTTATTATTTAAATAAAGTACAGTTCGTTCTATTAAAGTAAGACAGACTTACAATTACAGTCTGCCTGAATAAGGTCATGTGTAGTAACATAACTACCTCTCTTCTCAGAACTGATTACATCCTTAGACACATGTCAAGTTTGCATGTAATTATTAGTTTAACCTTCTCTGAAACAACATTATATGGACTCAGAATTAGGAGTCCTTGTTCTCCAACACGTATGTCCTCTGGAATCTCACCCCCACCTGCATTGATGAGGAGCAGACTTGATTTTTATTATCTATATAGAAATCAAGGTGATTCACCTATAGATGAAGTCCTCTGATGTTTCATCAGTCATATCAAATTCTGCTTTATCTTCTGCTCCTTGTAATAGTCAGACAGTTCTTGACTTTGCTGATCTCTGCTCAGAGACTTTATATGGGGTAATCATCTACTTATCATCCAAATATGAATACTTAAGAGGGAAAGGGGACACCAAAAAGAATTAAAATTACGTATTTTTTTAAATATGTGTTTATTGGCCAACAAAGAAGTTTGCCATGTTAATAAGCTTATAAAATCATTCTATTCAAAAACTGTTTTTCAAAACTAAAATTCTAGTAATACAGTAAGTGTAAGCCTAGACTGTCTCAGGGAAATTAGAATATAGCTAATATTCCTATTAATATATTACACAATAAATGTAACATTAAATCAGGATCAAAAAGTATGGCCTAAAAAGGTATTAAGCTGTAGAGCCTAGGCCTGGACTGCTTTATTACTTTAACCCTTGAAGCCTTATGGTTTCCAGTTTAGCCAGTGACTTACACAGCTATATAAACAGATTGACTTATGTTTAGATATAAGCCTATTTTGCTATGTTATAAATATGAAATCATTGAATTATATAATTTAAGGACTCAAATAAATCCCAGAGATCCTATTATCCCTTACTTTACATATGAAGAAACACAGTCTATACGGAATAGTCTTAAGATACTAGTCTTGAAATTTTGGTAACTTAACCTGTGTTCACTCTTCTACAGAAAAGCTTTGCTTAAATCATTGAAGATTGTTTAAAGTCTACGATAATATTTGAAGTGAAAATGGTATTAACTTTGTTGATGCTGTGCTATAAAGTCCTGCTTAAAATATCACATTTTTTCACACTATATTATTTCAAAACAAGAGTAATACCTTATATTTATATAGCATCTTACAATTTACAAGCACTTCACATGCATTATCTCATTTTATCCACTCAATATTTTTTGAGATAATCAGGCACTTTTTTAGGAAAGAAGTGAAGCTTAGAAAGGTTAAGAGAATTTCCCAAGGTGACATTACTATTAAGTGTTAGAACTCAGAACTTTCTTTTATAATAAATGGTCACCTTTAAGGAAGCAAGTGATTTCTGGGGAGTGGCGGCGGGAGGAGGGTAGAAGGAGTGAGAGGGAAGTTCCTTAACACAATGCTTTTCAAAAATAATTTTTGTCCCACGCAAGAATTATGGACCATCTTTCCTTGAATCACCAAAATTAAATCTAACTCAAATAAAAGTGTACTCTAATCCCTGTAGCATCTGGGAATCTGAATCAGAAAATATTTCATTTCTAAAGAAAAGAAACAAATTGTGATAAACATAAAACTGTTTAATCATGCTTTTATCAAGTAACCTAAATATGAACCAGTTTTCTAACCAAAATAGTGGAAATAAATTACCCCAGAATTTAATTTTCTTTAGAAGCGTGCAAGTCAGCATTCTGGGAAATATAAGAATGAACACGGTGTGAGAAGAAAGAACTTCTAAGGTATCCCAGAAAAACTTTAATCCCTGCCATAGCAAAAGATACCTAGAGGCTGTGCCATGTCCTCTTTGTATATTGGGAACATCGCACATTTCCACTGCTTATGAAAGAATAAAGTTCACCAAAAATAAATGTTATTTTTCTTCTTTCTTCCTTTCCATTTTTCTTGCTAATTGCCACAATGTAGGCATGTATCAGTCTTAGTACAGGCCCTCCATGTAGAATATGCTATTTTGGGAAAGGGTTATTCTAGTTTAGTGTTCCTTTTTACATGCTAATGACAGGTACCAGACTTTTTATACTGATAAAACTTGATGTGGCTCTAAAGTAAATGGGTCATTATCATAATTGTCCACTGAAGTATTTTAACTCAAAATTATAACATTGCCTAAGGTTAAATACAGTCTGTCATTGCAGTGAATTTTTTTCACAACACTGATTTTGATAAACCACCTTTAAGTTATTATTAAAATACACCATAAATGTGTTTCTTTTCTAGTTGGAAGACTATCTTATGACTTCACAAGTGATAATTGTGCATTTACACAGAGAGCTTATTCATATTGCTTTAAGATACTTGATAAGAATAAACTCTCTGTGTAATTGCACAATTTAAAACACTTGACTCTAGAGTTATCTAGGTCTTATATGCCATAAGAAATTATCCATCGTTTTTATTACTTACTCCTGATACTTACCTATTCCAGCAGTGGCAAATTGTTTGATTGTTGGTAGACATGCTCAATGTTTTGTTAAGTCAGCAGAGTGGCCTACGTACCCAAATCATGGAAATTACAATATATAATCAAACATACCTCTTTACAAAAGATTTGCCTGTTACCTTAGAATCTTTAGCTAATTTCCCTTAACTATATAAGTCCCTAGTTAAGTTTTTGGAAAAACTAACAGAACACTTAGTATTAAATTTCTATTGTTAGATGCAGGCTGAGCAGCTGATTTGGCCTAAGTGCTACTTCAAAAGTTGTATTCATCTTTATGAGGTTAACCCCACCTCCTTGATACTTGCATTCTTCTTCAATCACAACTCAAATCACTTAAAGCAGGCAGAGAAAATTACAAGATTTTTAGGTAAAAGGATTTGGTTACATCCTGACTCCTGAAGTAGGCATTTATTCATTATGGATGCCTTAACTGAAATTTCCTTTTCTCAGTTTCTTGAACAAAACAATATCTCAAAGGATCCTTATGTTCAGCAGTGGATCGAATAAAAATCATTTGTTGGAACACAGAGTCTATTCATTGCATGTTTTAACAGGATGTTACTCTATTAACATGAAGTAGTATATTAATAATTCTCTGATTTTCTCTGGATAGTTGCTTTATTACCTATCGGATCTGCTCTTAATTTTGTATATCATAAGTTCATAAATCTTTTTTTCAACAAATCTTTACCAAAGTTCAGGGATGATACAAAGAAAGCATAATCTAATAATTTAGAAATACCATTGGATGTGGCCTCAGATCCCTTGAAGTGAATCTCTTTTTATAGCCCTAGAATGCCTCCTTGTGCAGCAGCAGGTTATAAGGTCACCTACTTTTTCTAGTGGGAATTTCCTAAAACACACCTTCTGTCCACAGAATCCAGGCCCAGTTAATCTGATTTTTTAAATCTTTCCCTTAAGTAATTATAAAATTAGAGCCATTTAAAATGCATTAAAACCTTAATTTTCTTTAAATCTCTTAATAGGAACCAAGGTTACATTCTGTGAGAAGCTTTTCTCAGCTGTCTTCTGTAGATTTGAAACCTTGATATTCTCAAAGCCCACACTTTCATCCTAGAAAAGATTTCAGAGCAGAGGATTCAATTCTTACTCCACCTTCATCTACTGATTGTTAAGTAGAATCTTGGATAACTATTTTGTCCAATAATAAAAAACAACTAGCCCCAAATGTGATCTGGTAACAAATATGAGGGTTTGGATGTGCTTAAGGTTAAATGTTTTTGCTTTTATAAGAGAATTAAAGAAATCTTAGTAACCAGAACATTGGAGGTGCAGGATAAACTAAATGTTTCCTTTATTCACTCACACACTTAAGTAACATACACTTATAATCTGTAACAAATAGAACAAAGGTTACACTATAAGACAAAATCTTGAGTTTGAAAATTTAGTTATTATCTGGCTATTTTGTCAACATGATAATTTCATATACAACCACGTAAAAACATCTTTGGTGTTTAGATTTTTCCAGCTGTTTCATATTTGTAGACATGGCCATGGCATGTACAGAATATGCATAGCAACAGACCATTTGTATAATATATTACAGTTAAAAAAAAAAAAAACACTATCTTGCTAGGGAGATATGTCAAGTAGATTCAAGTTTCTACATTATTTTGATTTTACTGCATTTAACTTTGTGTATATTTTACATGTATTAAATGTTTTGATGAAACATTTCAAACTCTTAAGTTTATATTAGAAATGTTGGCAAACTATCTATAAAATATCTGTATATATATAAAATATCCAGAAATCTGTCATATTTTTATTTTATACCAATTACAATGGCCAAAGTTGACACTATTCTTAAATATACTTAATGATTATCTGGATTATCTCCATATCTATTTTTGGCCCTCTTTTGCCATCCATACATGAAATATAAAGATCCTTATTCCTTATGGCATCTTTTTTGTTTGTTTGTTTGTTTTTGAGGTGGAGTCTGGCTCTGTAGCCCAGACCGGAGTGCAATGGCACAATCTCGGCTCACTGCAAGCTCCACCTCCCGGGTTCACGCCATTCTCCTGCCTCAGCCTCCCGAGTAGCTGGGACTACAGGCGCCCCCCACCACGCCTAATTTTTTCTATTTTTGCTAGAGACAGGGTTTCAGCGTGTTAACCAGGATGGTCTCGATCTCCTGACCTCGTGATCTGCCCGCCTCAGCCTCCCAAAGTGCTGGGATTACAGGCGTGAGCCACCGCGTCCGGCCCCTTATGGCATCTTAGTAAGTATAAGCATTCACTGCATATATCATGTTAGATTCAATACATATTTCTTCCTATAACATAGTGACACTGTCAATATTCCTTTTTATCTTTCATTCAGATCTTAGTTTGTGAGGTTTCCAGGCTTTTAAAACATTAACCTTAACTGAATAAAATTTACATGTTTCACTTTTTTTTTTTTTTGAGACACACTCTCGCTTTGTTCCCCAGGCTGGAGTGCAGTGGCGCGATCTCTGCTCACTGCAAGCTCCGCCTCCCGGGTTCACGCCATTCTCCTGCCTCAGCCTCCGGAATAGCTGGGACTACAGGCGCCCACCACCACGCCTGGCTAGTGTGTGTGTGTGTGTGTGTGTGTGTGTGTGTGTGTGTATTTTTAGTAGAGACGGGGTTTCATCGTGTTAGCCACAATGGACAGGCATGAGCCATCACGCATATTTCACCTTTTAAATACAAAGAAGCTATGATTGCCTGCTTTTACAGAATTAGAAAGCTTTTTACAATGAAAAAATGCCACTGTAACTAGAACATTTTAAAATTAAATAATTGCCACAGTAACTTTTCTTTAAATATTGCCTGTTTAACATATATCCCAACTTTCTTCTCTAAAAACACTATACTCCTTTTATAGAAGATTAGATTAATAAAACAATAAAAATAAGTTACATAAATAAGCAATATTTACATTGACTACATGGAAATTTATTCTGGCCTTTAATAAAATTCGATTGCACAATACTAGGAAATACTAGGATTTTACTATTTTAATTTCACATCCATTCTAACATCTAAAGTTGATTTGTCCTTCTGTTGGGCAAGAATAAGAATTATATATAAAATATCTTCTCATAATATTAGGAAGATAACCCAATAATGACTTTAGGTAATTTTATTTTACCTTGTCTCATAAAAGATAATGTACTAATGTTTCTGAGCTCAAA
>NW_016804595.1:1785956-1808223 GCF_001698545.2 Rhinopithecus bieti | reverse complement strand
AGAAGATTAGATTAATAAAACAATAAAATAAGTTACATAAATAAGCAATATTTACATTGACTACATGGAAATTTATTCTGGCCTTTAATAAAATTCGATTGCACAATACTAGGAAATACTAGGATTTTACTATTTTAATTTCACATCCATTCTAACATCTAAAGTTGATTTGTCCTTCTGTTGGGCAAGAATAAGAATTATATATAAAATATCTTCTCATAATATTAGGAAGATAACCCAATAATGACTTTAGGTAATTTTATTTTACCTTGTCTCATAAAAGATAATGTACTAATGTTTCTGAGCTCAAATATTTAGATTAAGGAATAAAATGTAATGGCACAGTTATATTAAAGAATATTTTGGCACACCCTAAGGCCACTCCATCTATTTAATTTTTTTTCCTGTAGTTTTTTTTTTGTTCTGTTTTGGTTTTTTGCTTTGTTTTCTTCTGATACGAAGTCTCACTCCTGTCCCCCAGGCTGGATTGCCATGCCGCAATCTCGGCTCACTGCAACCTCTGCCTCCCAGGTTCAAGCGATTTTCCTGCCTCAGCCTCCCGAGTAGCTGGGATTACAGGGGCCTACTCCCACGCCCTACTAATTTTGTATTTTTAATAGACAGGGTTTCACCATGTTGGCAAGGCTGGTCTCAAACTCCTGATTTCAGATGATCCGCCTGCCTCAGCCTCCCAAAGTGCTGGGCTTACAGGCCTGAGTTCTGCAGCTTTTACTTTTTTATTTATTTTATTATTTTATTTTTTTGAGACAGAGCCTCGCTCTGTTGCCCAGGCTAGAGTGCAGTGGCGCCCTCTCAGCTCACTGCAAGCTCCAACTCCCGGGTTCACGCCATCCTCCTGCCTCAGCCTCCCAAATAGCTGGGACTACAGGCGCCTGCCACCATGCCTGGCTAATTTTTTTGTATATTTAATAGAGACAGGGTTTCACCGTGTTAGCCAGGTCGGTCTTGATCTCCTGACCTCGTGATCTGCCCGCCTCACCCTCCCAAAAGTGCTGGGATTATACGCGTGAGCTACCGCACTCAGCCAGTTATTTTTAAAGTAACATGCTCTATAGAACAAGCCCAGTAGAGTGTTATTAGAGCCCTAGTCAAAATACCATGAAACAATCTATTTCATATTCAGCTTGTCTGATGTTTTCAGCATACATGTTAATCCTATATTATTCAGGCTTATTCAAGTGTACAACAAAGCATTTTTGTTCCACACTGTAAATTTTCAGAGTCATTGTACATGAGTTCAAAAAACACTGATACTGAAGGTTTTTTTTAGCTTATTTTAGGCAATTGGCTCTTTACCAAAATGTATTGATGTGCTTCCACATTACTTTCGTTCAGTTCTACAAAGACTATATATTACTTTCTCACTCCAAATACAAAGTACAGAAGAACAGAGGTGGTAGGAAAATTAATGTATTCCCCCCAAAAAACTTACTCTGCTTAAATTGTGATATTTGGCTCTTATTTTGTAATGTAATATATCCATGATAGCAAAAATAGCTTTAATAACTATAAAAGATCAATGCTTTAACTTTTAATTATCAACATTTTATAAATCATGGTATAAAATGGAGACAAAACTCTCACCTTTAACCTCTTATAGTTGTGAAACAATGATAGTATTATAAACGTTTCATTAAAAGTATAAAAGCATATTTTTTTCTTTGATGTTTTGGAGAAAACATCTAAAGGATAATTTTATTAACACTTTGAGATGGTTTTAGTACAGTATGTATTAATTGCTAATCATACTCAGCATCTTTGCTTTTAACATGTTTAATTTTGATACCAAAATGCTACACAATATTCATTTATATATTTGTAGCAACACATAAATTTCCTAAAATCCTTTAGTATCTGAACTATTACACAAAATACTTTAGAAGATACTAATACACACAAATCTTTTCTGCCCCATATAGGTACCCATATACCGACTTCAGTTAACCTGTTAGCATTATTTTATTTAGACTATTTCCAACTGTCTATGAGAAAAGCTTTCAGTTAAATAACATTTAATATCCTAATGTCTATTTCCTTATGTCTAAGGAAAAATTAAAATTAATGCAGCAACGATCCTATTGTGTCTGGAATTCATGGGTTCTTGGTCTCACTGACTTCAAGAATTAAGTCACAGACCCTCGTGGTGAATGTTACAGTTCTTAAAAATGGTGTGTATAGAGTTTGTTCCTTCACATGTTCAGATGTGTCCAGTGTTTCTTTCTTCTGGTGGGTACCTGGTCTTGCTGACTTCAGGAGTGAAGCCTCAGACCTTCAAGTGGTGAGTGTTACAGTTCATAAAGACAGTAGAAAACCATACAACACCAGGAAAGCGCATTGCAAAGAGTAAAACATCACACCTTCCAAATCCTGAAAATGGACCAGAGCCTGTTGCTCTGTTGGCGGACGTTGCCTGCTTTTATTCCCTTTTCTGGCCCCACCCACATCCTGCTGATTGGTCCATTTTGACAGAGTGCTGATTGGTGCGTTTGCAAACCTTGAGCTAGACACAGAGTGCTGATTGGTTCATTTACAATCCTTCAGCTAGACACAAAAGTTCTCCAAGTCCCCACTAGATTAGCTAGACACAGAGCACTGATTGGTGCATTTACAATCCTTGAGCTAGACACAAAGTGCTGATTGGTGCATTTACAATACTCCAGGTACATATAAAAGTTCTCCCAGTCCCCACCTGACTCAGCGGCCCGGCTGGCTTCACCTAGTGGGTCCCGTGCTGTGCCCAGGGGCGGAGTTGCCCGCTAGTCCTGCCCTGCGCTCCTGCACTCCTCAGTTCTTGGGCTGTCAATGGGACCTGACCTCGGAGCCAGGGGCGGCCCCTGTCAGGGAGGCTGGGCTGCGCGGGAGCCCACGGTGGGGGTGCGGGTTCCGACATGGCAGGCTGCAGGACCCAAACCCTGCCCCATGGGGAGGCGGCCGAGGCCCAGCGAGTATTCCAACGTGGTGCAGGCGGCCGGCCGGCAGTGCTGGGGGACCCAGTGCACCCTTTGCAGCTGCTGGACCGGGTGCTAAGCCCCTCACTCCTGGGGCCGGCGGCGCCATCCGGCCGCTACGGAGTGCGGGGCCTGCCGGGTCCGCGAGCACCGTGCGCAGCCCGGGTTCCCGTGCGCGTCTCTCCCTCCACACCTCCCCACAAGTAGAGGGAGCCGGCCCAGCCTGGGCCAGCCCAGAGGGGCTCCCACAGTGCAGTGGCAGGCTGAAGGGCTGCTCAAGAGCGGCCGGAGTAGGCGCCGAGAGCGAGCCAGGGCTGCTAGCCCGTTGTCACTTCTTACTGTGTTCACCAGATTTTCATGCTTGTGCCCTAGCTGTTTAGACAGTTTGTTTAAAACTCTTGAGCTCAGACTCACCTACCTGCCTTCACATACTGAATATTTAAACATCTACCTCAGCCAACTTACCAATGATGGGTTTCAATAACTTGGTTCAACTTGGCTAGTCCCCTTCTCTCTACTCTGTGTTAAGCAATAAAATTTCACTATTTTTCCTCTTTTTCGATATCATACTGATTTAGGTTTTTAGAATAGCTACACAGTTATACATTTATATTGGTTTTATGCCCCAGTGCTGATAGCTCCACTTTTAGATCATCTCCATGGATTATGGAAAAAGAAGTGCTACATATTCTCCTTAAGCTAAGAAACTAATTTTAGGACATCAGTTACAACCAAAAGTGTTTTATTTAAAATTTGTTATGAATTAACTACCTTCTAGAGGCTGATGGTTATGTACGTAACATTTAAATAAAGAATTTACTACTTTGAGGACTATTATTTTTTGTAGTAGGTCAAACAATATCACAACGAATGTTAAAAATATTTTCTTTATAGCCAAGCCAAAAAAACTTTTTTCACCTCTTAAAATGGCATGAAAATGCAATCATCAGCTTTCATGCAATTAACCATATACATATTTTCAAATATTTGCTTATGTTAGTACTTAGGATTTTCTTCTATAAATGAATAGGCTGCTTTAAACATTTTAACTTGATATAATATTCCAGTAATTACTTATAAAATCAAACAGAACTCAGTACTGTTTTGCTTTTTACATAAAATATAGGATGTTTCTGTAAAATAAATTTTATAGAAATTTAAATATAAAAAATGCAGTAACTTCAATTTACCAAAATTGAAGACTCTTTATGAAAGCCTTTATAAGCCGGGCGCGGTGGCTCACGCCTGTAATCCCAGGACTTTGGGAGGCCTTGCTTACCTTACAAGATCAGGAGTCCACGACCAGCCTGGCAAAGATGGTGAAACCCCATCTCTACTAAAAATACAAAAATTAGCCGGGCGCGGAGGCAGGTGCCTGCCTGTAATCCTGTAATCCCAACTACTCAGGAGGCTGAGGCAGGAGAATTGCTTGAACTCGGCGGGGCAGAGATTGCAGTGAGCTGAGATCACACCACTGCACTCCAGCCTCGGGGACAGAGCGAGACTCCATCTCAAAAAAAAAAAAAGAAAACAGACTTTAAACCATCAAGGAAAAAAAAAAAAAAAAAAAGAGAAAGTGTTTATAAATTCCTTAAGTGAGTTTTAAAGGTCATCTAAAATATGCTATCAGGACATTTTGTATGATCTATCAATCCGAGTCTGTCAAAAAGTCATAACCTGCCATACAAAAAAAAAAGAAAAAAGAAAAAGCATGCATACATGCTTTGCTATGGGACTATACTGCTTGCATTTAGAAAGAATCCTGAAAAAATTATTTAAACATAGAATAAAAATATAGGTCTTCCTGGCCTTCCAAGTTAGCAAGAACTTTAATGCCTTTTGATATTTTTTAAATGCATTTTAGATGATAGCTAAGAGACCTATATAAAAAGACTCAACACAGTTCTTCAAAGACACATCATGTCCAACAAAATAGAAAAAACAGAAAAAACTGTAAAATACAGCATTGTGTATTCATTATGCAATTCATAGTAAACTCTCTTAGTTTGGGGGTATAAGAGCTTGTCTCAACTGTGAATATGAGGTGTATAATTCACCAGGAATTATCCGATCTGTGGCATTTTAGCTAACAGGGTGGTATTTGCTTTGGTAATAACCACAGTCAAGGGTATTTAATCTGGTTTCTGCAGGCTTGTTAGGAAAGATATAAGAATACAGTAATAAATGTTTGATAAATTCATAGAACTTAAATTGTTAATAAATGGATGTCATATTAATAAGTTCATTTGTATTAAAACTATGTATGAAAAAGTTTCAGTGTTTGTGGCTTCTAGTAAAATTCTCTGGCTTTGTTACTGTAATAGTTAATTCAAATAAAACTTATGAATACTGATGCTTTCATGTTCAGAGATAAATGTGTATTTAAACAATTAGTAAAATATCATTAAAAAATATTTAGATTCATGAATTTACGACTATATACTTTCACTTAGAGAACTGCTGGATTCTAGAAATTGGAACATCGTTCTAAAATTAAGAAACAAAATAAGAAAATAAGGACAAACAAAAATAGGAACTGTACAGTTATTTAAAATTTTAACAATTTGCACCAGCACACATAAACAGGTTTAGGATATAAAAGAAAATACTAAAAGCAAAAGTGAAATATACCATATTTCATGATAAAGGTAAGTATATTTTTCTGAATTTCTATTTTGGCATTCATCAGTTTCATAATCTGGCTATCAAGAAACAGATTCCTCATCTTGAAACACTAACTGATGTATTTCAGTTCAAGGTTCTTGTTTGGACTTTTCATCTTCAGATCTTTAAATCTCATTATACTACTTCCTCTTCCCCACAATACTTAAAACAATGCCCTCAGTATATACACATTGACTGATTGTGGTGTTGGTACTAAAGGTGGTGCTAAGGCTTTGGCATTAACACAAGATTGAGTCCCAGGGTCTTCTCTTTTACAAGCTGTATAACCCTAGCCAAGTTGCTTAATCTCTGTACTTCAGTTTCTCACTAGCCTATTTATGCCTAGTGTTCCATTATTGGAACACCACGCATGTGGGGGTTATTTTATATCCTACTGCTCAAGATCATCACCAAGGTCTGATTGCAAAAATTCAAAAAATTGCAACCTCAGGCATAAATGGGTTAAACACAGGAAGAGTACCTCAAGGCGCTGATGGGAAAAATAAATGAGAGAACACAAGTAAGGAATACAGAACTATTGGTTCTGTCCCCTCAACTTATTACTGAACTAACAGAAAATTTGGCAAAATTATGGCCATGTGATTCCCCCCTTTTAATAACCCACTGAGAGGACCTACTGAATAGGTATATTTGGCTTAGTTATATTCAAAAAGCAAGCTGTTATTTTCACACAGATATAGATGGAAAAAGACAAAGTTTTAGAGTCACAAAACCTTGACTGCCTTAATTTTTTTTCCCTACATTTAGCAGTGATGATACACTTAGTAGTAAGCATTAAAGACTGAAATGCTAATGTCTAGCATGAGTTACACTTTTACCGTGTGGGCCTTTTTTTTTTTATAGACTTGAACATTTCTTGTAATTTTCAGTCTTCGCTTTTTACATTTTGAGGCTATGTGCTTAGGTCATACAAGTTTATAATTGTAACTTGGTGCATTATTACTTTTATATTAAATTCTACTTTTTTAGTAATAGTTTCCCCCTCGTATAGATTGTGTAATATTAATATTGCTATACCAGCTTTCTTTTGGTTAATATATGCCTAGTGTTTCTTCATATGTCTTAGTTTCTTCTGTGTTTAAGTATATCCCTTTTAACTACATATATTGCTTTTTAAATTTAATTTTGAATAGTTTTGTCTTTTGACAGAAGACTCATGAAGTTTTATTTTATTACAATTACTGACATATTTGTATTTATTTCTGCCATTTTATTTTGGGCTATTTACAATATTTTTCCTTTTTCTTTGCCTCCTTTTTCTCCTCCCTGCCTTCTATCGCATTGTTCTTTCCTGGCTTGTTGTTTTCTTTCACGTCTCTTTTCATCTGGCTTGAAAAAAAAAACATTCTATTTGTATTATTTTGTGATTAACCTAAGATGTATACCATATTTATTAACTTTATATTTTAATGTCTATAGCTTTTAACCAGTAGAAGCTTCTAGACTGGTTTCAAAGGAAGCCAAACTACTGAAGTTGCTTTATTTAATGTGTTCCAAAAATATACAATCAGGAAAAAATGTGTAATTGGTCATATTTTTATGGAATGTATTAAGAGAATAGTACGATGATACCAAGCTATAACAATCATTATCTAGTTTTTGAAGCTTCATCATCATGTTAAATCCCATAAACAATTGATTCTCAGCTAATGAGGAGTACATGTACAAGGCACGGCCTTAATAGCAGTAGCAGAGAGGTGTTAGTACCATTTCTCCCACATCATAATCTAAGAAAGGTGGCAGCCTCCATTTCCAGTTACTCCTGGGTCTGTCCCTTCAGCTAACCCAGTGAGTCAGGCCCTCTGCAGATGTTTCATCCAGAAGTGACTCAACGGCAGGGCTCATCTCTCCTTGGAGCTATAATTTTCTTCTTGTAGATGGTACACTTGGTTTCCTAAAACATCTTGACACCTCACACCATCCTGTTCTTAAGTGAGGAGCAATAGACTTTAAAATCCATGGTGAGTATACTGTGCCATTAGCTAAGGGGGTGAAATTCAGCTCAAGGCCAAGGATGAAATGTATGTACTATGCTTTGCTTACCTTAGTGAACATCCAGGTATGGCTGAACCTCCCAAGTGGTACTCATCAGAAGAGGCATGGTAGAGGATATATTATTTCTAGTTGTCGGGGCCATAGGAAGATCCTCTTGGTGTGTAGTTCCTTCCAGTTCCCTTCCCTCATCGTGAAAAGTAAGTAGAAACTAATGTGATACAATCCTAAACAAAGTATTTAAATATGGACAACTGTTTCCTGCTAGGTAGTTCCTTTAATTCAGAGGATCTATTCTGGGTAACCCAAGACTATCTACTAAAGAGAAGAAGCTAATTTCACCTCTAAACTGGTTAGTCCCTTCCCCTCTGCTCAAAGTAGTTATTGGTGACATAGGAAGGAAGCTTAACCTGGGCTTCTCCTATCCTGTCTCCAGAAAGAATAAGATACTCTTCTTAAAAGGTTAAAATTCCCATTAACCTAGGTTATTGCTGTTATTAACCTCCAAATTTGGTGTGTTCCTCTTGATAAGTTAACCAATCCTCTCCAAAATTCCTGCAAGAGGAAGGGGCAGGGCGAGTTTTGTTGTGCTGAAATTACATATATTATACTATCTTAGTTATAGAAGAGACTCAAGGACTTTCTTCTAGAATCTGTGCTCTTGGTTACCCCTGTGTCCTAGCTCCTCCCAAGCTCTCTGAACTAGTAAATCATTGCTGCAAAGATAGACAAATGGCTGTCAATATGTCCACACCCTTTTAGGTCCATTGATACTCACTTTCTGACAAAAGACAAGGCAAGGACCCTTGATGTCATCCTCATTGAGGGCTCACAACCTGACCAACTACTGGTTTCACTTCAGTTTTGACATTTCCCGGAGCTAAAGAGCTAAGTCCCAATCACAGGAACAACCACCTTGAGGGGTGGGGGGAAGGGGGAAGACCAGTGTCCCAGGGCCCATGTTCCAGCCTAGGCCCTTCTTAAGTACTCTGACATCAACTTAGTATTCAATTTATTGAGCTCTTCACAGCCCCTACAAGTCCACAGATTCTTAAGAGAAATAATGAGGTCTACATGCAGAATAAACTGAGGTTTCAATAAAATCAGAGATTATATATATTTCTTATGATCTTTCCTATAGCCACAGGTCTTCTGACTTCTGAGGTGTCTAATCTATGAGTTCACTTGTGAAACA
Organism: Rhinopithecus bieti; assembly: GCF_001698545.2. NCBI lineage: Eukaryota > Metazoa > Chordata > Mammalia > Primates > Cercopithecidae > Rhinopithecus > Rhinopithecus bieti. The sequence goes on along the minus strand of NW_016804595.1, from coordinate 1,799,382 downwards.
GTCCTCCAATATATAATGGTGCCACTTTAAAATATGCATTGCCCACTTCTCACATGACTTTGCAGAGAGGATTACAGTCTGCTGACTTGAGGTCTTTTTATTACTCTCCTAATGTGACATCCATGAATACCTGATCTAGGCAGTGCTCTATCACCTCCTGCAATACTGCTTCCAGGAACATACCAAAATGAGTATCTGAGAACTTCAAGGGTAGTATTTGGAAGACATTTACTTTCTGGTGAAGGAATCCAGAAAATGCCAGATAAAGTATTAACAGTGCTGGAGTAGAGAATTCTACAAGTGTATCATCTTCTACCAAAAGTGGTTAGGATGCCCCCTCTTGGAAATAACATCCCCTCCAGTTTTCACCTATTCTCCATTTGCTATTCTTAAACTGCTGGATCAACTCAAACACATCACTGAATACTCAAAGAATATTTGCTGTATCTATTGTGCCTCCTACAGAGAATCCAACTGGTTCATCTTCAGTATCACCACAGAAGTCAGATCCAATTTACCACACATTCCTCCATTTAAAATATCCTGCTTTGTAATAATTACACCGTGTCCTGTCTGGTTCCCCTGTTTTTGTGTCCTCCAGTATCACAAATATCCAGGTAGCCAGCTAAGTGCCTGCACAAATGACAGACTGCACTAAAAGAACTCCACTGACACCCTCCAGCAAGCAAAGGTCCATTGTATTGACCAGCACTAGGCTATAGGAAAGATCATTCAAGTGGAAGACACTGTCTCCATCCATGGTAGGAACTGTAACACTGCTATAAGAGTACTTCAAAGGCAGAGGTTATCATCTCACTGGTTTTCAAATATGTTTTCCTTCATCCATGTAAATACATGTTATTTTTTTCCACTCTCTGCTCTATCCACCTATAGGAGATACTACACTCCTACATCCTATGCCCCAGTAGTCTGTGCTAATAACCCCAGCAGTTAACTTGAACATGTCATGTGGAAAGCCCAGACTTAATAATAAGAAGGGTCTCAAGGAACATTTGTGGAAACAGTCCTTCCACCTTTAGAAAGCCTTCAAGCATTCTCTTCTAAACAACATTCCACCAACAAAAAATTCCTCATTTTGCTGATTAATAAACGGAAACTGGAACTGAATGGTGGCACCTAGAATAAATCCAGGGGAACTACCAGTACAATAGTTTACTTCACTGTGGGCCCTCTCTACTTGCTACCATACTTAGAATGTATATTCCAAGGCAAGTTCTCGTTTTGAACTTTGGCCCAGCTGTCTAATCACCTATGAGACATAACTCTGGCTTACTATGTTGTAGTCACTGTATAAATTGCTAACATCTTCTCTGTGATGTTCTCTTATGGAGCCTTAGAGATTCCTAAATCCAGTTTGAGATTCCTGAAGCATTGGTCAGTTCCTCCTTTCACCATCACCTTCAACGAATGCAACAGAACAGATCTGAATAAGGTACTTACAAACTTTTAAACTTTAATAACTTAAGTTAAAAGAGCCAAAGAAATAATCAGTTAAAATTACTTGAAAGTTAAGTGTATTAACATTTATAATAATTATTACACAATTTCTATATTGTATTATAGATCCTGATTGGTCAAAAGAAATCATGAGGTAAATTATGTACATGGATAACAAAATTAAGACTATAAGAAATTTAAAGAAAACATTGCCCTTTTGAACTATTTACAAATTTTAAAATCATATTAAAGCTTAAAATTTTTAACATACCAAATGTCTCGAGTTTTATAATTTATTATATAAACAACTTGATACATTTACTTATTCACTTATTAAACATTTAACAGAGTAAATGTCATTTTCAGTAGTCTGAAAAGAACGAGGATTCTGATAAGTTTGGGGGGTTTTCTGCTTTCCATTAAAACAATAGTGGTTGCAAAGCTATCCCTTATTTTAAGAAAAGCAATAAAAATGTAAAGATCTGCAAAATTAGAAAGCAGAAAACGAATTTATTCTAAATATTCTGAAACATCAATCTTTAGTAATTAAATGTGTGAAACTAGAGCCATCTACTGGTTGAAGTGTGATGTTACACAACCCAACTGTTGGACTATTAAAGCAAGGAGCCTTAGTTGTAGGGATTTAAATGGGGATGCAGATGGGCAAAAATCATCTGGTCTAGGACACTGGTTCAAAGGTTTAATAAAATACTCTCTTTTTATCAGGAAACCCAACATGTGTAACAAGGTAGGATCCCCCTGTAAAAGCCCCGGTAAGGGGCCTCCAACCCTGACCCTCAATGAAAGGAGTGACTCCACTAATTAGCCTGAGAAGCAGAGGCCAGGCCAATGAAAAACAACCCATGAGAGGTAGTTTGGGCAAACAAGTGTGGTTTGGAAGGAGGCACAAAGAAGGAACACCATTAGCAACACTGTCTCTTACCCATCTTTCCCCTGAAGACGTCTTAGACACACAATGCACAAAGGACAGTGGCACCTGAAAGCCTACAAACCTCTTTTCACAGGGACAGAGCTTATGTGCTCATTTGATTCCAAACTTAAGAAAATACTAGTATAACTTTCCTGAAAATAAGAAATAAAAAAATAACACATTTGCTTTTTTACCACAAGCCGGTAAGAACTGAGTTTCTAGGTCCGGTGGGCTTTCACCAGCCAAGTCCTGGACTGGTCTAGTCTTGGAAACAAAAGCCCAGTTTCAGGTCCCAGCCTCCTCCCTTCAAAAGGGCATGGATGTCCATAGAATCGAGGCAAGAAATAGAGCTCTCCAAGATTCCTTTCTGAGGCAGAAACCCCCAGCCTGGACAGCAGCTTGTCAGCTAGGCTTGGGGTGACAGGCTGCAGCAAAGTCCCAAAGACTCGCAAACATTCCAAGGCCACATGAAGCACAGTACCCAGCCAGGGAGCATCCACTGGGCTCTCCCAGTTCAGCTTCCATGGTGCATGCCTTTGGACAAAACCATTAGTTTGCCGGACACAGCTGGACACGGCCTCTAGAGCCTTATATATCTGAAAGTTATCATAGTGGTCTGCTACCTGCTTTGGCAAAGTGGCCACTGAGCTCACCAGAACATAATCCTCTGCCTGAGCACGAACTGATGGCCCCACCAACCCTGGCTCACTGGGGAAGCAGGTAGTGCAGAAGGCTGGGTAGGTCTCAGAAGGATTTATTCTTTTGGCAGTGCATCGGTTCAAGAGACCTCCCAAGGCATCTGCCAGCTCGGAGTTCAGCAACTTAACCACCTTTTCATCATAGTAGTCACAGTCCCAGTTGGGGACGCCCTGCCGCAGGAGAAAGTAGCGGAAGCCATCCACAGTATAGCGGTTAAGGCAAGTCCTAGGATCCACCACGTTGCCCAAGCTCTTGGACATCTTTTGGCCACAGACTGTCCAGTGGGAATGGACATAGATGCGCTGTGGCGGGCTCATGCCGGCCCCTAAGAGGAAGGCAGGCCAATAGATGGCATGGAATTTGAGAATGTCCTTACCTATGATATGAGAGGTGGCCGGCCACCAAGATTTGAACTCAGCATTTGGGTAGCCAATTACAGTGAGGTAGTTGACCAGGGCATCCAGCCATACATAGATGGTCTGCGAATCATCCCCGGGCACCGGAATGCCCCAGTGCAAGTGGCTACTTCTGCGAGACACGGACAGGTCGGGCAGCTCCTCGTCCAGCCACTGAAGAACTACGTGATGAAATGGTTCGGGGGTGATCGCCTGAGGGTTGCTCCGCAGCCACCGCTGGAGTGGCTCCCGGAACTGGGAAAGCCTGAAAATGTAGTTTTCTTCCTTGGTCCAGGAGACTGGATGCCCGCTCTCGAGAGATACAGGAAACGAATCCCCCAATGGGCCCGGCTGCCGGGTGACCTTGGCCTCAGGCAGGAAGCACTCGTCGGAGGCGCAATACCAACCTTCATAGACGCCCTTGTACAGCAGACCGCGGGACTTAAGCACCCCCCAGAAGTGCTGCACAGCCACCCGGTGCCGGGCCTCCGTGGTGCGGATGAAATCAGTGCAGGAGATACCGGCCTCCTGGAAAAGCTGCTGGAAATGCTCGGAGACTCGGTCGCACAGCTCGGTCGGGGTCAGGCCCGCAGTAGCTGCTGCCTGCTGAATCTTGAGCCCGTGCTCGTCGGTACCAGTAGAGAATCGCGTGGCGGCCGTGCTGGGACCTCTGAGGCGACGGTGGCGGCATAGGGCGTCCGCCAGTAGTGCCGAGTACAGGTGCCCGATGTGCGGCGCCGCGTTCACGTAGAAAATTGGTGTAGTGAAGTAGGCGCGCGCATCACGAGCATCATCGCGGGCACCGAGGGAGCCCGAACTGTAGTAGCGTGGGCCGAAGTCCTCCAGGACAGAGAGCCTACTAGCCCCCGTACGTCCTACCAGCCGGAGGACAGACGTTCGCAGCATGGTGCAGACCGGCCGCAAGCGGAGGAGGCGGTGTTCTGACAGCACGTGTGAGACGCGCATGCGCAGCCGGGTCGCGCCGCAGCTTTCGACCGGAAAACCAGTGAAACTCGGCCCCGAACGTGGGCCTTCAACGCCTTCCCTCCCCGCCCCGCCCCGCCCCGCCCGCGCCCGCGCCTGCGCCCTCCGCAGGCCGAAAGCCGCGGCGCCGAAGGGCCCCAACGGACCGCGGCTTCCCAGAAAAATAGCTCAGAGTCGCCGGGTTTAGGAGAGGCTGTGAAAGAAGACTAACATCTTTGCCTTTGTATACTATACTGTGTTTCCTGTTTTGGATTGTAATTTTATATTTATGAATGTTTCCCCCTCTAGGCTGAGCTGCTTGTAGGCAAGAGTTTTATATTCAGCCGTTTGTCTAAACCCCGTCCGCGGATGGCATACTGCAAGACAGAGTATATGGCTCTGCACATGCCCAGTCAATATCGCAAACGTCATCCAAGTTTTATCTCAGAGCCTAAATCAATCCGGAAGGGAGGGAGAGAGAAAAAAGATGAAAAATCATTACCTACAGCACTTGAGAGAAGGATAAGAACTGAGAATGGAAGTCTTTAAACAGTTTTTGTTGAATCAACAAAATAGGTTTGTGATCTGCCAAGTTCTTGCAAAAGTTTATTGAGATCCAGGAAAGTGGAGTGCAATATGCTGTCACTGTTCACATAAAGAATAATTTTCAAATTTATTTCTCAAAAATAGTTAATTTTTTAATGGTCTTTAAGTTCTTCTAAAATAGTGTTTCTCAAGTTTGCTTTTAGTAATGGAACCCTAGAATCTTTTTTAGGGAAGGAAACCTCAAGAGCCCAGAATTGAATTAATGTTAATCCCTGGTTCATAACACACTCTCATTTTTTATCTTTTTTTTTTCATTTAAGTAGCATAAACATTTAATAATAAAATGGAGCAGCTGTGAACCTACAACCCACTCTAAGAACTACAAGTGGTTTCAGAGTGTGGTCCCCAGAGCAGCAGAACTAGCAGCACCTGGAACTTCGTTCGCTATGTATATGGCCCCATCCCGCACCTACTGAATCAGAAAACTCTGAGGGTAGGGCCCAGTAATTTAGATTTTAAGGTGATTCTGAGGCACATTAAAGTTTGAGAAACACTGAACTAGAAAATTACCAGTGATTTAGATCTGTGTGCTCCCTTTCTTCTCGTACTGTCCTCCTCCCTGAGGTGGTCATTGTTCTGAATTTTGTTCCTGCACATTCGTGTTATCACATACATAGTATGTCTAAGTAACATTGTTTAATTTTGCTAATTTTTATTTAAATATTCTAAAAAGGATATAATACTACATGTAGTCTTCAACTTGCCTTTTTGTTCAACATTTTGTTGCTATATTAATCCATGTTGTTGCATGTAACTGCATTCATATGTTCTTAATACATGTAATTCATTCATTTTGCTGTATAATAACCTTTGAACACATATAGTAACTTGGATCTGATTTTTGTAGTGATATGATGAAACGTGGGCCAATCAAATTCTGTATAAGAGATACAAAAAGTAACTTTGGATACTCAGTTGATGTGCTTTTATTTAATCCAGCAGTTTAAGAATGACCTACAACCATCTGGTCTTCAACAAAGTTGATAAAAATAAGCAATGGGCAAAAGACTCCCTATTCAATAAATGGTGCTTGGATAACTAGCTAGCCATATACAGAAGATGAAACAGGACCCCTTTCCGATACCATATACAAAAATCAACTCAAAATGGATTAAAGACTTAAATGTAAAACCTAAAACTAAAAACCTTGGAAGGCAACCTAGGAAATACCATTCTGGACATAGGACCTGGCAGAAGGTCCTATGCAATTGCTTTTGAGGATGCCAAAAGCAATTGCAACAAAAACAAAAATTGACAAATGGGACCTAATTAAACTAAAGAGTTTCCGCATTGCAAAATAAACTATCAGTGGAGTAAGCAGACAATCTACAGAACGGGAGAAAATATTTTCAAACTATGAATCCAAGAAAGGTCTAATACCCAGAATCTATAAGCAATTTAAACAAATCGATAAGCAGAAAACAACCTCATTAAAAAGGCAAAGGACATAGACACTTCTCAAAAGAAGATATATATGCAGCCAACACATATATAAAAAATGCTTAACATCACTCATCATTACAGAAATGCAAATCAAAACCACACTGCGATACCATCTCACACCAGTCAGAATGAATATTATTAAAAAGTCAAGAAACAACAGATGCTGGCAAGCTTGCAGAGAAAAGGAACACATATACACTGCTGGTGGGAATGTAGATTACTTCAGCCATTATAGAAAGCAGTTTGGTGATTTCTCAAAGAACACAAAGCATAATTATGATTTGACTTGGCAATCCCATTATTGAGTATATATCCAAAGGAATATAAATCATTCTACTGTAAAAAAAAAAAAAAAAAATGCACTCCCATGTTTATTGCAGCACTGTTCACAATAGCAAAGACATGGAATCTTCCCTAAATGCCCATCAACAGTAGACTGAATAAATAAAAGGTGGTACATATACACCATGGAATACTATGCAACCATAAAAAAGAACAAGATCATGTCCTTTACAGCAACGTGGGTGGAGCTGGACACCATTATCCTAAGTTAACCAACACAGGAACAGAAAACCAAATATCATATGTTCTTATAAGTAGGAGCAAAACATTGAGTACATATGGACACAAAGAAGGAAACAGCAGACACTGGGGCCTGCTTGAGGGTGGAGGAAGAAAGGAGAGTGAGGACTGAAAAACCACCTATCGGGTACTATGCTTTTTACCTGGGTGGAGAAATAATCTGTACACCAAACTGCCGTGACACACAATTTACCTATGTAACAAACAGGCACATGTACCCTGAACCTAATACAAGTTTTTTTAAAAATGACAAGTGAAGGCTGGGCGCGGTGGCTCAAGCCTGTAATCCCAGCACTTTGGGAGGCCGAGACGGGCGGATCACGAGGTCAGGAGATCGAGACCATCCTGGCTAACACGGTGAAACCCCGTCTCTACTAAAATACAAAAAAACTAGCCAGGCGAGGTGGCGGGCGCCTGTAGTCCCAGCTACTCAGGAGACTGAGGCAGGAGAATGGCGTGAACCCGGGAGGCAGAGCTTGCAGTGAGCTGAGATCCGGCCACTGCACTCCAGCCTGGGCGACAGAGCAAACCCCCCTCTAAAAAAAAAAAAAAAAAAAGGCAAGTGAACATAGGTAAAACCTAAAACTGAAAGGTATAGACAGCACCCTCCAGAACTGGCAGATAAATTGAAGCTAAGTGTCTGAGAAACCAGGTTATTCAGAAATTCTTACTATTTTTTTTCCCTTTTCCATTGAAGTAGTGCCTCGGCATACAAGTGTGCTATTTTTTTCTCCCATTAAAAAAAAAAAACTCAACCTCCATTGCTGCACCATTTCTTTCCTTCCCTTTAGAGCAGAATGCCTTAAAAGAAATGGCCATTGATACACACTTCAGTGATTGAAGTTTTGGCTCTTAGAAACAATACTACTATTAACACTGTTGTATATGTCTCCTGGTGCCTATATGCTAAAGTTTCTGTTGGATATATACATGGGAGTGAAATTGCTGGATCATAGAGAGTATGAGTGTTCCATTTTTCAAAATAATGCCAAGTTATTTTCCAATGGTTAAACATATTTACACTCTGCTCAGCAATATACCCTTGAATAGATCTCTCCAATATTTGGTATTGTCTGTGTTAATTTATGTCAGATATGTGTAAAGTATTATCTCACTAGTGTTTATTTATAACAGCAGTATTCACAATAGACAAAAGGTGGAAATAGCCCACATGTCCATCATCTGATGAATGGATAAACAAATGTGATATATCTGTACGATGGACTATTACTCAGCAATAAAAAAGAATAAAGTGGGAGAGGGAAAATGGTGGTCAGGAGACAGGGCTGATGTGCAGCTCCCACTTGGATGAACAAAATAGTGTGGAGAGATTCACCATGAACTTTTGCTCCAGCAACCACTGCAGAAGCATATCAGGAAAACCAAAACAAATCACAAATCCTTTAAAATAACTGGCAGGCCACTACAAATTCCACAAGACAGGTGAAAATCTCTGGTGCTGTCTCAAAAACACCACCTCCCAGCTAGAGTTCAACCAACTCAGGACATTACAGCAACTCATGGCAGAACAACCCTGTTCCAAGGAAGGAGAAAACAACAGCTAATTCCACTGCCTGCAACATCCTGGCTAACCAGTGGTTCTGAATCTGTTCAGGTGACAGCTTCACTGCTGGCATAACCAGCATTTGAGAAAGCAGGCACACTAAACATATCTACAACCAAGGACTCTCACAGAGTCTATGTCACTCGCCTACCATCCCTACCAGGACAGGTGCTGGTATCCACAACTGGGAGACCTAAAGATGAATTGCATCACAGGACTCTTCACAGACATTCCACAGCACCAGCCTAGAGTAGCACCACTGGATGGCTAGACCCAGAAGAGCAATAACAATCAGTCTGCAGTATGGCTCACCAGACCCCCATCTTTAGGGAAAGGGGGAGTGCACCACATCAAGGGATCACCCCATGGGACAAAAGAATCTGAGCAGCAGCCCTTGAGTTTCAGATTGTTCCACTGAAATAGTCTACCCAAATGAGCAAGGATCAGAAAAGTAATTCTGGTGTTATGACAAAACAAGTTTCTATAACAACCCCAAAAGACCACACTAGCTCCCAGCAATGGATCCAAACCAAGAGGAAATCTCTGAATTGCTAGATTAAAAATTCAGAAGGGTGATTATTAAGCTACTCGAAAACATACCAGAGAAAGAAAATTTAAAAAACAATACAGAGTGTGGATGAAAAATGCTCCAGAGAAATAGATATCATAAAGAAAAAACTATCACAACATCTGAAAATGAAAGACACATTTAGAGAAATACAAAATACACTTGAAAGTTTCAACAACAGAATCAAACAAGTAGAAGAAGAACTTCAGAGCTCAAAGACAACGCTTTTGAATTAACCCAATCAGACAAGGACAAAGAAAAAAGAATTTTTAAAAAAATGAACAGGCCTGACACAGCTGGGATTACTCAGCACTTTGGGAGGCCGAGGCAGGCAGATTGCCTGAGGTCAGGAGTTCGAGGCCAGTCTGGCCAATATGGTGAAACCCCGTCTCTACCAAAAATACAAAAAAATTAGCTGGGTGTGGTGGCGTGCACCTGTAATCCCAGCTACTCGGAAAAGTGAGGCAGGGGAATTGCTTGAACCAGGGAGGTGGAGGTTGTGGTGAGCCGAGATCGGGCACTGCACTCCAGCCTGGGTGACAAAGCAAGACTCCGTCTCTAAAAAAAAAAAAAGAACAAGACCTCCAAGAAAGCTGGGACTATGTTAAGCAGCCAAACCTAAGAATAATTGGTGTTCTTGAGGAAGAAGAGAAATCTAAGAGTTTGGAAAACATATTTAAGGAATAGTCAAGGAAAACTTCCCTGACCTCACTAGAGATCTAGACATCCAAATACAAGAAACTCTAAGAACATCTGGGAAATTCATCACAAAAAGATCATCACCCAGGCACATAGTCATCAGGTTATCTAAAGTCAAGACAAAGGAAAGAATCTTAAGAGCTGTGAGGCAAAAGCATCAGGTAACCTATAAAGGAAAACCTATGAGATTAACAACAGGTTTTTCAGCAGAAACTTTACAAGCCAGAAGGGACTGGGTTTGTCTTTAACCTCGTCAAACAAAATAATTACCAGCCAAGCATTTTGTATCTAGCAAAACAAAGCTTCATAAATGAAGGAAAAATAAAGTATTTTTCAGCAAAAAAAAATGCTGAGAGAATTCACCACTAAACCAATCTAAAAGGCAAACTGATGTCACTTGCCTGCTTCAGACTCCTCACTTGATTATTTGACTCATCTTTGTTGCCTACAAAATAAAGTCCAAATTCCCTTTAGTATGGTATACAAAGTTCATTACAGCTTACCCCTTGCCTCCCTTACAGCTTAGTCTTTTCTCACATTTTATGTTCTAGTAATTGTCAACTGTTTCATGTTCCTTCGACATGCCATACTTTTTCGTGATTCCATGATTTTGCTCATGCTTTTCTCTTCTCCTGGCACAGGCTACCCACCTTTCTTTATCATCTTAAAAATATTTATCCTTGATGACAACTCAGACATCATCCTCCAGGCTGAGTTAGAGGCCCCATCTTGAGTTTCTGTGGCATCTTTTACATACTTTTATTTCAGCATCTACCAAATTACATTGAAATTATCTGTATATAAGTCTGTATTCCCCATTACACTATAAGTTTCTTTAGGGCAGAGGCCATGTTTAATTATCTTGTGTACCAGCACCTAGTTCAGTGGCTGGAATATAGCATGCATTTAATAAATATAATGGGTACTTAAATAATCTTCCAGGCACTTCAGGAGATGCTAGTGACCTTCAAAGATACCATTTCTGCCATACAGGACCTCACAGCCCACCACATTGAAGAAGATATGGAAAATGGCAGGCATGAAAGTACTGTGAACAGTCAGATGAGTCACACTGGGTCAGAGTTGGCTGTCTTTTTAGTCAAAGTCATCCAGAAATTGCTTACCACCAACAGTGCTCATCCTGGAGCATGAAAGACTATGGAATTTTTCTCTAAGACATTTCTGAGAAATGAAACATTTAAAGGCAAGTAGGCAGTAGGAAAAGAAAAAAGGTAATAGTGATCTATAAAATAAATAATCCATCCCCCTTTTGAGAGTTTTCATGCTCAGGCTTCAATGTGATTGAAAAAATTTTTCAGGCTTGTAATCTCTAGAATCTCAACTGTGATAAGGGTTTATTTTGTAAATAATGGAAGCGGTGGCAGAATCACTTCCTTCCTATTCCTACTCCTAACCCTGTTTTATAATGTGCACACATCAACAAATGTATTTTGTGCCATTAGCCAGGCCTAGTGTTAAGATATGAGATAAGATTATCTCATTTAGCCTTCATAACAAGGCTATGAAGTAAGTACCGTATACAGGGGAGGAAACTGAAACTTGAAGTGGTCAAGTAACTTGCCCAAGATTACATCTCTAGTAGGCCTAAGAAGCAGGATTTGAACCCAGGCAGCCTGATTCCAGGGCTCGCCGTTTTGATGAGTGCACCATACTTCCTGACCTAAAAAGGGTAAAATACAATAAACATACATTACAATTGGTCCATTATAAATTGTTCTTGACCTTGGGTAAATGGCAGTTTATAAGACTGAATGGGATTGGTGCAGTGGCTCACACTTGTAATCCCAGCACTTTGGGAAGCCGATCCAGAAGGATCACTTTAGCTGAGAATTTCAAAACCAGCCTAGGCGACATAGTGAGACCTTATCTTCACCAAAAATACAAAAAAGAGCCAGATGTGGTGGCATGTGCCTGTGGTGTCAGTGACTTGGGAAGCTGAGGTGGAAAGATCACTTGAGCCCAGGAAGTCAGGCTGCAGTGAACCATGATTGGGCCACTGCACTCCAGTTAGGTGACAGGCAAGACCACATCTCCAAAAAAAAAAAAATTAAATTAATCAAGTTGTCAGTTTTGTTTTATTTTTTAATGATGGATACTTTGAGATCTATAGAATTATTAGTTGGTATCATAAGCCTTCTACTAGTAGAGTGTTTTAAACTATTTAAGGATGTTGGGGAAACTAATTACACACGTAACTGTCTCTCCTTTGCAATTAAGTCTTTCTATGAAAACATTTTAATATAAATTTTTTATACTTTGCTGTTTTAATTAGCATATGATTTTTCCAACAGAAAGAAACTTCATGTGGAAAGAAATTCTCAAAAGTACTATCTCAAGACTAAAGTGCTGTTTTTTAAAACTTTACTTTTCTCCTTTTAGACTCCAGAAATAGTTTCCTCATAAAGCTGACTTCCTTTCTGGAAATGATTTTTGTTTCTAAATATGTTGAGAATCCATTCTTTTCATTTTCTCTTTCTCTCTCTCTCTTTCTCTCTCTCTCTCTCCACCCCCCTACTGCCTCTCTCTCCCTCTCTCTCTCCTTTTGCTTTCTTGGTAGTAGTGAGAGAGGAAGGAGGGTAGCAGGACAGAGAGAAGAGGGAAAACAGAAAAAGAATTGTATGCCACTATGTCTGAATATATCTTCTACTTGTAGATAATTACATCCAAGTTGCCCTTTTGCCTTTTTATTTCCGTTTTTGGACACCTCTTTTTATCATCCAGCCAACTAGGATAGACAAAGCACCGCTGGTGCCCTGAGTGGCAGAACTCTGGTAGGGGGCTGGCTGTAAATTGACGTGGCATGGAAATTCTCCGCTAAGTTGTAGCAGCTTGCATGTTTCTCTAAGATCAAGCCCAACCTCCTGGAGCTGTAGCTTAATCATGGGTTCAGTGACTTTACAGAAAAATGGATAGAAAAATTCTTCAACTCCTTTCTTTGGACCCAGATGTTTTCTTTTTGGTTATCTATGGTTTAGCTGAAAACAAAATCAAAGCAGTTAAGTCTATAACTTTCTTTTTGCAGCTTAAACAACAGAATTTGCTGCTCTCCCTCCCCTTTCCTGCAATTTAATTCCTTACAGATTTTGCCATGGGGTGCGGACTTAGAAAGCTAGAAGACCCTGATGATAGCAGCCCTGGAAAAATATTTTCTACCCTGAAGAGACCGCAAGTGGAAACAAAGACAGAATTTGCTTACGAATATGTATTGCTGGATTTTACTCTACAAGGTACTTTTTGCTTCTATTTTGTTTGTTAAATGTTTCAGAGATAAGAGACTACTAGTTGTTTTTAGTGTTGACTTATAAATTTTTAAACTGTTCTTCATAATGAGATTGTATATTCAAACAATAATGCTTTGCTTCTTAATTATACTTTGTAAGATTTTTGTTTTGCTGTTTGCTTCCTCTTTTTTGGTAACATGGCTCATATGTACCTTCTAAAATTAGGAAAATTGCCTGGAAATACTTCTTTCATTTTTAAATCAAATACTTATTATA
>NW_016804595.1:1743371-1785477 GCF_001698545.2 Rhinopithecus bieti | reverse complement strand
TTTTTTTTTTTTTTTTTTTTTTTTTTGTCCTTTGCTCTAGAAACAGTGCATCTTTGTGCAAGAAGCAAGAGCAGCCCATTTTTCTTTGTCAAAAATTAAGCTGGCCAGCAAACAGACTCCCTTCCAGGGACATACACAAAATCTGTACATAGACTTTTAACATGGTCACAGCCTATTTCTGTTTAAAGCTAAGGCTACCAAAGGAAAAAAATTAATATTCTTAATTTATTAATTTTCTTTTAATTATGAATGTTAAAATGGATTAAGATAATGACGATTATCAGAGAAGTATCCAAACAACCGTTTGAATTTTTTCTACACTTTTTCAAAAACCTGCATTTGAGAAAATATTTGTAATGTGGTGCTATGTTCACACCACTGATTTTCCTTGTCAATTTTTTTTTAGGACTAGTTTCTGTAAATCCATAGGAGACAGACACATACTTTCCTTAATCTTGAAACACTATCTATTCATGAATTTAGGTCAGAACCATTTTGATCTGTACTTTAGGATTCTCTGCACAATCCATCGTAGGATTATAGGGTTTAAAGTAACTTGAAAAGTTTTTCTGATTCATTTCCTTGCAATAATGTTAACATCTCAAACAAATTTGTATAAATGCAGTCATCCTTGAATCAGAAAGATCTGCAGCTTTATTCAAAAGTCATTTTGGTTTTGTTATTCTCAGAAGCCCTTCTCTCTGTGAAAGGAGTATAATTTCTACCTTCCACTCTAGGTGCTTAGAAGAGATAACAGAGTACCACACTGTAAAAGTTTAAGTATGGGCAGAGTGTGCAAATATTAACACATAAAGCAGGCACATACTTTAAAGCTGCACCTGGTTCCTATTTGGTACAGGCGCCTAGTCTCCTGGTGCCCCATTACTCATCAATTTTTCCACATGTTTTTGTTTTAGTTTTTCTTTGTTTCTGTCTTCCCCATTGCCTTTGCTTCAGAAGCCAGGACTCAGCATCAGCCCAGCTCCACAAACCACCCTCCAGGTCATAGTTTCCCTGCTGCTCTTCTGTTGTCTCTGACCTCCGGCTGCCACTCCAGTGTATATAGGAGTGGGTCATGGGTGGGTTAAAACATGCCAGCCTTCTGTTTGGCACTGGTAATTCTGTCCTGGGGTTGCTGGGAGGAGTCTTGAATAGTGGCACCTCCTGCCTGTCAGAGGCCACCATGGAATGAGCAACCTTTCAGGAAATAAAACGGCCTGGTGACGGCTGTGTGTGCTCATGATGAGCCTGTCTCTTACGTTATTTTCCTCTGTTTTTTCCAAATAGAGGCCATGGCACAGAAAGTAGATCCAATGGGGGCAGGAGGAGGAGACCCTCTGAAAATCCACAGTGCCTTGTCCTGCATTATGGTGGTTGTAACTTTCTTGAGCAACTTATTTATTTTCCATTCAATTATATATCACTTTCAAAGCTCCACCCAGAAAACAAAACAACTTACACCTCCCATTCTCTCCTTATCTCTCTGTCTCTGTCTCTCTTCCTCTCCCTTCCCCACACTTTTCTTTTTCTTTTTGGCCTTTGAATCATTATTTGCATCTCTATAGGAGAAATCACAGCGTAGACTTGAAGCATACAAAGCTCTGGAGTCATAGTTTTGGGGTCCTAATCTAGGCTGAAAACTCTGGCAAATTTGTAAACGTTGCTCTGTGTCTGTTTCCTCATCTGTAAAATGGGTATTCTCATGGTGCTGACATCACAGAGTTGTTTTAAGGATCAAAGGAACTAGCATAAGATGATCTACTTGGAAAGGTATCTGGCACTTAGTAAGCACTTGATAAAAGGTAACTGTTATGATGCTTCCTCTGAGAATACCCTCTATCTCCACATTCCTCCTTAAACCCAGCTCCTGCAGGATGCTTTTTGACCAACCTATTGAGGTCATTCAAATAATTCCTACATTTCCCCTCTGATACATAATCATCAAGTATTGGCTACTTATATGTTCTCTTCAAAGGTTCATACACATTTTTCTTATTCTGGCCATAAAATTATTAGTTTGTGCAACTGCAACTCGACAAATGTTTTTGGAGTAGTTTCTGATTGTGTTGCCATGCTAGGTATCTTAGGTACTATGAAAGAAATAAAACACATAGCCCCTTCTTTCAAGAAATTTAAAGCCTCATCCAGGTAGGCCAATTTTTTCTGGAACTTTATGCCAAGTCTACCAATTGCACTAATGAGCTTTCGGTAAACTGTTTGTGATATGTTTTCTGGATTATTGTGTAGTAATGATTTCTTTCACTGTATTATGATAAAGTAACAATTCATTATTCCTGCTTATTAGTGAGAATTTGAAGTCATCTAGAGATTTCTTATAGTATATCTATTTATATGTGTTTATGAAAGTATATGATGTATGTATATGAGTGTGTTATAGGGTTTCTTAACAAAAAGTTAAAATAACTCTACAAGTGATCCAAAAGGGTTAATTTACCTCCTTGTACAATTCCAGGAAACAATCTGAATAATAACAGCCTTAAGAATTTTTAGAGCATTTATAGCTTTGTGAGTAAAAAGAGGTTCTACAATACTAAAACCCAACAGAAAATTGGATGGTAGCTTCCTTATCTGAATTTCTGGTAGAATTACATAAAATATGAGTGAAATTTTGCTAGCCTCTAGCTTGCTTGTTATTATTAGAACAAGAAATTATATTTGTCTTTCATCATCACCATTAACAGGAATAGATATATATTATACATGTACTCTGTAGAAAATGCTGATTAGCATTGGAAATATAAAAAAGAATAAGACAGTTTCAGCCCTCGAATATTTTGTATTCAACTTGGTCAAACTGGACAAGATCATGAACTCATCAAGGTTAGGAATTATATCATCTACATCTTTATACACCCTGTGTCCAGCACGATGTTTGGAATATGAGTGATGATCAATATTCTTTGTCAAATGAGTGAATGAACAAAAAATTATAATACAAGTTACATATGGAGGAAATAGTGTGCTACAACAAGTATCAAACAAAGGAGAAATCAGTTTTGAATAGGATCACTTGGAACCAGAGTTAGGACTTTAACTGACCCTTGAAGAAAGTGGCTTAAACAGAAAAAGATTAAGAGGTTGGAGTAAGTTCAAGGGCTAGTGAACACAGCAGTGAGCTAAAGGAGGTTTTCCAGGGAGGAAGCAGAAAGTAAGATTCTAAACTAATGGGATATGGGAAGGTTCTGGCTTAGCTAGGGAGTTAAGACCTAATTCTATGGAAGATAAATGGCAGTAAAGGCTGTTTGAACAAGTAGTTGATAGGGGCAGAAAAGTGTTTTAAGAAGATTCATGTGGAATTGCAGTGAGAAAGGATGGAGGCAAGAAGTCAAGGCCAATGATGAAGAAGATCTGTGGGTGAAGGTCAGTAATAGGGATAGGATACAAGGGGTAAATATAACAGATGTTATGAAGGAGGAACTTGGCCTGTGACTGGCTGGATATGAAGGGATGGAAAGAATGAGGAATCCAGGATGACTTCCCAGTTTTGAGCCTGAGTGACTATGGAAATAATGAGTCCTCTTACAGAAGGAGGGGCACCCCAAAGGGAGTCTGTCTGTGGTCAAAGAGCAATTTCATTGCAGTCATGTTGCATTTGAGGTGGCAGTGGAAGCTCTTAGTTGAGGCAGTTATGGATGCACAGCTGACTGAAAATTTCAGGAAGGAATTGAAATAGATTTTTTTTTTTTGAGACAGGATCTCACTCTGTCATCCAGGTTGAAGTGCAGTGACTCAGTCACAGCTCACTGTAAACATGACTTCCCAAGCTCAAGCAATCCTCCTGCCTCAGCTGCTGGAGTAGCTGAGACTACACATGTGCCACCTTGCCTGGCTTATTTTTTAATTTTTTGTAGAGATGGAGGTCGGTCTTGCTATGTTGCCCAGACTGGTCTCAAACACCAGTGTTGGTAAATTGTTAGAATCATTTAGGGAAAAAAAAGTGTGGCATTATCTACTTAGCTAAAGATATACCCAACAGAAATGAGTATACATGTGCACCATGAGGCACTACAAGAATGTTCACAGAAGTATTGTTTGTAATAACCCAAAAGTGTAAACAACCCAGAACTCCAAAAAACAAAAGAATGGAAAAAATAAATTGTGGTATACTCACACAATACTGCAGAAATCAGCAAATACTCTGTAAAGGGTTGGATGGTAAATATGAGGTCTCCGACACAACTGTTCAACTCTGCTGTTGTAGCGTGAAAGCAGCCGTAGACAACATATAACAAAACAGACCACAGGCCACAGTTGGCCAACTCTTACCACACTGCAGTGAAAACAGAGGAACTCCAATTACACAAGATGAATTCCACAAGCATGATATTGAGTGAAGACAGACACACAAGTCCATGCTATGTGATTCCCTTTATATGGCTCAAACGGAAGTATAGTGTATTAGGGCTGCATTCTGGGAGTAAACTAAGAAGAAAGGAAAAAAAAGTCATTATCATGAAAATCAAGGTATTGCAGAGAGGACGGGAGCATTGTGATTGGAAAGGGTAAAGGCTTCTGAAGTGCTGGCTATTTTCTAATTTTTGAATGGATAGTGGTTACCCTAGTGCAGGGGTCCCCAACCCCCAGGCTGCAGACTGGTACTGGTCTGTGGCCTGTCAGGAACAGGGCCACACAGCCAGAGGTGAGCAGCAGGCCAACGAGCATTACCGCCTGATTAGCAACGGCATTAGATTCTCATAGAAGCATGTATTGTGAACTGCGTGTGCAAGGGATCTAGGTTGCACACTTCTTATGAGAATCTAACTAATGCCTGATGATCTGAAGTGGAACAATTTCATACTGAAACCATCCACTCCCCGCCCCCATCCGTAGGAAAACTGCTTTCAATGAAACCAGTCTGTGGTGCCAAAAAGGTTGGGGACCGCTGCCCTAATGTTGGTAGTCTTAAGCATGTTTTGTGTGTTTTTCTTTTGTATGTTATATTTCCACTCACCCCAACCCAAAAAAAAGTTGAAAAAAAGAAAAGACTGAATAGGAAGTGAGTAGGGGTAAGGCAAATATGGCTGAAAGACAAAATGTGAAAATACTCAGAAGGGACAGAAAACTCTGTGGTCTGTCTGGAAACTGAAAATAAAACAGAATGGTAGGAATGTAGCATATTAAGGAGATAGCAGTGAAACATAACACTTCAGGAGTTTGGTCATAATTTGGTCCTTCATATATCTGCCTATAATAATGAACTACATAGCTCAATAGAGTTTTATTGTATTTTAAAATTGCAGTTAGGAAGAACCAAAACAGTGAGTAGATAATCACACATTGAGTAGATCATCCAAGAGAAAACACTGGAATTCCACAGAAAGTGACAAGAAATACCTAAAACAAGGAAGGAGAAGGAAGTGAGACAGCTTGTTTGGTTGGGATCAGTTGAGGGCTGAGAGAGACTCCCCAGTATGGGGAAAGGTTAAGGGAGAGACCCTCAGTACTTCACCTTCCCACTGTGGAACCCTGCAGTTTTAACCATGGGAGAGCTCCTCAACCCTTGAGGCCCTGAAACTAACAGGGAGCTGCCAAGAGATTGTGCCACAGGACTGTCCCAGGGACGAAGGGCATACTGGGTCCCAAACACTCCCTGAGACTTAGGCAGCTACAGCAAGGCACCATTTTAGAGCCCCATCCCCAATAGACTGAGTACTGTCCTAGATCTCAGTGATGCTAGGGCTGAGCCACAAGAGATATGCGGACTACTGCCCTGTGACTGAGGCACAAGCGACTGCATGCAGGCTACTGCAGCCAAGGCCTGGAGGTACAATCCCAGGTCAGGCTACTGGCCAGGGTGCAGTACATCGCCTCTGGGCTGGAGGCATCAATGCCAGCAGGTCCTACCCATGAGACCCAGAGCTGAATGCTACCAAGGCATAGGCCTATCACAGCACGAGGCCAAGGCACAAGTCATCCCATATGTGTTCTGCAAACCCTGGTCCATGGCTGCCACCACTGAAGGCAGCACCTCCCACCCTCCGTGACCAGGACAGCAGCATGGCCACTGCTGCCCCCAACCTAAGCATTCCACTGGTGGCCTGGGGAACATCCCACTCCTGCTTACCATGACTGGTGCCTGCATGTGCTATCGGAGGACTGAGGACAGCCCCTCTAGCCTAGCTTCACTCCCCTCAACATGCCAGAGCACACAGCCCAGAGGTCAGGGGATTGTTCAGCTAAGTTCACCACCACTGGCACCTGAACACTCCTTCCAGAAACCTACCCATCTGGCTGCTGCCACCATAGCTGGCACCTATCTGCATGCACCCACCTGCAGGTCTAGAGACTGGCCTACTCAGCCCACCACAGACACTGCCAACACCAGGTTGCACTGCTTGCAGCCCAAAGGTTGTCCCATCACTGTCACTGCAATCACCCATGCCACACTGGCTCTCCAAGAGGCCAACGACCCTCCCACCCACCCAACCCACTGCT
This sequence comes from Rhinopithecus bieti, assembly GCF_001698545.2. Classification (NCBI taxonomy): domain Eukaryota; kingdom Metazoa; phylum Chordata; class Mammalia; order Primates; family Cercopithecidae; genus Rhinopithecus; species Rhinopithecus bieti. The sequence continues at coordinate 1,779,021 of NW_016804595.1, read as the reverse complement.
ACCACTACTGGCAAAATTAAGCTTCCTGGAAGTCCAAGAATTGGCCCACCTGGACCTGCTAACACCACTGCCAACATGTGCCTCACTGGGTCCCAAAGACAGGCATGCTCAACCGTCTGCTGCCACCACTGGGGCCCAAAGACTGGCCTACTTGGCATCCCAGTCCCCAACAAAACCTCACCACAGCATCCACTAATAACCACACCCTAAGCCTCCATGGAAATCATAGCTACAACTGATGTTGTTTACAGCCAAATAAATCATACAGAGACTACACTATTCCACGCACCCAGAATCAAAGCCAAAGCATCCTACCCAACCAACACCATAGATACATCCTCAGGAAAACCTTTTCCACAAAAGAAAATTCAAAAAATTGGAAGAAGTGGCTGTTACACCAGATGTATAGATATCAACATATGAATGCAGGACACATGAAAGTATAAGGAAATGTGACACCTCCACAGAAATGCAATAATCCTCAGGCAACAGATCATAAACAAAAGAAATTCATGAAATTCCAGAAAGAATTAAAATTTTTTTTTTTTTTTGAGACGGAGTCTCGCTCTGTCGGCCAGGCTGGAGTGCAGTGGCTGGATCTCAGCTCACTGCAAGCCCCGCCTCCTGGGTTTACACCATTCTCCTGCCTCAGCCTCCCGAGTAGCTGGAACTACAGGTGCCTGCCACCTCACCGGCTAGTTTTTTGTATTTTTTAGTAGAGACGGGGTTTCACTGTGTTAGCCAGGATGGTCTCGATCTCCTGACCTTGTGATCCGCCCGTCTCGGCCTCCCAAAGTGCTGGGATTACAAGCTTGAGCCACCGCGCCCAGCCTCAAATTATTAACTCTAAAGAAGCTCAGTGAAATACAAGAGAATTCTGAAAAATAATACAAATAAATCAGAAAAGCAATTCAGGATATGAATGACAAGTTTACCAGAGAGATAGATATAAAAATAAACCCAGCCAGGCACAGTGGCTCATGCCTGTAATCCCAGCACTTTGGGAGGCTGAGGCAGGCAGATCACTTGAGGTCAGGAGTTTGAGACCAGCCTGGCCAACATGGTGAAACCTCGTCTCTACTGGAAAAAATAAAATAAAATTAGCTGGGCATGGTGGCACATGCCTGTATTCCCAGCTACTCAGGAGGCTGAGAAAGGAGAGTCACTTGAACCCAGGAAGCAGTGAGCCGAGTGCCACTGCACTCCAGCCTCGTAGCCTGGACAAGTAAGACCTTGTCTCAAAAGTAAAATAAAATGAACCAAACGGGAATTCTGGAACTGAAGAATTCCTTGAATTAAATATAAAATACATTCAAGAGCTTCAACAATAGACTAGATCAAACAGTAGAAGGAATCTCAGAACTCAAAGACAAGTCTTCTGAAATAATCCAGTCAGACAAAAGTAAAGAAAAAAAAAAGAATTTAAAAGGATGAACAAAGTCTTCATGACATATGGAACACCATGAAGTTACCAAATACTCAAATTATTGGAATCCCAGAAGGCAAAACAAGAATGAAAGGGTTAGAAGACCTATTTAATGAAATAATAGATGAAAACTTCCCAAGATTTAGACATTCAGGTACAGGAGACTCTGAGATCCCCAAGCACATACAATGCAAAAAGATCTTCTCCATAGCACATTATAGTCATACTATCTAATGCTAAAGACAAAGAGAGAATTCTAAAAACAGCAAGAGAAAAGTATCTAGTCACCTATAAAAGAACTCCCATCAGACTAACAGCAGATTTCTCAGCAGAAACTTTACAGGCCAGGAGAGAATGGAATGACATGTTCAAAGTGCTCAAAGAAAAAAACTGCCAGCCAAGGATACTACATCCAGCAAAATTGACCTTCATAAATTGAGAAATAGGGCTGGGCGCAGTGGCTCATGCCTGTAGTCTCAACACTTTGGGAGGCCGAGGCACTCAAGGTTAGGATTTCATGACCAGCCTGGCCAACATGGTGAAGCCCTGTTACTAAAAATACAAAACTTAGCTGGGCGTGGTGGCAGGCACCTGTAGTCCCCACTACTCAGGAGGCTGAGGCAAGAGAAATGCTTGAAGCTGGGAGGCAGAGGTTGCACTGAGCCGAGATTGCACCACTGCACTCCAGCCTGGGTGACAAAGTGAGACTCTATCTCGAATAAAAAATAAAAAAAGAAGAAATAAAGTCTTTCCCAGACAAGCAACAGCTGAGAGAATTCACAACCACTACTGCAGCCTTACAAGAAATGTTCAAGGGAGTTCTAAACCTGGGAAGTGAAAGGACAACATTTACCATCATGAAAAGTATACAAAAGTATAAAACTCACTGGTAAAGTAAACACACAAATGAAGAAGAGAAAGGACTCAAATGGCACCACTGCAAAAAACCACCAAGCTACAATGATAAACAGGAAGAGCAAAATAAAGGAACAAAGAACATACAGAAAACAATTAATAATATGTATGATAGGAACAAAAACTCGTATTTCAGTAATAACTTTGAATGTAAGTAGATTAAATTCTCCACTTAAAAGATATAGACTGGCTGAATGGATTTAAAAACATGATCCAATTACATCTTGCCTATAAGAAATGCACTTTACCTATAGAGACACATATAGACTGAAAGTAAAGGGATAGAAAATGATATTCCATGTAAATGGAAACCAGAAGTAAATAGGTATAGCTATACCTATATCAGCTAAAAGAGTCAAAACAGTAAGTCAAAAACAGTAAAAAAAAAAAAAAAAAAAAAAAAAAAAAAGACAAGGTACATGATGAATGATAAAGAAATAAATCCAGCAAGAGGATATAACAATTCTAAACATATATGCACCCAACACTGGAGCACCCAGATTCGTAAAGCAAATATTGCTAGATCTAAAGAGAGAGATAGACTTCAATGTGAGATTAGTGGAGTACTTCAACCCACTTTCAGCATTAGACAGATCATCCATACAGTAAATAACAAAGAAACATTGGATTTATTTATTATAAACCAATAGATTTTAATTTTGAGCAGTTTTTGTTTTACATAAAAATTGAGCAGAGAGTATAGAGGGTTCCCTCATATCTCTTCACTGCTCCCCCCCCCCCACCATTTTCCTGATTATTAACTTTTTAAAATAATGTCAATTTTTATTTTAGATTCAGGAGGTACATGTGCAGGTTTGTTACATGGGTATATTGCATGATGCTGAGGTTTGGGGTTCAACCGATCTTGTCAGCCAGGTAGTGAGCATAGTGCCCAATAGTTAATTTTTCAATCTCTGCCCCATTCCCTCTCTCTAGTAGTCCCAGTGTCTATTGTTGCCATCTTTGTGTCCATGAGTACCCAATGAAACACTGCACTTAAAACGGACATTAGACCACATGAACCTAGCAGACATTTACAGAGCATTTATTCAATAACTTCAGATTACACATTCTTATTAGCACATGGATCATTCTCTAGAATAAATCATATATTAGGCCAGAAAATGAGTCTTAACAAAAAAATTTTTTGAGCTAAATTCTCTCTCTGTTGCCCAGGCTGGAGTGCAGTGGCACAATCATGGATCACTGGAACCTTGACCTCCCAGGCTCAAGTGATCCTCCCACCTTAGCCTCCCAAGTAGCTGGGACCACAACCACGTACCACCACACCCAGCTAATTTTTTTTTTTGTAATTTTTGTAAGTTTTGTAGAGCTAGGGGTCTCACTCTGTTGCCCAGGCTGGTCTCAAACACCTGAGACAAGCAATCCTCCTGCCTCAGCCTCCCAAATTGCCAGGAGTACAGGCATAAGCCACTGCACCTAGCCAACTTTTTTTTTCTTTGAGATGGGGTCTCCCTTTGTCTCCCAGGCTGGAGTGCAGTGGTGCAATCATGAATCACTGCAGCATCAACTTCCTGGGCTCAAGCAATCCTCCCACCTGAGCCTCCTGAGTAACTGGGGACTACAGGCACACACCACCACATCTGGCTGATTTTTGTATTTTTTGTAGAGACTGGGTTTTGCCATGTTACCCAGGCTGGTCTTGAAATCCTGACCTCAAGCAATCTGCCCACCTCAGCCTCCCAAAATGGTGGTATTACAGTCATGAGCCACCATACCCAGCCACAATTTTTTTAAAAATGGAATCATATCAAGTATCTTCTCAACCACAATGGAATAAAACTAGAAATCAATACCAAGAGGAACTTCGTAAACTATACAAATAGATAAAAATTAAACAGCATAGGCCGGGCGCGGTGGCTCAAGCCTGTAATCCCAGCACTTTGGGAGGCCGAGGTGGGTGGATCACAAGGTCAGGAGATCGAGACCATCCTGGCTAACACGGTGAAACCCCGTCTCTACTAAAATATTAAAAAATTAGCCGGGCGTGGTGGCGGGTGCCTGTAGTCCCAGCTACTCGGGAGGCTGAGGCAGGAGAATGGCGTGAACCCGGGAGGTGGAGTTTGCAGTGAGCCGAGATCGCGCCACTGCACTCCAGCCTGGGCGACAGGGTGAGACTCTGCCTCAAAAAATAAAATAAAATAAAAAATTAAAATTAAAATTAAACAGCATACTACTGAATGACTGTTGGGTCAATGAAGAAATTAAGAAGGAAATTTAAAAATGTCTTGATATTAATGAAGATGAAAATATAACATATCAAAAACTGTGGGATACAACAAAAGCAATACTAAGAGAGTAGTATATAGCAATAAATACCTACATCAAAAAAGTAGAAAGATTTCAAATAAACAGTCTAATAATGTACCTGAAAGAGCTAGAAAAGCAAAACAAACCAAACCCAGAATTAGTAAAAGGAAAAAAATAAGAAAGAGTAGAACTAAACAAAATACAGACAAAAACAATACAAAGGATCAATAAAACAAAAAGCAGGTTCTTCAAAAGATAAACAAAACGAATACACTGCTAGCTAGACTAACCAAGAAAAGACCAAAATTAGAAATGAAAAAGGAGTCATTATAACTGATACCACAGAAATACAAAAGATCATTACAGACTATTACAACTATACACTAACAAACTGTAAAACCTAGAGAAAATAAATTCCTGCACACATGCAACCTACCAAAATTGCATCAGGAAGAAATGGAAAACCTGAACAGATCAGTAATGAACAACAAGATTAAATCAGTAACGGAAAGTCTTCCAACAAAGAAACTGGACAGATTCACTACCTCAAAACTGGACAGATTCACTACCACATTCTACCAAACATACAAAGATGATCTAATAGCAATCCTCCTCAAGCCATTTCAAGAAATTGAAAAGGAGAGAATTCTCCCTAATTCATTCTATAAGGCCAACACAACAAAAAAACAAAACTACAGGCCAATATTCCTGATGAATATAGATGCAAAGATGCTCAACAAAATACTAGCAAACCAAACTCAATAGCACATCAAAAAGATAATACACCATGATCAAATGGAATTTATACCAGTGATGCAAACGTGGTTTAACATACGCAAATCAATAAACATGACATATCACATCAACAGAATGAAGGCTAAAAAACATATAATCATCTCAATAGATGCAGAAAAAAAATTTTTAAAAATTCAACATCCCTTCTTGACCAAAACTCTCAACAAACTAGGCCTAGAAGGAACATACCACAAAATAATCAACGCCATGTATGACAAACCCACAACTACAAGAAAACTACAAAACACTGAGGAAAGAAATTGAAGGCGGCCAGGTGCACTGGTTCATGCCTGTAATCCCAGCACTTTAGGAGGCCGTGGGAGGATCGTTTGACTCAAGGAGTTTGAGACCAGCCTAGGCAACATAGTGAGAACTCATCTCTAGGAAAATTTTTAATTTTTATAAAAAAATTTTAAAGAAAGAAATTGAAGAGGACACCAAACAAATGAAAAGACATCTCCTGCTCATGGATTGGAAGAATTAATACTGTTAAAATACTGCCCAAGGCAATCTACATATTCAATTCAACCTCTATCAAAATACCAATGTCATTTTCACAGAAATAGAAAAAAAAATACTAAAATTTTTATGGAACCACAAAAGAGCCAGAATAACCAAAAAAAATTTAGGAAAAAAAGAACAAAGCTGGAAGCATCACACTACCTTACTTCAACATATATTACAAGGCTATAGTAGCCAAACAGCATGGTATTGGTATAGACCAATGGAACAGAATACAGAACCCAGAAATAAATCACATATTTACTGCCAACTGATTTTCAACAAAAGCGTCAAGAGCATACTCTGGGGAAAGGGCACCTTCTTCAATAAATGGATATCCATATGCAGAAGAGTGAAACCGAACCACTATCTATCTGTCACCACTACAAAATCAACTCAAAATGGACTAAAGACTTAAACATAAGACCCAAAACTATAAAACTACTAGAGAAAAACAGGAAAAACACTTCAGGACATTGGCCTAGGGAAGATTTTATGGCTAAGACGTCAAAAGCACAGACACCTAAAATAAAAATAGACAAATAGGATTATATTAAACTGAAAAGCTTCACAGCAAAGGAAGCAATCAACAGAATGAAGAGAAAACTTACAGAATAAGAGAAAATATTTGCAAACTATTCATCCAACAAGGGACTAATATCCAGAATATACACAAGGAACTCAAACACCTCAACAATTTTTAAAAATCACGTTGAAAAGTGGACAAATGACACGAATAGACAATTCTCAAGAGAAGACATACAAATGGCCAACTGGTATATAAAAGAATGCTGAATATCACTAATCACCAGGGAAATGCAAATGAAAAACCACAATGAGATGTTATCTTACCCCAGTTAGAATGGCTGTTGCTACAGACAAAAAGAGATCCTGTGGAGATGAGGAGGTAGACAAAAGGCAACTCTTATACACTGTTGGTGGGAATGTAAATTAGTACAACACTGTGGAAAACAGTGTAGAGATTTCTCAAAAAACTAAAAATAGAACTACTATAGGATCCAGCAATTCCACTGCTAGGTATCTATCCAAAGGAAAAGAAATCAGTATATCAAAGGGATGCTTGCACTCACCTGTTTATCAGAGCACTATTCACAAAAGCAAAGGTATGGAATCAACCTAAGTGTACACCAACAGAAGAATGCATAAAGAAGATAATACATGTGTACATGGTGGAACGCTTTCAGCCATAAAAAAAGAATGAAATCCCAGCCTGGGCACCATTGTGAGACCTCATCTCTATAAAAAAATACATATATATATTTAAAAATTACCAAAACATGGTCGCATGCACCTGTAGCTCTGACTACTCTGGAAGCTGAGGTAGAAGGATCACTTGAGCCTAGAAGGCGGAGGTTGCTGAGAGCCTTGATTGCACCACTGCACTGCAGCCTGGGCAACAGAGCTGGAGTCTTGTCTCAAAAAAAAAAAAAAAAAGAAAGAAATGAAATGAAATCACGTCATTTGCAGCAACATGGATGGAGCTGGAGGACATTATGTTAAGTGAAATAATCCAGGTACAGAAAGACAAATATGGCATGTTCTCACTCATACATAGGAGCTAAAAAAGTTGATCTCACACAGGTAGAGAGTTAAATGATGATGACCAAAGGCTGGGAAGGGTGAGTGGGTGTGAGCAGGGGATAAATGAATGTAGGTTATCAGGTACAAACATACAATTAGATAAAAAATGTAAGTTATATTGTTCAACAGTGGAGTAAAGTGACTCTAATTAACAACAATATATCGTATATTTTAAAATAGCAATCAGAGAGGACTTGAAATTGTTCCCAACACATAGAAATAATAAATACTTGCCCGGGCGCAGTGGCTCACACCTGTAATCCCAGCACTTTGGGAGGCCAAGGCAGGCAGATCACTTTAGTTCAGGAGTTCAAAACCAGCCTGGCCAACATGGGGAAACCCCATCTCTACAAAAAAATACAAAAATTAGCCAGGCATGGTGGTGGCGCATGCCTGTAATCCCAGCTACTCGGGTGGCTGAGACACGAGAATCACTTGAACCTGGGAGACACCACTGCATCTTGTTGCCTGGGTGACACAGTGAGACTGCCTCAAAAAACAAAAATTAAAAAAAAGAAATGATAAATACTCAAAGTAATGAATACCTCAAATACCCTGACCTCATTATTACACATTCTATGATTGTAACAAAATATCATATGTACTTCATAAATATGTAAAAAACTGAGTCAATTTTTAAAACTGCAGTTATATTACTTCAATTAATACATAAATGAGTGACTGCAGGGATGGAAGCTTTCATTGAAAACATAAACAATATTTTATGTATTAGTGTATATGTAGTAGTGTATATTTAGTAGTGTATATTTCTAAGTTACTGAAAACATTTTGATAAATAACATAAATCAGATACTCCTTCTAATAGCCATGCATTAAATAGGTTAACAATTTATTATGGTTTAAAAGCTTTAACCCAGCTCATGTCTGAATTTTATTTTCACAAATTCTGAATTAATATGATCCAGATCAATGAAGTTTTGCTTCTCTGTAGGCACTAGAGTACACTGGCTCTGGACTCACTCTGTCTGGAGTCGATCACAGCCTCACACTTAGTAGCAATTTGGGCCAGTAACCTAGTCCCTTTCTTCCTGAGTTTCCTCATCTGAAAATAATGATAATACTTACCTTATAGGATTTTTGCAAAAATTAATTAAGAATTGGCACATAAAACACTTCACATATTGACTGGCACAAAATATGTACTTGGAATGTTACTTACTATTTTTTAGTATAATTGCTAGATAAAATACGGAGATTGACAGTCTATTCCCTTTTGAAAATGTGGACTTGCTAGTGTTTGTACATACTATTTTTGGTTTTTTTTCTTTTTTTGAGACAGAGGTTTGCTCTTTTTTGCCCGTGCTGGAGTGCAATGGTACCACCTCAGCTCACTTGCAATCTCTGTCTCCCAGGTTCAAGCAATTCTCCTGCCTCAGCCTCCCGAGTAGCTGGAATTACAGGCGCACGCCACCACACCAGGTTTATTTTGTATTTTTAGCAGAGGTGGAATTTTACCATGTTGGCCAGGATAGTCTTGATCTCCTGACCTGCAGTAATCCACCTGCCTCAGCCTCCCAAAATGCTGGGATTACAGGCATGAGCCACTGCACCAAGCCTGTACATTGTATTTTTATCTGAGAAAATAATTTTTTTTTTTTTTTTTTTTTTTTTTTTGAGACAGAGTCTTGCTGTGTTGCCAGGCTGGAGTGCAGAAGCACGATCTCTGCTCACTGCAACCTCCACCTCCTGGCTTCAAGTGATTCTCCTGCCTCAGCCTCCCAAGTAGCTGGGACTACAGGAGAGCACCACCATGCCGGGCTAATTTTTGTATTTTTAGTAGAGGCGGGGTTTCACCTTGTTAGCCAGGATGGTCTCGATCTCCTGACCACNCTGAGAAAAAAATTTTTTTTTTTTTTTTTTTTTTTTTTTTTGAGACAGAGTCTTGCTGTGTTGCCAGGCTGGAGTGCAGCAGCACGATCTCTGCTCACTGCAACCTCCACCTCCTGGCTTCAAGTGATTCTCCTGCCTCAGCCTCCCAAGTAGCTGGGACTACAGGAGAGCACCACCATGCCGGGCTAATTTTTGTATTTTTAGTAGAGGCGGGGTTTCACCTTGTTAGCCAGGATGGTCTCGATCTCCTGACCACCTGATCTGCCCGCCTCAGCCTCCCAAAGTGCTGGGATTACAGGCGTGAGCCTCCGTGCCCAGCCCTAATATTTCACAAGTATTTCAAAAATACACACCAACCATCACAAGTAAATTGGTGGAAAGAAAATATGTATGTCTTGGACTATTTTCATAGAGTTACATCATCAGAGCAAAACTTTTAGCATTGAACAAAGTCAACTTTAATATATGACTTTATGTTAAAAGTCATAGTATATGACTTTTTCTATTTTTAAAATTCAATCTTTGTCTATGAAGCTTTTAAGCAAAAGAGCATAAAAGTCTTTGATGTTTTATTTTAGAAACTGTAAGAATAAATGAAAAATGTTACTTAACCTTCAGCATATTTTAATTTTAATAATAACATTCATTTTGCACAGTTTTCAAAGCAATTGCAAAATGCTTTCTTTCATGAGTTCCTCATGATAGCCTTGCAAGATATATAAAGCTCTTACAAATAATGTAGCATCAATTTAACAGTAACCAACCACACCCATTAAAGCTGTAAACAACCCCATTTGTTTCTTCCACCAAAGAACTGAGAAAGAACTGCTGGTGGTTGGGGAGCTAAGAAGAGAAGGCTTGCAGCTACTCCTAACCACCTGTGCTGTTCAAATTCTAGCTAAACTACCATTACCTCCCCCTTAATTTCCTCTGTTTAAAAAGTAATAGGGGCCAGGCGCAGTGGTTCATGCCTGTAATCCCAGAACTTTGGAAAGTCTAGGTAGGAGGATAGCCTGAGTCCAGGAGTTCAAGACCAGCCTGGGCAACATGGAGAAACCCCACCTCTGCAAAAAAAAAAAAAAAAAAAAAAAAAAAAAACTACAAAAAATTAGCATGGTGTAGTGGCATGCACCTGTGGTCCCAGCTACTCAGGAGGCTGAGGTGGGAGGATCACCTGAGCCCAGGAGGTCAAGACTGCAGTAAGCCAAGATGACGCCATTGCACTCCAACCTGGGCAGCAGAGAGAGACACTGTCAAAAAAAAAAAAAAAAAGACAACTATGTGCATGCTTAGGGGTCACACACCCTACATAAGTAAGGTTTATGAAGACCAGGTATTGGAAGGAAGTCAAATCCAAGTCCTTAAAGGATACTCATTTTTTTTCTAAAAAATATATATTTTTAAGAAATAGGTCTTAGACAAGGTAGCATGAGGGGTGAAAAAAACATGATAAAGGCTCTGATATTACTGCCCCAGCATAAGGACATCAAATCAAAGACTTGGCCTCAAACACTGAGCATATCATGGAAACATAATTATTCACTCTGGTGAGTGCTGATGAAAATTCCTCACTCTATAGGCACAGCTCTCCCCTTCTTCATATCTCTAAACTGAAGCAGGTTTGAATACCTAGCAAGTTCCTAACAGCCCTCCCATCTCATTTCTGCACGGTTTTAAACATTATTAACAACCAGAAGAATTACGTGAATGAAAGTTCTCAACAAAATTCCTACATTTATTGCTCCTCTTCTTGCTCCGGGATTTACCTTCCTTGAATGATGATGACATGTTTACAGCAACTTCCAGTGTTTACATTACAACTCCCAATGTTTACACTCCTTTTGTTTACATCAGGTCTCAATAATGAGGACAACTTTCTTATAGAGTGAACCTCAGCGCCCCATCACCATGATTCTCCCATCCCTACAAATGAGGAAAATGAGAAAAATGTTTAAATAACATAATGTTTAAAACCATGCGGAAACGAGATTGGAGGGCTGTTAGGAACTTGCTAGGCATTCAAATCTGCTTCAGTTTAGAGATGTGAAGGGGAGAGCTGTGCCTGTAGAGTGAGGAATTTTCATCAGCGCTCACCAGAGTGAATAATTATGTTTCCACAATAGGCTCAGTGCTTGAGGCCAAGTCTAGGAAAACTAGATCACTTTTTCTTTATCCTAAAAGGCTGAACACTGTCTCAAATGGTCTAGGTGGCCTGACCTGGACCTGGGCAAACTCTGGTCTACAGAATCCCTGGGGTGACCCAGGGCAGAAGTTACAATCTAATGAGACTCAGGCTGTATTTAGCCTTCAGACAGGTCTCCTTTCGGGTGGACAGTATTAAATATTTTAATTAATTGTCACTTTTTAAAATTGGGAAATATTGGCCGGACGCGGTGGCTCAAGCCTGTAATCCCAGCACTTTGGGAGGCCAAGACGGGCGGATCACGAGGGCAGGAGATCGAGACCATCCTGGCTAACACGGTGAAACCTCGTCTCTACTAAAATACAAAAACTAGCCGGGCGAGGTGGCGGGCGCCTGTAGTCCCAGCTACTCGGGAGGCTGAGGCAGGAGAATGGCATAAACCCGGGAGGCGGAGCTTGCAGTGAGCTGAGATCTGGCCACTGCACTCCAGCCCGGGCGACAGAGCGAGACTCTGCCTCAAAAAAAAAAAAAAAAAAATTGGGAAATATTATATAAGAATTGGATTTAGGGGTTTTCTTAAAAATTAGATGATCCTTGGCCAGGAATAGCAGCTCATGCCTGTAACCCCAGCCCTTTGGGAGGCCAAGGCAGAAAGATCACTTTAGGCCAGGAGTTCAGTACCAGCCTGGCCAAATAGCAAGACCCCACCTCTACCAAAAAATATGTATATATTTTTATTTTTTTAACTGAGAAGATCCAGTGACCTGGGCCCACAATTCCACATGGCAGCACTGGGCCCAGGGATGGTGCAGTCTTCGGATGAGGCTTTGAGTGTTCTCCTCCAGGTCCTGCAGCCTCATCCTGTGTAGCTCCTTTCTTTGTTTTATCAGCCTAGTACATATGGGGCATTTGAGTCAATGACTCTATGTAGTAGATGAGTTTGAGCTAGAGACCACTGATCTTAGATCTAGGGACTCCTGATCTAAGTCTGAGTTAGGGACCCAAGATCTAGAGCATGAGTTCAAGATTTCTGCTCTGGAGTGTGAGTTAGAGACCTCTAATCCAGAGTTCTGTAGTTTGGGAACCAGGCCATGTTTTTGAAATATATTCAAATCCCTACCATGATCTTCCTGGAGATTTTTTAAACCAACAATGACTTATCTCTAAGGGCAGCTTCATTTGAAACTATCTTCTCAGAGCTGGACTATCAACAAATGGGAAAATCACTGATGTTTATTTGAGTGTTTACTTTGCGCCAGGCCCTGGACTCACGTTTTACAATTATTTTCACAATAACTCTGTGAAGTTAATACTATTCTTTATTACTGTTTCAGAAAGGAAAGGTAACTTGTTCTAGATCACATACTTAGTAAATGGCACAATCAGGATTCGAACCCAGGTGAATTGCTTCCAGACCTAATGCTCTTAAAGAGAATAGTGTACTGCCTCTCTTTCCACAGAAGAGGACCTTATTACAAAGCAACCAATGGTTGTAGAGCACTTACTATGTGCCAGACACTCTCTAGGAACAAAGACTAATTTATTAGTCCTCCTAACAACCATATAAGGAGGATTCTGATTATTCTCATTTTGCAAATGAGGAAACTAAGGCACATGGAAGGGAAATACCTTACTAGGTGTGGCAGAGCTAGGATTTGGATCCAGGAAGTCTGGTGCTAGAGTCTATGGCCTAAACCACTGCTCCATGAGTACACTGGAGCTCTGTTAGTGAAATATATTAATAGTACGCCCAAGTTTTCATTCAGTGGGTCCTTTAATAAGTATTTTTAGGTACTTACCGTAATGTCATCTCTGTGCTGGGTGCTACAGTTTTATGAAAAGACATTGACCTCCAGATAGGAGAACATGCACACTTGAAACTGTTGAATATTAATGTAAAGCAGTGGGCCCAAAACAAATAAGGTGTGTTTTTGTTTGTTTGTTTGTTCGAGATGGAGTCTTTCTCTGTTTCCAGGCTGGAGTGCAGTGGCGCGGTATCGGCTCACTTCAACCTCCACCTCCTAGGTTCAAGCAATTCTCCTGCCTCAGCCTCCCGAGTAGCTGGGACTACAGGCACACACCACCACGCCTGCCTAATTTTTGTATTTTTAGTAGAGATGGGGTTTCACCATGTTAGCCAGGATGGTCTCTATCTCTTGACCTCGTGATCTGCCTGCCTCGGCCTCCCAAAGTGCTGGGATTACAGGGATGAGCCACCAAGCCCAGCCCCATGATCTATACATAAGCTTATGTTCAAATATGTTTATTAGCACCGATGTACAATATTTGTTCTCCCTTTCTAACTTTTCTGGATTTCTCAGTTTGTAATTCCTCCTGAAACTTTTATGTGTGTGTGTATGTGTTTCTTGCATTAACATTTCTACGATGGTGAGACTCAAGACAATATCCTTACTTTATTGAGAGTGCAAGAAGATGTGGATTAGACCAGAAAAGCAGAACTTATTCCAATGATGCAAAATTTTTCTGACATCACCAGAGACGAGGTATTTCTTGGGAACACATTCTGCACCTAAACAGGAGCCTCTTTAAGCATCAGTTTTATCCTATTATAGCTATCTTCTTGGTGATTATTTTAACATATTATATAATTCTGCTTTTAAGAACTGTGTTCTGAAACAACAGAATGAAAGGGGATGATTTCATTATTGTTATCGGTTTAAACGAATGACATGTATAAAAGCCCTTTATGTTGTGGCCCCAGACCAATGTTTGTATAGTTCCTTTTTTTTTTTTTTTTTTTTTTTTAAAAAGTTTTTCTTTTGGGCCCGGGGGGGGGGGTGGGGGGGGGTTCCCCCCTTTTGGCTCACTGCAACCTCCGTCTCCCGGGTTCAAGCAATTCTCATATCTCAGCCTCCAGAGTAAGTGGGATTACAGAAGTGCACCACCACTCCAGGCTAATTTTATATTTTTAGTAGAGATGGGGTTTCACCATGCTGGCCAGGCTGGTCTCAAACTCCTGACCTCAAGTGATCCTCCCACCACGGTCTCCNAGCAGAACTTATTCCAATGATGCAAAATTTTTCTGACATCACCAGAGACGAGGTATTTCTTGGGAACACATTCTGCACCTAAACAGGAGCCTCTTTAAGCATCAGTTTTATCCTATTATAGCTATCTTCTTGGTGATTATTTTAACATATTATATAATTCTGCTTTTAAGAACTGTGTTCTGAAACAACAGAATGAAAGGGGGATGATTTCATTATTGTTATCGGTTTAAACGAATGACATGTATAAAAGCCCTTTATGTTGTGGCCCCAGACCAATGTTTGTATAGTTCCTTTTTTTTTTTTTTTAGACAGTCTTGCTCTGTGGCCCAGGTTGGGGGTTGGGGTGCAGTTGCCCCATCTTGGCTCACTGCAACCTCCGTCTCCCGGGTTCAAGCAATTCTCATATCTCAGCCTCCAGAGTAAGTGGGATTACAGAAGTGCACCACCACTCCAGGCTAATTTTATATTTTTAGTAGAGATGGGGTTTCACCATGCTGGCCAGGCTGGTCTCAAACTCCTGACCTCAAGTGATCCTCCCACCACGGTCTCCCAAAGTGCTGGGATTACAGGCATGAGTCACCATGCCCAGCCTATATTTGTATAGTTATTTTATCCAGTTTTGTAATTCATTTTATTCCCTCTGGTGTCATCCGTCTCTTTTGCTATTATCATTGTGTCCTTGCTACTTCTAACCCAGTGGATCTCCAAGCCTCCACCAAAAGACTTGGCACTGGACATGAGATGCTCTTAGATTGTATACACAGACACAGAATTAAACATTGGATCACTTAAACAGAAAAGTATGCCCTTTTCAACTTCATTTAAGCCTCCCCATCAGTTTGGAGTTAATATGTCTTTAACATCCCTCTAATGGCTAATTTTTCTCCTTTTTTTTTTTTTTTTTTTTAAGACAGAGGCTATTGCCCAGGCTGGAGTGCAGTGGCGTGATCATGGCTTACTCAAGAAGTTGTAGCTTCAAACTCCTGGGCTTAAGCGATCCTCCCACCTCAGCCCCCACGTAGCTGGGCCTTATAGGCACATGCCACCATGCTCAGCTAATTTTTAAACTTTTTGTAGAGACAGAGTCTCATTATAGCCCAGTTTCATCTCAAACTCCTGGCCTCAAGTGATCGGCCCAGCTCAGCCTCCCAAAGTGGTGGAAATTACAGACATGAGCCACCATGCCCAGCCTAATTTTCCTTGGCCAGCCCTGTGACTCAGTCTTTGGCAAATAACATTATCTAGCTAGAATGTAATACGTTTTCTTTTCATTGTATTTATTTGTATGACAGCTTTCTACTTAAGATAAATGATTCTGGTTTTATGGTTATATGAGTGATACAAATTCTTTTGAAATAAATTTATTTTGCTTAAAATTAAAATTAAAAGAAAATTTAAGGATATGACGAAAATTGTGAAAGTGTACTCAGACAACTAAAGTTTGGGAAACACCACCCCAATGCAGTGAGCAGCTGGTTGAGAGAGCTGTTAAGGGAAGGTGGCTCCATGCCTTTCTTATGGAAAAAGTGGATGGACTTTTGAGAACTTTTCTGGTAAATTGAGGTTATTTCTACTGTTCTGTTATTGCAAAAGTAATTGCTTTGCCATTGAAAGCAACAGCAAACACCATAATTATTTTTGCACCAACCTAATATATTTTGAAGTTGCTGGCAGTCTGCTTCCTAGTAAAGTTGAGCAAAATCTCTTTCACCTCTATTGTTTTAGCCTTTTTTTTTTTTTTTTTTTTTTTTTTTTACTAAGCAGGTAGATATTTTTTAATGAGCATGTTAGAGTCCCACTCCACCCTGCCACATGCAGTTTGGGGTAGTAGTCCCATGTGTAACTGAAGCCTCCATTGCTTCGTCAGTGTTCTACCTGCCAGCCTCTTCTGTGTGACAGCCCTTCAGATATATCCAGATGGTGCCCTGTTCCTCACATAATTATTTTGCACAGAGTTGAAGGACACCTGTCAGGGTCTCCAGACCCCTCATTATCCTGAGCACTTTCTTTTGAATGTACTCCAGCTTGTTATTGAATGTCTCTAATTTCACCCATAAATTGAACACAGTTTACTTATCCATTCGACAGATATTAATTGAACATCTGTCTGCTAGTCAATACTCTAGGTATAGAGATATGGCACTGAACAAAGCATGAATATCCTTGCCCTTGCAGAGCTTTCATCCTGGAAGGCAGATATAAATAACGTAATTCGGTAAATAGTATATTCTGGTTATAATTATTTGGATAGTGACTAATGCTAAAGCACGGAATATACTAATGAGATGGTCTGCTCAATACAGAATTTAGCAAGCCTCCTGTCTTTGGAGGTAGTCTTTTTCCAGATAGCCAAAGATCACATTAGATTAACTCTTGGCTTATCGTTAGTTTGCAGTCAGCTACAGACCACAGGATTTCCCCTTCTCCCTTAAGTGAAAATATATTAAATCAGAGTTCTGTCACTCCATGTTTTGAACTTAGACTTTATCCCTGTTAGATATTTTTGTTTGGGGGAACTTTGTACCACCAAACCAAGAGCTCTTCAAACCTTCATTCTCTTAGCCAATGTATATACTACCACTTCTTTGCTATATAATTGACTCTAAGACACCGTTGATTATAAAACACACTATTATTTGATGTACCATGAAGAAAGAAAAATGCACCAATTAAACTATAACTATCAGTAATTTTAGTTTTTACCCATGGCAAAAGCTCTTTTAGACATTTTAAGCATAAGTATTTCATTATATATCTCTCTTACATACATAAGAAAAGGAAATTAAATGAAATGAAGATATTTCTAAAAGTTCCTCACACTTAAGATCTGACTCTTGTGAATCACTTTTACAACTTAGAGCCCTCATTTCCCCATTTTTCCACATAATCTTCCTATGAGCAGTCAAGAGAATTGGTAATGCCGCATTTCTTAAGCAAGTGCTAGGGTTTTCTTCCACGTAGCTGACACCCATTCTGCTAAGTTTGAGACTGGGGCTTTCCTCATATTGCCAGAGGTTACCAATGGAAAGTTTTCAAGCAGCCACCAGGACTCATATTCTTTTCTTAAGTGATCCTTGAACAGTTTGTTGACTGAAACCTCAAGCACTCTGGGTTGTCCAGCCATGCCACATGGAAAATCAACCAACTTTGCACAGGTAATGATAAGCACATAACAATCACCACCTGGCCTACAGTATTGAAAGATACCGGGAGGATTTCCAAGACTTGTTATTGGGTTCAATTTTATAATTTATAAAGACACATTCACAAAAATGAAATGCTCACCTCTACTCATATTTGTAATCAACCACAACCTATGGACTTTTGTGTTTCACTTCAGTCATGCAAATATTATTTTTTAAATAAGCCTTAAAATTCCTTACATCGTCATTAATTTTTAGGTTTTCATTTTGCAAACTACGTTGCTGGATAATCAAGTAAAACTGCTGGGAAAGTATCAAAGTTCTTTATTTTTCTTGCATCATTTTTGAGAAAGAAAGCATATGCCTTTTTAACCAATAAAATAGATGCCATTGTACTTTTTAAAAATTGTTGACTTAAACATAAGAAATAAACCTATAAAACTCCTAGAAAAAAAAAAAAAAAACAGAAGAAAAGCTTCATGACCCTGCACTTGGCAATGATTTCTTCCTTTTTTTTTTTTTTTTTTTTTTTTTTTTGTTTTTTTGAGATGGAGTTTCACTCTTCTCGCCCAGGCAGGAATGCAGTGACACGATAGCTCACTGCAACCTCCGCCTCCAGGGTTCAAGCAATGCTCCTGCCTCAGCCTCCCAAGTAGCTGAGATTACAGCCATCCGCCACCATGCCTGGTTAATTTTTGTATTTTTAGTAGAAATGGGATTTCACCATGTTGGCCAGGCTGGTCTCAAACTCCTGACCTCAGGTGATCCACCCGCTTCGGCCACTGAAAGTGCTGCGATTACAGGCATGAGCCACTCCGCCTGGCCTGACAATGATTTCTTGGATATGACACCAAAGCACAGGCACCAAAAGTAAAAATAGATAAATGGGACTATATCAAACTTAAAAGCTTTGGTGCATCAAAGGACACAGTCAACAGAGTGAAAAGTCAATATGTGGAATGGGAGAAAATAATTTCAAATCGTACATCTGATAAGGGGTTAATGTCCAGAACATATAAATAACTCCTACAACTCAACAACAAAGAAACAACCCAATTTTTAAATGAGCAAAGGGTTTGAACAGACATTTCTCCAAATGGGCAAGAAGATGTGAAAAGATTCTCAATATCACTAATAATTAGAGGAATACATATCAAAATCACAATAAATTATCACCTTATACCTGTTAGAATAGCTACTATCAAAAAAAAACAAGCGTTAGTGAGAATGCGGAGAATTAGAACCCTTGTGCACTGTTGGTGGGAATGTACAATAGTTGAGCCAGTATAGGAAACAATATAGAGTTTCCTCAAAAAATTATAAACAGAATTACCATATGATCTAGCAATCCCACTTCTGGGCATATATTTAAAATAATCAAAAGCAGGATCTCAAAGATTTATTTACACACCCATGTTAACAACAACATTATTCACAATAGTCAAGAGGTGGAAACAATCCACATGTTCATGACAGATGGATAAACAAAATGTGGTATATATATTCAATGGACTATTACTCAATCTTAAAAAGGAAGGAAATCTTGTAACATGCTACAGCAGGGATGAACCTTGAGGACATTACACTAAGTGAAATGAGTCAGTCACAAAAAGGCCTACAGTGTTGTAAAGATACAAGGAGGATTCCCAAGCCAAGGCACATCCCTTATTCTTAGAGTGAAGTTTACAATTTACGAAGACACACTTTCACAAAAATCAAGTGCTCACCTCTACTCATATTTTTTAAGTTATCAACCACAATCTATGGACTTTTGTGTCCATATGATTTTGTGTCAATATGATTCCTCTTATATGAGGCACCTAACGCAGTCAAATTCATAGCAAAAGAAAGTGGAATGATGGTTACCAGGGTCTGAGGACAGGAAGTAATGGATAGTTGTTTAATGGGTATAGGGTTTTATTTTTTCAAGCTGAAAAAGTTCTGGAGATTTGTTTCACAATAATGCATGTATACTTAACACTACTGAACTGTACACTAAAAAATGGTTAAAATGACAAAATTTTGTTTTTACTACAATTTTTATACATGTTAACATATATTATGTATCTTTTATTATAGTAAAACATACATGACATGAAATTTACCATTTTAACTATCAGTAAGTGTACAGTTCAGTGACGTTACATACATTCACTTTGTTGTGCAGCCATTACTACAATCCGACTCCAAATGACATTTAATTGGGTGGTGAAGGGGTTACTATGGAACTAAAATAATGAAATAAAATTAATTACTAACTGCTGAGTATCTGGTAAAAATACAGAACAATTGAAATACTTTCAAATAATGGATATGCAGTAGCATCTTAAGTGCCTCTTTGAACTTCCTAAGTGCCTTTTTTGTGTGGGCTTTTGCAGTTCTTCACTATCTGGGATGATGGTAAGATTGCAAAGAACAGAGTGTTGACCTGCCTAAATTTCCCGGAAGTCTAACCCAAAAGTAACCCAAAGCTCCAGGAGGGTGGACTTTTCCCAACCCTGAGTTCTTGATTTCTGGAGTTTCCTTCCAACCAGTGATGCCAAGGTAGATGAGGTGAGGCAACATGAGGCATATGCCCTGACAGTGACTTCAAACAAGTCAGCAAGAGCAGCAAGACCAGCAGTATGCAGAAGTCCTCCCAAGCCCACAAGCTCATGTGAACTTTTCTGAATAAAAGCCACATTCTTCTCCTTCATTAAATCATTATTAGTGGTACAGTCTTCTCCCAAATTTCTTTCCGGATTTCATTCAAAGATGGAGCTAATTAATTCCCATGTAGTTCCACCTCTCAGTATTTTTTCTTCATTTGCAACATGGCTTTTTCTCATTGTAATATCATTAAAATGAGGAACATGCAGTGGAGCCTTATGCTAGAGACTCCTGAAGTGAATATGACCTTTAACTCTATTTATTTGGATTCTCACTATGTTCTTAACCATCCCCACTTCCATGATCAAAAGAATTTTTACAAATTCCACGTCACTGCCTATGTTTTTCTCTGTTCTGTCTCTTTTCTCCAAAGCCTAGATAATGTGAACAATTGTTCCTGAAATTGCTAGCCTAACTTTTTTTATTTCCACCAGCTAATCTCGATTGCTTGCCTCTTTTTATGCAATAACTTCATTTCTTAATTCTCCTTATGGGCAGTATTTCCAATTTAACATAGTGACCTAAGGAACATGCTAGACACAGAAAGGCATGAATACGATAGGTTCCTTACCTTAAGAAATTCTCTAACAACCAAGACACATAAACAAATAACTATAATACAATCTGATAAGGGCACCAGTAGTAGGACATGCAGCTCAGAGGAAGGAATAATTAACTCAGGCTGGGAGAATAGGGAAGGAAATGAAGGTCTGGTGGCATGAAACAGAGTGGCAGGTTCAGAAATTCCAAGTCCTTCCAGCATCCCAAAGCAAGACATGTAAGAGAAAGACTAACACGAGAGGAGGCTGAATCAAGAGGCAGAGGCCAGACTTTGAAGATTCTTTTGTATCACGCTAAGGCATTTCCACTTCCTGCAGTAAATAATTTTCTTTAAATTTTTTAAGGATTAGTATATAATTCTAAAATAAGTTTAGGTTATGTTTCATTCCTTAGTCTTAAGAGTTGCTTCCATTTTGTTACAGTTTTTCAGTTCCTTTGTTTAGAAATCAGAGTTGATAGTCAAAATACTAAAGAGTAAAATCAAATGAATCACAGAATTGCCACACCAACAAGCAGAGCTGGGCTGTTTACAAGGAAGTCCAGCTGTTTCTTCAAAGTCCAGGATCATTCTCTTTGTTTTCATTCCTATTCATAATGATGAAGAAAATATATTGTAAGTAAAATATTAATTTAAATCCAAAAGAGGGTGAAAATTGGAGGAAGTGGACCCTTCCTGGTTTATATAACTTTTCCGTTGAGCGCTTATTTTAGTTTTCGAAGTTGGCATGAATACCCACTGATGGTGGATTTGTTTCATCTCATGGATACTAATGTAAGGGGAGGAGGGGATTTCCTCTGGCCCTTCCTCCTCATCTGCTTCTTAGCCTCCTTCCTGTGCTCAGGCAATCAGCAGCAGTTCTTTGCTGGACACCACTCACCACACTGACAGAGGTCAACAGCCCACTAGGCCCATATCTAGAATTAATTTCATGTGTCTTGTTACTTAAGAGCTAATCAAAATGCAAGTCTATTTCTAGATATTACTTCTTGATTGTTTTTCATACAATGAGAAATACTGTAACAAATAAAGTTGTTATTTAAATTAATACTGCTGGCACATTAAGAACATTTTCCCAAATAGCACACTCTTTTCCTTTTACTACTCTAAAGTCTGTACAGATAGTGCTATTCTATAGTTTCTACAGATTTGCTCTCCTTCAAGGAATGGTTTAATTGCAAATCAATTTTCATTCAAATTTCCACTATGCTTAGAATTTTATTTATTAAAGAGAACTACTGGATATTTTACTTTTCATTCACCTTTACTCAAGCATTTACATGAGTGCCATGAGAAATTACATGTTTACCTTCCCAGATAAACTTAAAACACAGTGCTTTGAAAGAGTAATTAGAAATAAGAAAGCACTTGGCAAGTTCTGCTTAATAAATGCCATTTCTCCCATTTTAAACTATTAGATTATTATGAATTTTATTTTTAAGAGATTATGCATGTTGGCTGGGAGCGGTGGCTCACACCTATAATCCCAACACTTTGGGAAGCCAAGGCAGAAGGCTTGCTTGAGCTCAGGAGTTTGAGATCAGCCTAGGCAACATGGTAAAACCTCGCCTCTAAAAAAGTACAAAACTTAGCCAGGTGTGGTGGCACGCACCTATAGTCCCAGCTACGTGGAAGGATTGCGTGAGCCCAGGAGGTGGAGGCTACAGTGAGCCACGATCGTGTCACTACACTCCAGCCTGGGGGACAGAGTGAGACCCTCTCTCAAAAAAGAAAAAAAGAAAAGAAATTATGCATCTCATCTTGTTCAGTCATAAAAATGGCTGGCTCTTCAAATTATTGTATCTCTTATGTATGTCTTCAATATCTATTAATGGAAATATAGTCACTCAAATGAAATCCTAAAAAATGAAAGTGCTTTAATTGAAAAAACTCATTGTATTTCTGCTTTAGACATAGTGGTGATATTATGTATCTACTAATTTTTAAGGTCACTTTTCCTTTTTTCTGAAATGACTTTAAAAATGTAGAAATACATGTTAATGTAAATTTATCTGAGATTAAGCCATTAGAGATGTTTGTTTGTTTGTTTGTTTGTTTGTAGAGACAGCGTCCTACTATGTTCCTGCTATGTTGCCCAGGCTGGTCTCAAACTCCTGGGCTCAAACAGTCTTCCTGCTTCAGCCTTCCAAAGTGCTGGGATTACAGGCATGTGCCACTGCACCTGACCAAGATCTTTTCCTATTCATTAGTATTATCACACATAGGTAGAAATAATGTATAATTCAATTTTAAGAATGTGCAAATTTCTCTTTGCTTTTGATATTCCAGCTTCATCAAACCCAGAAGTCATCAAGATAAATTCAATTCTAGACATAATAACAAAAGTGGAAGACTATTATCTTAAAGGATATATTGTCGGGGCTATTCATCCTGTTATACAACCTGTGGGGCAGCGAAAACACCTACCTGCAAGTTATCTATACAGAGTGGTGCTATCGCGCTTGAAATTAAGGTAAGCATGCTGTTCAAAAAAGAGGCAGGTGTGGGTGACAGTTCTCTTTGTCTAAAAGAAAAACAAAAGTTTTGAATCAAGTGACAGAGAATAAAGGACACTAAAGGGGTTTTAGTTTAAAGCACATTTTCCAGCAGTGGAACCTGGATTGAAGCAAGGAAATTTTACACCTCCTTCCTTAAAACTCCTGATTGATTTTTGCTTCTCGCAGACAAATGTGTCCTAAGTGAGAATGTCAATGAACAAAGGGAAAGCAAAATAGATTCCAGAGGCACCTGGAAGCTCCTGTAGCCACTTCAGCAGACGCAGGAGTAGCAGTGAGCTACAGATACTAACACTAGGCTAAAGAGCTGAGCAGACCTACCAAGTCCACTTTCACTAAGCTTTCTGACTGTCCAACATTGTTTTATTAATAGTGGCAACATAAACTATCTCTACATTCTAAAACTTTTTTTTTTCAAGACAGCGTTTCACTCTTGTTGCCCAAGCTGGAGTGCAATGGCACCATCTCAGCTCACTGCAACCTCTGCCTCCCGGGTTCAAGCGATTCTCCTGCCTCAGCCTCCCCAGTAGTTGAGATTACAGGCTTCTGCCACCACAGCCAGCTAATTTTTTGTATTTTTAGTAGAGATAGGGTTTCACCAAGTTAGCCAGGCTGGTCTCGAACTCCTGACCTCAGGTGATTCACCCACCTCGGACTCCCAAAGTCCTGGGATTCCAGGCGTGAGCCACTGCGCCCGGCCCATTCTAAAACTGTTAACAACAGAAAGGCCTACTATGACAAGTTCTCACATATTGGACAGACCTCCTGTTAACCTTTCTCCAAAACTGAATTGAAAAGCTAACAATTGCAGTGTTTTTTATTTTAATAGCTACTTTCCAAACAATACTGCAACCATTTTTGCCAGCCTAGACTGTGAATTTGATAGTTTTCATGGTCAAATACTGTTGTTCTTTCAATGAAGAATAAAAATAACCAAATATCTTAGATTAACATATTTATTTTTTTTTTTACACAACCCTTCAACTAATATGTTACTTAATGACAGGGATGCATTCTAAGAAGTGTATCCTCAGGCTGTTTTGTCATTGTGTGAACATCATAGAGTGCACTTACACAAACCTGGATGGTACAGCCTACTATGCACCTAGGCTAGATGGTCTAGCCTATTGCTCTGAGGCTACAAACCTATACAGTCTGTTACCGACTGAATACTGTAAGCAATGGTAACACAATAATAAGTATTTGTGTGGCTAAACATACCTAAAGATAGAAAAGGTACAGTAAAAATATGTTACTCTATAATCTTATGGGACCACCGCTGTATATGCAATCCATTGTTGAGAGAAACATCATTATGCAGTGCATGACTGTATATCCAAACCATCCTAAAGACCAGGGGAAAAACTATGTTTTCTCTTTATAGTGATGGATCAACAACAATCACTTTATGAGCGGGCTAAGCAGAGAAGGGAAAAAATGAAATTAGAGGAAAACTAAGAAAATAGGAAAATTTCAAGAAACAAGAAAGGGCCTTAAAAAAATTCCAGGTGTGATTTTAAGGAACACTATCTCCCATAGAGTAATTGCCTACTTTAACATGTCTGGCAGGGTGTGCACAGGCTCCAGCTTTCACTAGAATATGAAGCCTCATCAGATGTTTACTAGTTCAGTAGTAATGCTTATGTCCTAATTACAAATCTTATCAACCATGTGTGAATTATCTTTTCTGCTTTTAGGATTACTTCAGACAGACTTAGCAGTACCCTGGCAAGGCTAAGAATAAGCAAAGAAAAAAGATCAGAAAAGAAGGAAAAGGGAAAAGGGCAATATTTATTGGCATTAAATGGAATTTTTACTTCTGCTTTTGTTCGATAAGATATAACAACAATCTGAAATTATTTCTTATAACTTTTATTAAAACTACAGACATGAAGTTTTTCTTTCTAAATTATAATTTAAATTAATAGCAGTTCAAAATAAGGAAATTTGAGTTAGTAGAAGTTATTGTGTTTTTCTGGTATTTTTTAATAAGAAGATAGCCATCAGGCTTGAAATAACAAAAAATTATTACCTTGACCCTGTTTGTGAGTTGCTCACTCATTTTCACTGAGCATATTAGCTGAAAAACAGCAACTGGCCTCCAACCATGAACATATTTCCTCTGTTACAGCCCAAAGAATTCGGCAGCACCCAGTGGACAAAGACGCCCAAGGCTTGTGATTGAGGAATGTCCCCTAACTTCTGAGGGACAAACAAATGACACAGCAAAAGAACTGATAGAAAAGGTACTAAATGTATGCACTTTTTCATGGGATATTGAGAAACATTTGGTATTTCATCTTCATCAGTTTCCTTTTTTACCCTAAAAAGAATAAGGAAATGACAGGCAACATTTCTACCAGAATTTAAAATGTATCGAAGTACTTGTGCCAATTGTAAAGAGTTTAAAACAGAAATACAGTCCAGTGAAACAAAAGGGACAATCAGAACTAAATTTAACCAAATATAAGAAGTTTAATGACAAACTTGATGAAATAAAATAGAGGAACAACCATTATTTAATGAAGGCTGTTGGGAAAGTAGACAATTGTTCTGCAGAGAATAAATTCCACAGTTCAGATGAGATAAAGAGGTAATTTTTTAATATAAAAAAAAGAAAACAGGAAAAGTAAATATATTCAATGAATAGATTAAGGAGTTTGAGTATATAAATATAATTTAACTGTACTAGGAGAACTAAGCTTAAAAAAGAAGAATCAAAGAGAAATCAGCAACAGACGTGTCCTATGGAGCTTCATTTTCAAAATATACATTACAGGAAAGGAATACAAATCCATGAAAGTAATATGCAATCTTAAGTGGACAGAGACCATGGACAGCAAATGTAAAAGAAAGAAACGTCAATAATTAGGAGACAGTTGGTAACAGGTTCAACCTAATAATGTTTAATGTAATAAAAACTGAGAACTAATACCTCACCAGTATTAAACTGGGAAATTTAATTAAAATCCAGTATTGCAAAGCTTTAAGACAAGTTAAGGCCAGGTGTGGTGGCTCACACCTGTAATCCCAATACTTTGGGAGGCCAAGGCAGGAGGATCACTTAAGGCCAGGAGTTCCAAGACCAGCCTAGGCAACATAGTAAGACCTCCAACTCTACAAAAACTGAAAAAAAAAAAATCAGCTGGATGTGGTGGCATATGCCTATAGTACCATGTACTTAGGAGGGTAAAACAGGAGGATCACCTGAGCCCAGAAGTGAGCCTGCAGTGAGCTGTGATCAAGCCACTAAAATCCAGCCTGGGTGACGGAGCAAGACTCTATCTCTAATAATAACAATAGTAATAATAATAACAACAACAACAAAGAAAAGCTAACATTCATAGTACAACTGGCATTGTAACAAATTAATGCAGCATTCTTGAATATCTATTTAGTAAGAAGAATCATAAATCCTGTTTTGCCTTTTGTTGTTGTTGTTGTTAAAGAAAATAGGCTGGAGTATAGTGGCACAATCATAGCTCACTGCAGTCTCCAACTCTTGAACTCAAGCAATTCTCCTGCCTTAGCCACCCTGGTAGCTGGGATTGTAGGCATGTGACACCACGCCCAACCAATTTTTTTATTTTGTAAAGACAGGAGTCTGTGTTGCCCAGGCTAGTCTTAAACTCCTGGGCTCAAGCGATCCTACTGCCGTGGCCTCCCAAAGTGCTGGGATTATAGGTGTGAGCCACCATGCCTGGCCATAAATCCCATTTTATTTTTTAATCCCCTCCTTAGGAACTGATTGTAAGAAAATAATTGAAAGGGGGAAAAAAACATTTTTATACAAAGATATTTAATCAACAGTGAATAAGGGTCCAAATTCTCAATAACTGGAAGACTTTGAAAGAAACAATGATGGATTAATATAATAGAATATTTTATAGGCATTAAACATGACAACTATATTGACTGTCAAGAAAAGTCTATACAATATAACTTAATTGAAATTTAAATGAAAAGTTAAATGCTGTATGTATACTGATTAAAACAAAAAAGTTGTACATTCATAAATACTCTAAATTGATGGGATTTTATGATGAAAGGTGTTTCTTTTCCATTGCATTGACATATTTATAAGGTTTTACTTTTTATTTAAATACATACAGCTAAAATCTAAGGCATTTCCTTTCAGGTGAGAAACTGGAATGTGTTCACTTGTTTCTCTAGTTGTTTCCAAGCGTTAAATACCATGCATGTAATATCTGTGGTTTGGGGATAGCCAGTTATAGTTGCTAATGATTATTTCCCATTTAGGTACAAAGTCACTATTCAATAGGGGTTTTTAGGAATAGTCTTTGAGACTAAATTTTATTAACAAACTACATATATTGCTTATTAGTACTATTCTGGGAAATTTTTTTTTCTGGTAATAAATCCACGCCAGCAAATTTCTTTTGAAAACAAAAATGTAGCTACTAATTTAGTCTTAATAGATCACCATCAGAGCCCTTGTTTTGCATGTGACTTCCTGGACACAGTTACAGATCTATTTAAACAGGAAAGTACTGTTATTTCAGCAATTCGAGTAACAGGGTTATTTCATTAAGAGAAAAGCTTCAGGAAACATAGCACATGAAATATTTGAGCATTGCTCCCAGTAAGAACAAGAGCCTGAGATGAATTGCCAAATATTTTTGAGCAGCTGCCTTGTGTAAAGAGTTGGTTGTTGAACAGCTAACTTTTAAGTCAAGTTCTAACATTATACCAGTGGTCACTCTAATTTTAAAATTAGGTTTACAAGTATTTTCTCAGAATTTTAAACTAAAATAACATTTTAAAATATCAATCCTCCAACTTAAAAAATCGGGAAAAAAATACTATATTTGTTACCAGTCCTTTCCAGATAAAATTTCCAAGTAATAGAAAAAAGCTTTTCTGTATCTTTTCACTCAAATCAGCTAATAAGACCTAGAGGAAGCACTGGCGACAAATTCACCCATTTCTACCTGCAGAATGCCGTATCTCTATCCCTCCCTCTCCTTCTCTCCCAGGACAACTGATATAAAGGAAAACTGGTGGTTGTTTTAAATTGTTATAATCTCAATATGTTAATTCATAGAAACAAATGATATTTCACCAGCCCTAGTCCCTTGTCCTAGCTCCACACACCCACACTCTCCCCCCTCTCAGAATTCTTCTGCCTCACAAGCTGGAGCTGAGTGAATTAAGTTGCCCCCATTGACTGGGCATTGCTCTCTGTTCTGCCCCAGTTCTTCCTGGCTTTTCTCATTCCATTTCATTCTGACTCTAAATGTTTGCATTTGCAACCTCCATCATAATTCTTTCTTCTCCTCCCAGGTAACATTTACAACATTTAATTTAAATATTTAAAACAGTAGCCGTATAAAAAACATTGCTATTTCTTCATTTAACTAATTTAACAAGTACTTATAGAGCACCTATGAATACAAAACACTGCAATACAAAGAAGAATAAGACATAGTCCCCTATGTCAGGCTTCAAAGGAGCTGCCAGTTGAACACATGAAAAAGACAAATAGAACAAAGAAACGAAGTAAAAGCAGAGAGGAACATGCCTTAGGTTTTTGGCTGTTACATTTAAACAAAAGCTAAATCTTACAGATATGTCAATGGGAAAAGTGCTAAATGTAAAAATAAGCATTCTTAAGTTCTCGAAATTATTTCACTGGTATTATATTATATGCTTCAGAATCCTATTCTTTAACTGGTAGGATTGAATCTAATCCTATGTATTTGGCCCAGATGGGAGACAATAGCATAAAGACGTAAGCCGATCAGAAAGCTTTGTAAGAGTAGTGGTATGAATTGGGCTTATGCTTTATACCTACACATTTGTCAAGCATCGGTCTTTTAACATTTTTCTTTGTCACCGTCAAATAAACAAAACTAAAACCTCTTCCAAGAAATCCCTAAAAATAACATTACCAAATACATCTTCATTAACAAAGAAAAGCTTTATTAATTTAAAAGCAAAATACATATAGTTCTATATACATGTAGTTTATAGTTAACTAATTTAACAAGTACTTATAGAGCACCTATGAGTACAAAACACTGCAATACAAAGAAGAATAAGACATAGTCCTCTATGTCAGCCTTCAAAGGAGCTGCCAGTTGAACACATGAAGAAGACAAATAGAACAAAGACTCTTTTAATTAATTTAAATTAAATTTAAAAGCAAAATACATGTAGTTTTGCTTTTAAACTAATAAAGCTCTTCTTTGTTAATGAAGATGTATTTGGTAATGTTATTTTTAGGGATTTCCTGGAATAGATTTTAATTTTGCTCCAACTGGAGACATCATTGTTAAATGGTCTGTAAAAATCATGCTACAAAATTATTAGTTCTTCCCAAACAGTGGCCCTTCAGAGAAAAATAATTCCTGTTTTCATAATTTATAAAGTATGTTTGGTTCTGTTTGAAGGTCATGATGATCATGTGGCATGGTCTTGGGGGCAGTGCTATTTTACAGGTGATTCATTAGTTTATGAATGAGTCTTTTGTTACTGGTCAGGTTACTCCATCTTCTAGTGGATCTCCTCAATAAGCCTAAAGGTTAATTGATAAAGTAATCAATGAAAATAGAGTTTATATTTTGTTCTGCCATCTCTTTTTAAATATCAGATTAATGTCGCTGCTAAAAGAGGAATGAAATTTGTTGGATTCATATCACAGCATTATTCTCCATCTAAAATCTGCAATGGAACCAACCATGATGGAGATATAGAATCGACGCTACATGTGAGACACGGTTCAGATGAAAACTGCAGAAGTTGGAATGAAGGGACATTAAGTGGGCAATCATCTGAAAGTGGAATTGAGGAAGAACTTCATCATGAAAGTGGACACTATCAAATGGAACAAAATGGCAGCCCTAGTTCCTCTAAATCAAGAAAGGAAGAAGGTAATAGACAAGATTAGTAGAAAGAGAATATACTACAGTTTAGATTAAGCAAAACACGTTTTTGAGGTCTTCTTTTAGAAATATGAGGCAAAGTAAATTGCTAAAGATTATAATGACTAAATGAACTAATGCAAACTTGTCATGATTTTTAAAAATTATTACAGCCAGCAAGCAATAAGGCATGGCAGTTTTTTAGACAGTTGTTTCTGGCAGCACATACAATGCCATCCACATAATGAAACGTGTTGAAGATTGGTTTCTATTTAGTCATCCAAAACTCCCTTGTAAATTGGAGGCCGTACATGTGTACCAAATAAGTGAGTCTATTAAGTCTAAAAAGCTGTTCTGATTTATGTTTGTACTAATAAACAGCGTGTGAGAATTTTCATTTTGGCCTTTCCCATTTCATGGATGCTTTTCACCTTTGAAATTAATTGGCTTTCTTTGATCATCAATTAGAATGTGAAACTGGCACATCATGATGAAACAATTAATATAACAATAGTGCCTGCATCCTAAAATAAC
Organism: Rhinopithecus bieti; assembly: GCF_001698545.2. Classification (NCBI taxonomy): domain Eukaryota; kingdom Metazoa; phylum Chordata; class Mammalia; order Primates; family Cercopithecidae; genus Rhinopithecus; species Rhinopithecus bieti. Next base: position 1,748,221 of record NW_016804595.1, on the reverse strand, counting down.
TTTGAACAACAGTTGTATTCTTCTGTGCCAGCTAGCAAGTCTTCCCAAGAAATTGAATATTTTATTCATGCATTTGGGACTGTTCAAATTTTTCTGATACCTTTGTGGGCATGCTTTAAAAAAGCACTATCAGAGAAAAGCAAAGGCTACATATACCTTAGCATTAACAACATGGGCTCTGGAATCAGATACCTCAATTTCTTTATAAAAAGGGGTAATAGTAAGAACTCCCTCACTGAGTTGTTGTGGGAAGTAAATAAGAAATGTCTACAAAGTGTTTAACCCAGTGCCTGGTACAGAATAAGCTCTATATTAACTGCTATTAACTGATCCTTCAGTCGGTGTTGGCACTGGAGGAGCACGCCTTGGTGTCAGGCTTTCTGGGTTATGTTTTGATGTGCTTAGCATCCTATACATGGCAGAGATTCATTTAGCCATATAAATTCCACCTCCTGAAGAAATAACTGGGAGCATTTACCAACTTAGATCGCACCCGTCTCCACCACCATCACCACCACCCTCCTCTTTTCTCACTCATTCCCTAGCTAACAATGTCCCTGATTTTTTTGCAATGTAAAACTTATAGGAATGTATATTAGTCTGTTCTCATGCTGCAAATAAAGAAATACCTGAGACTGGATAATTTATAAAGGAAAGAGGTTTAATTGACTCATAGTCCAGCATGGCTGGAGAGGCCTTGGGAAACTGACAACCATGGCAGAAGGGAAAGCAAACATGTCCTTCTTCACGTGAGAAGAAGGGAAAGCAAACATGTCCTTCTTCAGTGAGAACTAACTCACTGCTATTAGAACAGGATGGGGGAAACCGCCCCCATGACTCAACTGTCACTATCTGATCCTTCCCACAACATGTGGGGATTATGGGAACTACAATTCAGGATGAGATTTGGGTGGGGACACAGCCAAACCATATCAGAATGTAATAGTGAACAAGAGGTATTGGAATTACGGTCAGAGAGGTATTCACTATCTTCCATCCATTCCTACCTTTACACTCCATGTGAGTTCCCACCCTTACTTTGAGCAAATCAGATGTCTATTTCTATTTCTTTAAGTTCTAAATCCAATATAGTACTTAATGTAACTGTCAATCTTTAGATTCTCTCTCTCAATATTTTTAAACTACATACTTCTCAATAACTTTTCCGTAGTAGTGGTTCTTAATTAGAAGAGGGAGAATGGGGGTAGCAAGAATTCACAAAAGGCCTCTTTGAGTGTCTGGTGAAATCCATGGAATCTAGATACTTTTGTCTGTCATACAGGTGATGTTAAACTTCCTAAAACACAAACGTAGGTGTGGATCCATTGACCCCACGTTAAGAATTTGCCAATTCCTAATAAAGCAGAAGATATGATCCAGCATTTCCATGTCTATTCTAGAGTCACTCTCACATGTGTCCAAGAAGATATAAAGTTTATAATAACAAAAAAACTGGAAATAATACATATGTCCACCAAAAGGAGACTAGAACATTGGCATACTATGTAGCAGTTAAAATAAATGAATAAGATCTATATGGTTATTTACATTTTAAAGGCATGTTGAACAAAAAGTCAATTCATATCTACAGTAGAATACCACTTTTAAAAAATTTTTCAAACTGTAAAATGTTACATATCATTTATGGGTATATTAGTGTGTATTAAAAGATTAAAAGCTTGCATGAGAATGATAAACACCAACTTCATTATAGTACTTATTTCCGGAGAACAGAATTAGAGGATACTACATAGTAGCCTCAACTGTATCCATTTCTCATTTCTTTGAAAAAATAGTCTGAAGCAAATATAGCATAATATTGACATTTGATTAAGCTGAGTGCTTGTTTGTATGCTTGGAATATCTCATGATTACTGAAAAGAATTAGGAATCTTTGATCAACAAAATTATAATTTTCCCCTTTTTTCTCCTTCTGAATGTCTAGCCTCAGACAACAAACTGTATACAGTCTTCAATGTTTTTGATGATGATTCAACCTCCTTGGCCTATCAGGAAGGCATCCTGTCAATGAAAGTAACAAGAAAAGGATCAGTCATTAGTACACTTGATGCTGATTGGCTGGAGTTAACTACCTTTTATTATAAACAAGGCTTGTCTTTAATTGATTCTTTTGTATTCTGGGAAACATCTAAAGGTAAGTTTTATGTTAATGATATTTTATATCTGAAGAATTTGAACTTGTATCAAAATCAGTGAAAATGTTTTTACCTCTCAAGTTCTATGGCTGAAAGGACAGATACCATTCCTAAGGAAATAAATTCCAGCTGTTACACAGATACATAGCTTTAATTTAAAAGCTTAAAGCTCCTTCAGCACAATGGACACTTAAGGAGGGTGGGCAGAATTATAACATAAAATGTTCGCTGTTGGGTTGTAATTGGGAAACCACCGTGTGATTGAGGAGAATTTTCCAAATAAGATGTACTATAATAGTCCAAATGGGAAGTTTATGATGGCATTTCATGGTTACTATTCATATTTATCACATTATCCCAATTTTGAACGCTATCTACCATGTTTATAGTCAGTCTATACCTGATTCTTTCTATAATTTGTATAGAAAAGTCATCTTTGGTTTAGAAAGTGACGTTGGCTTTGTTCTTATTTCCGTCTTCCCCTTGTCTTTCATCCCTCTGTAGCCTTTCTCATTTAGTTACAATGGAGTATGTAATTATTTGTGTCTATCACGAAAACAAAGACAAACTATAACATATTATCAAAAATGACTTTCTAGAAAATTTTTTTCAGAGATGAGTGTTAAAAAAAGAAAAAGGAGGCCAGGCGCGGTGGCTCAAGCCTGTAATCCCAGCACTTTGGGAGGCCGAGACGGGCGGATCACGAGGTCAGGAGATCGAGACCATCCTGGCTAACACGGTGAAACCCTGTCTCTACTAAAAAAATACAAAAAACTAGCTGGGCGAGGTGGCAGGCACCTGTAGTCCCAGCCACTCGGGAGGCTGAGGCAGGAGAATGGCCTAAACCCAGGAGGCGGAGCTTGCAGTGAGCTGAGATCCGGCCACTGCACTGCAGCCTGGGCGACAGAGCGAGACTCCGTCTCAAAAAAAAGAAAAAAAAAGAAAAAGGAAAGGTAGTAATGACACTAGAAAAATGCATTAGGAAAGGTGAAGGTTATGAAATCCAGGATAATTAGGAACTCAACTCTGTGAGGTTAGAGGAAAGAATTAAAAACAAATAAGATCTCCCTGTACCTTACTACTGTTAAATCAGCCTAGTATTACCTTAACTGCTCCAACTAAAGACTTTGGATGATATTTTAAATTATCAGGAGTCATGTTCCAATAGGCCCTTTTAACTAGCAGTATTAAGGACCAAACCCATTGGAGCACCCCAGAAATATAACACCTTGCAGAGTGCTTGGCACATAGCAGGTGCTTAATAAATATTTCTTAGTATTTTTCAGTAGGCCAGGCACCGTGGCTCACACCTGTAATCCCAGCACTTTGGGAGGCCAAGGCAGGCAGATTGCTTAAGTCCAGGAGTTCGAGACTAGCCTGGGCAATATGACGAAACCTCATCTCTACAAATAATGCAAAAAGTTAGTCAGGCATGGTGGCAGCCACCTGTATTCCCAGCTACCCAGAAGGCTGATGTGGGAGGATCACCTGAGCCCAGGGAGGTCAAGGCTGCAGTGAGCTGTCATTGTACCCACAACATTCTAGCCTGGGTGACAGAGTAAGACCCTGTCTCAAAAAAAAAAAAAATACATATATATGTGTGTGTGTGTGTGTGTGTGTGTGTGTGTGTGTGTGTGTATAAATTAAAAATATTTCTTAGCATTTTTTGGTTATTGGCAGCTTCTTCCACTTGGTCTTTTATTTTTTTCTTTTATTATACTTTAGGTTCTAGGGTACATGTGCACAATGTGCAGGTTTGTTACATATGTATACATGTGCCATGTTGGTGTGCTGCACCCATCAAATCGTCATTTACATTAGGTATTTCTCCTAAGCTATCCCTCCCACTTCCCCCCGCCCCAAGACAGGCCCCAGTGTATGTGATGTTCCCTGCCCTGTGTCCAAGTGTTCTCATTGTTCAATTCCCACCTATGAGTGAGATACATGTGGTGTTTGGTTTTCTGTCCTTGCAATAGTTTGCTCAGAATGATGGTTTCCAGCTTCATCCATGTCCCTACAAAGGACAGGAACTCATCCTTTTTTATGGCTGCATAGTATTCCATGGTATATATGTGCCACATTTTCTTAATACAGTCTATCATTGATGGACATTTGGGTTGGTTCCAAGTCTTTGCTATTGTGAATAGTGCCACAATAAACATATGTGTGCATGTGTCTTTATAGCAGCATGATTTATAATCCTTTGGGTATATACCCAGTAATGGGATGGCTGGGTCAAATGGCATTTCTAGTTCTAGGTCCTTGACGAATCGCCACACTGTCTTCCACAATGGTTGAACTAGTTTACAGTCCCATCCACTTGGTCTTTTACTTTAGTAACAGCAAAGTTTCATTGGAAAAACATGGGCTTTAGAATCAGACCAAGGTTTAAATCCTATGTCTTCTACTTATTAGTTGTGTCATCTTGGGAAGTTAGTTGAGCTCACTGAGTCTCAGTTTCTTAAAGAGGAATAAAAATACTCCTACTTTTTATTGTTGTGATGATGTAATAAGATATAATAAAATAAAGTGACTTCCAGAATGCCTAGCCTACAGTCAGAGTTCATTTTCTGGTGTTAGTTTTCTTTCCTGCCACTTGTTATGTGCAATTACAGTACTTTTAGTGTGGATCATCTATTTAGAGGTTGGTTTGTGCTTCATAATCTCTCTCTCTCTTTCTTTTTCTCTCCTNNT